>NC_089783.1:48949124-49159124 GCF_040412425.1 Macrobrachium rosenbergii | reverse complement strand
AAAGAGAGAAAACTGAGAACTCTCCTGAAATTCTTATAATATATATTTATATATATATATATATTTATCATATATATATATATATTATTATCTATATATATTATATATATATATTATAGTGTGTGTATTATATGTATGTATGTATGTATATATTATGTGTGAGCATCATATAGGCATACATCAGAGGCAGCTGATTTCCATAAATTTTGTGTATTGGTGGTTGATTATCCGTCCCTTTCCACCTTCCAATATCGTCGTTTAATCGCATATACAAATTACTCCCTATCTCTACGTTTTGCCAATTTTTGCATATATTAGTGCATAACTCTGTTTTGATTCTTGTCGTTCTTATTATTGACCTCGAGGAAAGAATAGGTTGGACGTTACCATTCGCCGAAGGTTATTGGATTGGCTCTTTGAGAGGCCATTGCAATATACAGCAAAGCCAATTCAGTGAAGGTAGGAGTGGTTATTACGTCCTCGTTGAAATCTGTGAGAGCGATCGAGAGCAAAAATTCTTTTGCCATTATTAGAGGTGATGACCATTATATATGTGCATGATTATGCTAGCACCTGGAAGTCACTACGTCGGTATTTGTGCGTGTGTGTGTATAATTTATATATATATATATATATGTATATTATATATATATGCATATGCATATATACATATATATAGATATCTATATATCTATATATATTAAATGCCTATGTATGTATGTATATACATATATCATACATACACACATATATAATATATATATATATATATATATATATATATATATAATATATATATATATATATATATAATGGAGAGATGACAAGCTTCAGATAAAGAATAAAATGGTGTTCCAAAGGGAAGTAAATGCAGAGAGGAAGGTAAATGAACAAATGGATCTCAGAATAAAGGATGCAAAAGGGGAGGTGATGTCTGAAGTCTGTGGAGTCCTGGTTCCTTGGAAATATTGTGGCAATTCGTTGAATGAAGAGAATAGAAGACAAGTAGAACTAGCTGAATGATGCATTTCTGCAGTTGGTAACTGGTTAGTTTAAGTTTGAGAATATTTGTGTAAATGACTGTTGAGGATGTAAAGAAACTGTTGAAGTGAACTGCATTTGTACGTTACGCTCATGCAAAATAAGAAGAATTGATAGTGTAAGATGCGTAGATATGGTAAAAAGGTTGACATAAGTGAAAGGATGGATCCTAGTCTTTTGAGATGGTCCGGCTGTGTGGGAAGACTGGTTGACGATAAGATGGAAAAATAATGTTCAGTAAAGAATTGTTAGTGTTAGTTGGAGGAGACGACGTAGAAAGGATCAGACAAATGTTATGAAAGAAGTATTGAAAAGGAACGGCCTTAATATCTAGGAAGTGCAAGAGTGCGTGCGTGATAGGGTATAATGGCGCAGTGTATGTAAGAGTTTGACATCCTACTGGTGAGCCGTATGGCAGGTGTATGAATTACTAGTGTTGTGGAAGTTTTAAAGCACAGGAGATTCATCCATAATTCAGCAATTAAGGTATGAATTTGGCAGTGAACGGTCTGTTACTTCATTCATTGGAGTCAACCCATGTTAAAGGAAGGAGCATAATGTTGAAAAAAGATATTATATATGTATATATATATGTGTGTGTGTATGTATATGTATTTTATAAATACATATTATGCATGTGTATAAGTATACTTCAAAGACAGACCTTTTCATCTTTTAGGGTATGACTCCAGAGTGTATGCAGTCGGCCTTTCGGATCAAAGCAGTTCTTTGGGGATGACTTTGCTTCCCGTAAACCCTTCTTCACCCTACCTGTAACATACCACAGTCGGCTAAACGTGAGGTAGATTAATTCACTGCATATTTACCACCGTTTCCAGTAACATTTCATCCAGCGTAATTCGGCAACACCATCCCGGAGACACACTGGATTTTCCATTAAACGGCCCCAGGTCATATCCTGTCGGTGTGATTGAATTCTCATCTTTTGTCGTATATTGCGGTGATGGACCTACGTATCCACAGAGGTCCATATATATATATATATATATATATATATATATATATATATATACCCTATGACCTATGACGGCAATTCTGCCTTCTGCCAAGGTACACGCCATTCTGCATACTTATGAAGGGTGAGAGAGGCTGGCCTCAGCCTACACGACTTCATATCCAAAATTAATATATCGATACACATTTCATTTTGTCATATAGAGATATAAACAATATACAGACAATCTGTTTCCTTTCTAGTGCTGTGCCTCCTGCATTTTCACTTTGATTTAATTAAACTCTATTATTCATTTTTCATCTTGTACATACCGGCAATTCATACTCAGAGCCTGAATATTGAATATTTAATTCTTTCATTGTATTTATCATTGTATTTACTACAAGGATAAAGAGAACGCATTTCCTGAGCGAAAGGTTTAATCCTAAATGTCAGAATGGGATTACAGAACATTATATCAATATCGTTGTTTTCAAAGTCCCGATTAACGATGTGTTGTCCTTTGTAAGTGGACAAGTAAAATTATTCGAAGATAATTTTCCCTCTAGGCTTGATCGAACTGTAAAGTTAAATTCAATTTTGTGTAAAGAAAACCTTTTCTTTTTTAGTGGTAATACGGTAGCCTCTTCTTCCCTGTTAGCGAAGCTTTACATGGAATGTTTGAAACATCCTCCCGTCCCCCCCAACCCCCCCCCAAAAAAAAAAAAAAAACTGAAAACATGATAGATATGTCGATGATATATTCACGTTCTAGGATGATAGTTGGGAAAACTTATATTTTTAGACTGAATGCGCTGGTTTGAACAAATGAATTCAGAATTGAGTGGGAAAAAGATAGACGGCAAATTGCTCCTCCATAGATATTTTACTAACAAGAGAATAGACGGAATATGCTTTTTCGGTTTAAAGGAAATGAAAAAATCGCCCTTATTTAAATTCATTCTCAAATTATCATAATATCTCAGTCATGACCAGGGTTGGCGGCTGTCTGTTTCGTAGAACACTTGAGATATGTTCATACGGGTGTCTGGAAAAAGAGTTTGAGACAGTACTTCAGCAACTAACTCAGTTACTCTATCCGGCATATATTATCAAGAAACCTGTTGAGATAGCGAACAAAATTTACTACAAAGGTCCCTCAAATGATATGCAAATGAACATTAGCAAGCCAAATGGATCCCCCGAAAGCTGACAACATCAAAAAAGTGACTGAACACCTCAAATCCTACAATCTGTTTAATTTTCTTTTTCTTAAATGCATCTGTAGTTCGGCAATTGATGTACATTTACATTAAAAAGAAGGTTGTTCCGGCGTCCACGAAGTTCTCTGCAGTGCAGTTTGTAGCGTAGGGCAAGAGAGTTTAAAAATATTTGAGTCACTTGCTTTCCAAATTTTTCGGATTTTTATCGGAATTGTCCTTCATGAGCCTTTTATTAGATTACAGAGGAAAGACATACTCGTAAACACACACACACACACACACACACACACACATATATATATATATATATATATATATATATATATATATATATATATATATATATATATATATATATATATATATATAATATGTATTATTTAAGGCATGTAATGTTATGAATGTGTTATAGTAAGTTTATTGGTTATAAACTCAAAGTGTAATCTTAATATCTGGTCTCGTAAGAGAACCAAGGATATTTAACTTATTTTAAATTAATAGCCATAAAATGAAGGCAAGGAATGTAAAGTAGAACACATTTTACCGGAAGGTTGATCGAAGTTTTGATACAGTTTTGTTCTTAGCACTGTTGCCAGAAAGAAAAGGGAAAATCCGTTTCACCTCCCATTGAAACAGGTGGGCGGGCGCTATTTGCTCTCATCTAGGGAAGGTCAGAAAAGAGGACGGGAGAAAGATGTGGCCTTCCCAAAGAAGTCAAGTATACCTTAGTTTAACCAGACCACTGAGCTGATTAACAGCTCTCCTAGGGCTGGCCCGAAGGGTTAGATTTATTTTACGTGGCTAAGAACCAATTGGTTACCTAGCAACGGGACCTACAGCTTATTGTGGAATCCGAACCACATTGTAGCGAGAAATGAATTTCTATCACCAGAGATAAATTCCTCTTATTCTTCACTGGCCGGTCGGAGATTCGAACTCGCGGCCAGCAGAGTGTTAGTTGAGAACGGAACCCACTCTCCCAACGAAGAACTAAATGATAGACGCCTGCTAAATGATAGTAGATTCTTGACAGCTGGAACGTAGAAGCAGGGCCGGAGGGAGTTCCACTTCACCAGCAAAGAGAATCGGGTAACAAGCTTAGCGGTCAGGGACGTTTTTATCTTCTTAAATAAAGTGTTGTTGTGATGACTTGAGTGATGGGTTTTTCTTTGTCTCAGCCGAGCGGTGTTAAAAGTAACATTTTGATTTCGGGGCTCCAGAGAAGATGTACAGAATTAAGGGAGATCATGATTACTGTGGCTAGTTAAACGACTCAACTTTAGATTTAGTACTGTGGAGAAGTGATATAAAGGACCTGTACCGACTTCCAGTAAAATAAAGTACCTAATTTGTAGAAACAGGCTTAGTAGTTGTAATTATGCAATGCCATTACAGGTAAAAGAAATGTGGAAGGTGTTTTTTGTATGCATGTATGTTCTGCAGACCAAAAGTTGACAGATGGTTAGAGTGTTATTCGACAACAGAGGATTACTAGAAGACAGCAGGTGAAGAGGTACGAAGTGTTGAATCATCGGCGAAAATGTGAAATGAAGGGAATAAAAGTTTAATTTGGTTGTCGTGTAAAAGTCGAAAATCCTCATTTCCATTCATTTCGTGAAACAATTTGAGCTATTTCCAGCGTGCTGTTTTTTATGAAAAACCTAATTTTCATTTTAATATCCAACATACCTTTCAATTTAGATTACTCCTATAAAAAAAAAAAAAAGAAGGTAAAGGTTCTGGCATTAGCGGATCCAGAAAAATTTCATGGGGCCACCAATTTTCATATACATATACATACACACATATATATATATATATATATATATATATATATATATATATATATATATATATATATATATATATATATATATATACATAATTGTTATTATTATCTTTTTTCTCAAAATTTTATTATTTCTATAATAGATTTTATATTTTTTCCCATTTTTATATTTTCATTTGTGTTATCTAAATCTTCAATATTATTATTTTGTCATTATTTTTCATGGTGGGGGGTACGTGCCCCGGTGGGCCCGGCCCCACTCCCACTTGATCCACTACTGGGTTCTGGTCGAACAAAAATTATGAATATGTATGATGCCAAGAAGGTGTAGTCTGATAAAAGTCAGAACTGTACACACCTCTCTCTCTCTCTTTGTTAGAAAGATCCTTCAAATCTTTTCCTCGCGATTCACGCGACTTTGAAAACCAACACAAATTCGTAATTAAACTGTACTCAGGCGTATTGCTAATGCGTCGTTGAATTACAGATGACGCATTGCATTACACTATCAGTTTGGGAAACAGATCAAAAAGGAAAGGGATCGGGGTTCCATCACAAATACGATCGCCACGCCAACGATGCGGCCATTAACAATATAATCAACGCTCATTTAGATGCTCCGTCAATATTGACTTATTTACCGGTATTTCCAGTTGCGTCGAGTGGGCCGTTGATTAAGTCAAGAGCGTTTCATTGTTTTCTCATGATGGCTAATTGATTGTTTACATTGAGTTCCCTCCCCCTAAGGGGGGGCCACAGATAGCTCTGGTTGTCATTAGAGATATTGAGTGGTCAAGAGACCTGACACGCTTTTGTTGTTCATCTGGTGCGCTGGGCGGCGCTCTATATATAGAAACCGGGTTTGACTATTCTCTCTCTGTCTGGGAAGGTGGATTTATTTATCTCTATGTTTATTTTTACAGGCATTGCATACATGCCTATCAACACACACACACACACACACATATATATATATATATATATATATATATATATGTATATATATATATATATATATATATATATAATATATATATGTGTGTGTCTGTGTGTGTAAGAATATATATATATATATATATATATATATATATATATATATAAAACATATATATATATGTGTGTGTGTGTCTGTAAAAATATATATATATCAGTTTTCAGTGATAACTTGTACATTGCACTGGTTTTCTTATCCTCAATGACAGACGGACAGGAAGTCAAACCCGTTTGTCCTCGTAATTTTGCTTGATACTTCGTTTAAAATAGTGGCCTCCCCCTTTTAAGCCATCCTGATTTATGGCATCTACCATTCTTCAAAGGCATGAGCGATAGAGGCCTGTGCTTGATGGTCGTTGGTTTGGAAGAGTGGCATAACAACTATTCGATCCTCATGAGACGACGAAGTTTGCACACCCCGTAAGTATTCAATATTCGCGATGACGCCATTCAGTTTAATGATTTTCTTTCATTGTTTTAGATATTTTATCATAATCACCTTAACAACCTATGACATATATGTCAGCATACAAAAGTGTATATATAGAGTGTAAAAATCCACCGTAAAGTACCAGCTTATTTATCAGGTTGGTCTTCAGAAAGGATTGAAAGAGCTGTCAGTGACTTTTGTTGTAAAGCGTCGATATGAATGATGTTATTTTGGAGTAAGGACAGTCTGTAATGGAAATGTTTAGAATAAGAATATTATAGCTTGTGTGGTGATACGCATGTAGAACCAGGTAATTGAAGAGGATAATAGAATATTACTCTCTCTCTCTCTCTCTCTCTCTCTCTCTCTCTCTCTCTCTCACACACACACACACACACACACACACACACACACACACACACACACACACACACACACACACACACACTTTTAAACGATACTGCAACATTACATCGTTTAGCCAATGAAGATGTGTCACTTCTTACATTTGTCATCCCTACGTCTCTCGTCGAGAGGCACTGAGACCATTGTAACATTGGTTAATGTCTTGTATTCCATAAACTCACAGAGGCTGCGACTGCAGGACATTAACTTAGCACAGTTGGAGAAGGATACATTACCATGTCGTGTCACGGTAGTAAGGCCAAGGGTAGACCTAACAGAAGAGGGGGAAAATAATGATCTGGTTTGTCGAAAAGCACTTGAAATTGAAGATCCACGCGAGTGGATTAAGATGCAAAAGGTATTCGTGTAGAAGGGTCTGGTGCGAGGGGTAATGGTAAATAAATGATGGCAATATTTTATTTTCTAATTGCTAATTTTCGTAAAATGGGAAATAAATTTTATTCCTTGGGATGACTTACAACATGATGAGAGTTACAAATTATCTTTACATTCTCAAAACAGTTATGACTAATGTGACTGTCAAAACTCACACTTCAATTTTTCCGTTCACAAAAAGGCATCAATAAAGGTGTGTTAGCCGTCAAGAACCGTGGCAGGTGCGACACCATCTTTCTGTTTAAAATCAATCAATCATTCAAACTTGGGCTACTTATCTATTGTTGTTTGTCATTCATCTGTGGCCCTCCTCACTCGGGCACTTGTCTCTCTGCTCCAGACATTTCAAGGACCTTCTGCTGGGTATGGCACAAAACCTCGTCAGTCAAGGCTTATCATGTTGCTTCTTCTTCTTCTTCTTCTTCTTCTTCTTCTTCTTCTTCTTCTTTCTGCAGAATTTTGGGTACCTATCTCGATAAGGCATTCATTTCTTTCGAAGGTGACGGTATGACATTGGCATTTTTGCTATTTCTTGTTGTATCTCACTAGATTGTCTCTGACGGTGTTTGGTAAAATAAAGTGATAATGAAATCAGCTTTCGTTTGTATATTTCAGTGACATTGCTTATCATTGACTTAGTGATATAGGGGCAATATTTGATAAATAAGCGAAACCCCCTCCCCTCCCGAACCCTACCATTTTTTTAGTGCCTCTGACTTTCATCTTATAGTTGAAAATGCCTAAGCTCAACATCTCTCTGTAAACTGGAACTTGTTACGAAAACAAACAATGAACTTTTCTCGTAAAATACTTTGCTAATAAACTTTTTTTTTCAGAAGTTACAAGACACAGCGGCTTATTTTCCTCTTCGTTTTGATCTTCTTGAAGGGACTACTTCAACGGTATTCCGTCTTGACGATAATCTGTAACTTACGCGTCCTTCATTTGACCGCTAAGAATTTTGCTCTCAGTATTCGCAGTGTGGACTTTTCCACTCTTCCCGCTGTCATTCGCCAGAAACCAGGTATCTTCATCCCCGTAAATGGATCGTTAGTTCGTTAGTTCAAAACTAGTCGTGTTGTGAGCTTTCCTTGTATCTCTGCAGCTCGATGGTAGATTTCGTTTTACTTTTCTGATTTCTCCGAGTGCTCTTGTATGCTGTCTTTAAAATTATAAAGGGCATGTGGTAAGAGGCTTCCAAATTGTGATGTATTCTTTTTTTTTTTTGGGGTGGGGTGGGGGCAGGATCTAAGGTAGGTTTTAGTTGTGTGAAGTCATTCTCACAGGTTCACTCACAAAACAGGGTTACATGTGTACGTATTCACGGATCCAAAGGAGTAAACATTGTAAATAAATTCGTATTTATTTGTTTATCTCTCTCTTCGTTACGTAATGATACAAGTACCGAGTCCAGTGGGAGAGGGCTGTTTGGCTTATTGTAAATTTTGTACTTCTCCACTATTCATCTCATATTTTCTTCTTCTTCTAAAGTCCTAGTAAGTCGTCCAAAAATTCTCACTTTCCTGTCCAAATTGACGATATACGTCACGTCCTCCTCTACTTCCCCCTCCCCTCCTCCTCAACGCCCTAACCCCCGCCCCCTTCCTTCTTCTTCCCCGAGAAAGCCTGTAAATCAATCATTATCACATTACCACTGTTAGTTGCTTAATGGGTATAATTATAGCCAATTATAGTAGATATCTCACCGCTTATCTTGATGCACGTCGGTGCTTTTAAAGGGGAATATCCTTTTTTTTTATTTCTTTTTTACGTTTTTCACCCTTTTCGATTTTTTTTTTTTTTTTTTTTTTTTTGAGTTCGCATTTAAGGTCTTGCCTTTTTATTTCCTCTAAGGCTAATATCGCTCCTCTGATTTGGATATTGCGTGTTGTTGTTCTCCAACGGCGCCGAAAGGAGTTACAAATGTGTGTTATTTACGGGTGCATAATTTTCGGGTGTTCCTGAGAGTCTTTCGCTTTTTTTTTTTTTATCCATCTGCATCCTCAACCAATATTTATGGATCCCTTGATCTTTCCTAAAGGATGGAGTGATCAAGAGAAGCAAGAAGCCTTTTTTTTTTTTTTTTTTTTTTTTTTTTTTTTTTTTTTTTTTTTTTTTTTTTTTTTTTTTAAGTTTTATGTTGTTGCTTTGCCACGCGGAGGACTTCGGTTGCATTGAATAATTGCCAGTAAATATCTAAAGCTTATTCCCTAATTTCATAGTTGGGGATTCTCTTTCATTTGGATCTAATTTAACAGTTAAATTGTGTAAGTTTTGGAGATCTTTGCAGCTCGCGAAATTCGTTTTTCGAGCGGGGCTGTGCTGTATGTGTTGCTTTTGATATGCTTTTGATAAGTTTACCTTATTTGTATAAAATCAATTTGCATTTTCATTATTTTCAGTCGTTCTCGTTGTAATAATTATCGCAACTGTTCATCCTCCTTGTTTGTTGTTATATACCAGTTTATACATACTGTATATTTTCTCTCCTCTCTCTCTCTCTCTCTCTCTCTCTCATATATATATATATATATATATATATATATATATATATATATATATATATACAGGATAAATATATATATACATATTTATTTATTTATTTATTTATTATATCTGTGCTTGCTTCTCGTGTGTGGGTAGAGATAAGGATTCCAGATAAAGTAAATTATCTCATGATTTTATTTATCAGCAGTTAACTAACGGAAAATTTTCAGTGGATTACTAAATGGCCTGTTGCGTTTATTTCATCGGAAAAAGATATTTTCGGAAAATTTATCTAAAATAGATTTTTCACCGTACTTCCTCGGCCGCTAGCATAAAACTTAAACATATCTTTATTACAAAGTAGGACTACTAAATATAGTGAAGCATTATGTGTTCAAATCCCAACAACAGTGCTATACATCGCATAAACTGTATTTTGTTTGTTTATATTTATTCCTTCATAACACTACTTACAAGTAATTTTAGGTGTCAAAACCATGAAGAGATAAAGAGGTGAAAATCTATTTCTGGTATATATCATCTCGATGTTTCCCTGTCTCCTGTTAGAATATATATATATATATATATATATATATATATATATATATATATATATATATATATATATATACATATATGTATATCTAAATTTTAAATATATATTATACATAATGTATATTTATTTATACATATATATGTACATATGAGGCTATCAGTCGAGAAACATGCCAAGCGACACCCTGGGTCAAAGTATTTTTTAATTTAATTTATTTTATTTTAAAAATGGCACTTGGCATTTTTCTCGATTGAAAAGCTCATATATACATATTCATGCACATATGCATATATATATATATATATATACACATATTCTTTTCATAAATGAAATCCGTTTCGCATGATACTAATTCGAGAACGATCATTGTGGTAGGGACTGATTTTGACAATGCTCTTTCTCCATACCTGCTCAAACTTCTTTCAAATTCCTGCGTGCTTATGCCACCTGAAGGATCAGGAGGATCGCCAGTCACCATTACCCCCATCAGTCTCTTTGTTCGTTCCTGCCGCTTTCTTGGAAGCGTCCCGAAAGGATTTCTGAGTAATATCTTGGCAGCCTCCTCCAGCTTGGCGGGGAATGCCGCGAAAAGCTCACAGTCAAGACACTTTGCAAACACGATTTAGCGCTGTGGCTTTTTTTTTTTTTTTTTTTTTTTTTTTTTTTTTTTTTTTTTCCTTCCTCTTGTGTTTTTCTCCTACCCGGAGGACTTCAATAGAGGTGAGAAGTAACGTCTGCTACGTGATCGATGGCTCCATTGAGTAGCACGAAAGGCTGTGTTTTGGGGGTTTGCTAAAATGTACCCGTGATGGCCGTTTTCGTTCTTGGCGAACTCGGCGCTGCTTCGTGGAGAAAAGAAACTTCGATTTTTGGTGTCGTGTTGTCTTTTAAAGCCGTGTACCCTTTTTTATTCGTGCCGTTTCCGAGGTTGATTTATTACTTTCTCGTTTCACGCTGTTGCTTGTTTAGTTTTTCGTGCATGTTATGTTTATTTTGTTGAATTAATCGCTGCTAGTTTTCCTCTCGTGGGAAAAACGTGATAGCAGCGACCAATGGAAAACGTTTACATATATTTGGTGAACTTCATCTTAGTAGATTCTAATATTTATAAACATTTGCTTGTGTAGTCATCTAATAGACGAGTATACCAGCCAGATATAATTCGACTGAAAGAGAGAGAGAGAGAGAGAGAGAGAGAGAGAGAGAGAGAGAGAGAGAGAGAGACTGGCTTTTTTTTTCTAGGTCTTAGGTGCTCATCCTCCCTTATGCAAATGAAGTCTCCCTGATCACCGCTGATTTAAGGACCCATAAAGAATAGGTGTAATTAAATGGATTCATGGAATTCAGATTAAGACGGATTTATCGATGACGACCAAGGGACGCAAAAAGGTAGGAATTCCTAACTTTTTCATGGGTGTTGTGAGTGTCTCTTTCTCACTCCCTCTGTATTATATATATATATATATATATATATATATATATATATATATATATATATATATATATATATATGTGTGTATGTATATAAATATATATATATATATATATATATATATATATATATATATATATATATATATATATATATATATATATATATATATATATATATATATATATATATATATATATATATATATATCCAAGTAGGGTGAGTCTCGACTCAGGATACAGTCTCGAAGGCGAAGGAAAGGGCACCATTATTACAATACGTTTATTATGCCGACGTTTCACGACAATTGCTATAGTCGCATTGCAGCCTTGAAAATGCGACTATAGCAATTGTCGAAAAATGTGCGCATAATAAACGTATTGTAATAATGGTGCCCTTTGCAGCTTCTATATATATATATATATATATATATATATATATATATATATATATATATATATATATATATATATATATATATATAATAAACGTATTGTAATAATGGTGCCCTTTCCTTCGCCTTCGAGACTATATATATATATATATATATATATATATATATATATATATATATATATATATATATATATATATATATATATATATATATAAATATAGATATATATATATATATATATATATATATATATATATATATATATATATATATATATATATATATATATATATATATATATATATATATATATATATATATATATATATATATATATATATATATATATATATTAAGGTTTGTTTGTTTGTACTTCGTTCCCCTTGAACCATTTCTATTTTTTTTTTTATACTTTACTGGAGTGTTTTCCTGTAAATGTTTCCTCAGCGATCAAATTTAGTACCATTCAATAAGCACGTATTTCGTTCGTATCCTTTCAATTCTTTATCTTTCAGCACATAAATGTCTTTCGCATAGATCTCGTAACCTGATTTATCACCGGACATCTTTGGCACTGATAAGTTGACTTCCCCCTCTAACACCACCACCACCTCCCTCCCCTACCCACCACTCTCGTCTGTACATCTTCGACACAGTAACAGGAAGTCTCTCTCTCTCTCTCTCTCTCTCTCTCTCTCTCTCTCTCTCTCTCTCTCTCTCTCTCTCTCTCTCTCTCTCTCTCTCTCTCTCAGTTTGTACCATCGCTTAGTGTTGCATTAAAACTTGACACCATTATGTTATTTATTTAGAGTAGTACTGGACTTGGATGGATTTCATTTTTTTTATATTATGTAGGTATTTTTCAAAAGCGTTTCTTGTGTGTATGTATATACTACTACTCATCCTTTATAGAAAGTAAGCAGGAAAAATTACCCCTAAAGTTGTGTGTCATTTTAAAGATATTCTACACCGCTAGTACAAAATTAGTAGATCTACTATACACACACACACACGCACCAGTTATATATATATATATATATATATATATATATATATATATATATATATATATATATATATATATATATATATATATATATATATATATTTATATATATATATATATGCCGCACTGACATGCAAAGAACTTATGCACGACGCGAAAAAATGGCGTCATTTTCTTAATATGCGATGCTTTGCATCTTTCATAATTTCATTTCGGACGCAGGGCTTTCTCGTGAAAGTGGTGAATAACGACAGTTCTAAAATAAACATAAAGGTTGCTGCCCAGTAAAATAATACAAACTCGAGGAAAACTAAGTCCTGTAGCTGGTTTATAGAGTAGCTTTCTGTGTAGGGGGAGTGTGAAATCATCGTATTTTACGTAATATGTGGTTACAGGGAAGAGATCCATCATGAGACGATGCTTTTCGGGTGTAGCCAATACCACTCACTGTCAGGCGTGTTCGTCCTTACGCCAACTGAGGTATTTTCATACCCATGATACGAAAAGGTCTCACCTTGACACTGTGGCCCGTGTTTTTAGGTTACGACTGTATTAGAATTTTTACGACTGTATTAGAGTTTTTACTGTCGTGTTATATTAGAAGATATAAACTGAAAAAATAAGATAAATGCAACAGTTGGGGATTTCAAAAATTAAATCGTGAAGTTTTCACTGGAATGCTCGCTCGTAATGCAGTTTATCACAGATTGTTAACCATATCAGTGATGAATATGCAATGGAGATCAAATAACTAGAGAACTTTGCAATAATAATAGCACCATATTGGAACTTGGTTATCTACTTTTTTTTTTTTTTACAAATTGACTTGCTCTTTCATTTTGGGAAGAACCGAACAGGATTGATTATGTCTCTGTTGACCAAAGCAATAATGTACTTACCTAGTATCATTATGTTGTGGTGGGTTGCAGCTAGGCAAAGAAAGCCTGGGGGTTAGCATCGTATTCAAAAGTACTTTCATTTATTGGAAACGGCTCATCGACAACAAAGAAATGCAAGCCCCCTGGATCATGTTGCATTTAACTTCGTGGGACTTGCAAACCCTTCTAAGAGCAGCAGGTGCTTTGCTGTCCAATGGAAGGCGAACTTGTGAATATGAACCTGTTGAATTTACTTAGCTGGAGGTAGAGCTCCGTCACAAAAGTGTGGTTTGCATAGAAGAAACTAGGATGCTGACTTTAAAAAGCACCCTCTTCCCTGAGGGTTACAGGTTTGCTATTGCATAGTATTAGGAAAATTTTAAACACAAATGAGAAATGGCCTAAATGATAAAAATTGCCGTCAATGAAATATTGATTTTGATATATGAAATTTTGCAACAGTGATGATATCACCTCGAAATGAATATTTAAAACTTGGAAAGCGTCTTTATTTTGGCAAAAATTCCTCCGCTACTTTCAAGATAGAATTGTCTCAATAAAACAGTTATCGTCATGGCATTTTTCTGTAATTTTCAGTCGTTTCTAATTGCCCTTTGAGTCATTAATATAATTAATTCTTTTCCTTAATTATTTTCTACTAATTCCGGCCACGAGTCTCTCTCTCTCTCTCTCTCTCTCTCTCTCTCTCTCTCTCTCTCTCTCTCTCTCTCTCCTTCCATTTGGTAATTAACGTCCCCACCCTTCCGCTCTCAAATCGCTTCATCCCCTACAAATCTTCATCCTTTCTCCGGGATTTCCTTATCATTTTCCTTTTTTCCTTTTCGAAGACATGAATCTTTCGTTCATTATCGACCTCTTGCTTTTAGGGGCTTTCGATAGACTCACTCGGTCCGCTTTTCCTATGTTCTTCTGTCGTGCTGTGTTTGTCACTTACCTTCCATTTAAATTCTTAGGCTTCTTATCCCGTCAATCGATCTGCGTTCCCTCTTTCGTTGGCTTTCTGATAGTTAAATTTCTAAATCACTTCATTTAAGTTAGTTCAGTATTTTTTTATATATATATATATATATATATATATATATATATATATATATATATATATATATATATATATATATATATATATATAATCAAGAGTGTTACTGTGGATCCTTCTGTAGATAGCTGAGAAGCACGATAAGGTGTTTCTATATTTCATATATATATATATATATATATATATATATATATATATATATATATATATATATCTATGTCATAATATATATATATTTCTATGTGAGCAAGTGACAATAAATATATGGAGGCCACATAAACAAAATAAAAAAAGAACATACCGAGCGCTTTCGCGGTATTTTAAGACATTTCCTTAGTAGTACAATTATACCTATAAAATGTGTGGAAATAACAAGAAAGTGCTCGCTACATTCTTTTATTTCATTTCTGTGGCTTCTATTATATATGGTTCAGAGGGTAAATCGATGATAACAATTGGGAGTGGAATATGTAGGTAGGATAATATGTATATTTATGTATACAGTATATATATATGTATAATATATATATACATATATATATATATACACATACTTACATATATATTCCATACACTTGTTTCAGGCCCACTTTCATTCTCCCATCCGCGTATTCCAACACTTGTTTCACTTAGATCATAAACACTCCCAGTTGCCGTTAACAATTCACCTTCTGAACCATACGTCCTAAACTTCCTCCTCCTCATTTTCCTCCGGTTCTGTCCTAAAATTCGTCTAGGCCCATGTTTATCACCTGCAGCTCTTTTCCTTTTATTCTCAAATTCACGCAGCAGTTGCATTAGAAACACTTGTTGCACACACAATTTTCGTTATATAAACCCACTGTTGTTCCTCTGTCGTTCCTTTTATTATCACAATTAAATTCAACTATATTACTTTGTCAGTTCAAGGCCATTTTTAGCCGTGTGTTCCTTACAACCGCCTCTTTAGCCTTGCACCATTACAAATAACTATTGTTTGTCTCATTCATTCTCTTGTAAACTTCCCCGCGTTCACTTCATAGGTCAGTCTCTAAATTGCTTTATCCCCACATTACCAAAACCACCGCACTTGTAAGCTTACCTATTCCTGTTTTGTTAACATTCTCCATCATTTACTCGACTTCCTTATATCCTCAGTCATAGACAAGCCTTCTCAAATTCACATTCATCCCTTCCACTCCCCCGTCATTACAATGTGGCCCTCATTTATCCTCGACGTTCAACCACTCTTAAAAATGCTCACTCCGTCTATAATCTTCATTCATTTTCATTTTTTTAAATTATGCTCACTAAACTTTCTGAGAAATGTGCATTTTTGCGAAGTGTATGTTTATACTTAAATACACTTTTGCACAGGTACGCACATTACATAGTATTATACTAAAAATTGTGTGTATTTACAAGTATCATACATATGCCATTATGAGAATTCAGCTGTGCTACATTTTGTGGCGCCATTGTCAGCTGATTCGTACCGGAGGAGGAATTGTAGCTTTCGAGAAATTTGCATTTACTTGTTCCATCATTTTCTTCCCGAGGCAGTATAATCTGAGAAATTCACTGTTAGTCCGACTGCGTGATATTTTGTCCTCCAGACTCGAAACATAAATCAATATTCTTAACGTGATTTGTCAAAAGAGAGGTCATCTCTACCATGATTCGTCAAATTACCGGTGTGGTATCGGGGAGTTCCGCAGTAAAAGGGTGCTTCCTTTAAAGCAAGCATGACTTGCATATCCTTTATTTTACGACCCGTTGTCCTGTTGCGTCTCAGGGGAGGGGTGGAAATTGAAGATCGTATCATAAATGCAGAACTGATGATTGCGCCTGCGACTTGTAAACAGGGAACGATTTCTTTGCCCGTTCTGTAGATGCTGTAGTCACAAAGTAATGTGTGTGCGTTTATTGCTATCCTGGCATATTACCTGAAGATGAACCTCTCTCTCTCTCTCTCTCTCTCTCTCTCTCTCTCTCTCTCTCTCTCTCTCTCAGAATTTAACTGTATCCCTTAACCGGGTGTAGCTCCAGACAAAAGACAACACCTCTGAATTCTGCCCTCTTCGCTACCTGGGGATGGTGTGCAGTTAGAACCTCAAAAGTTTAAGAGAAGATGCAGTGCATTAGTACCCTAAAACAGTTCACTTTGTATTTTACTAATTTATTTAGATTTTTTATGTTTGTTTATTCATTTATTAAAATGTCTTTTTTTTTTTTCTAATAATTGATCTCATCTTTCTGTATTTCCCATTATCATATATAACTTCTTTCAGATGAACACCATATATTTTGGAAGATTGAGTTTCAAATCAGTGGCCCCTGTATGCTTCTGAATAATAATAATAATAATAATAATAATAATAATAATAATATCGTCCTCTATACTTTCTGCATGATCGTACCATCACAAAACCCTCAGATCCATAACGTCAAGTACACTATCCTCTTCACTTCTTCTACGTATCCCCACATTAATTACCCTTTCAAAATGTTTTTCTTACGCAAGAAAACAATTAATCTAAATAACGTCAGCCTTTCTTCATTTTGTCGCATTTATCATCCATACTTCGCTTCCATAAAATAGAGTTAAATCAACAGGCACATACGTCTCTTCCCAATCATTTAAATCAATACACCTTTGCGCCGTCCCTACCTCACCTATTCTGTGACTCGCATCTTCTCTCACCCTGTCATCATCTGGGATGTTTATTACCATTTAACAGCTTCCATTCTTCCACCACCTATAATATCGTTCATTGCTCTATCTCCCTTTTATCCTTATAACATTATTCTTGCACATTTACTCTCAGCTACCTCTTGACAATACTTTCAAACTCTTTCACTGGTTGCTGCTGTTTCTTTTCATCATTCCCAATTATTTCTGTATCATCTGCAATCATGAGTCATTCCATACTCCATTCATGACTCATGTTATTATTTCATGACTTTGCACTCACATCTAGAGTCCTTGTTTGCTGATTTCTCACATCAGCCCATCCATAAAGATACAAAGTAACCATGGAGACGTAACATATCCCCGTCTCAGACCCACTTTCACACCGAACCAGTCACTCCTCCTCTTTATATTGCAACACTTCTCATCCATCATGAAAACTTTCAATTGACCCAAAACTTGTTTTCTAGACCATACATGCTTAACACTTTCCACATTACCGTTTTATCAATTCTATAAAAAACTTTTTCTAGGTGCATGAGTATTGCTTTTCCTTTTACTTTCAAGCCTTTCACATAATACTTTATAAGAAACACTCAATCCACACATCCTCTTCTATATTAAACCCATACTTCCCCCCCCCTTCTGTATCCTTCTGTCGCTTGTCTTACTTTCTCGGCAAAATCCTATCCTACACCACCTCAGCTTTACTAAATGATGTTGTGGCCTGTGACACCTACAGTCTCCTCTGCCACATTTACCTTCATACAAAAGAACAGTTATCCTGTCTTCCTCATTCTTCCAGAACCTTTCCTTCGTCCAGACAGACCTCATACAATCTGGGCAGCCATTCAGTCACATTTCAACATCGTTTTGCAGAATTCTAAACTGTAATCCCCTGGTGTCTTTTCAGTCTTAAACATCTGAATTAGATCACTGCAAAATGTTCAGATTTAAACTGACTCTTTCAATTCTTGCATTATTCATCTTTGCCTAATTTCATTTCTAGTAAATCTTCAAAATATGCACTCCATCCACCATGAACTGCATTGATTTCACACAGTAGTTGCCTATTTTTGCTCATTAACTTTTATTTCTTCTTGTACTTCCTTGCCGAACATCTTGGTCTTCCCAAAATACTGGGTCACCTTCCCCCGTCCCCCCCCCCTTTTTTTTTGTAACTCTCCCCCTTCTCTACCTTATCCGTAATCCTGTATTCTTATCTGTCATGTAACTGCGCATCACACAGTCTCTGATTTTTCCTTCGCTAAACCTCTATTTTCCTCGTTTCATCGCTTTCCTCTTTCATTCCCTTTTCCTACACTCCTGAAACCACAAACGTCTCCGTTGACTTTATTAACCCATTCTAGAATTTGACACTCTCCTCATACACTCCTCCCACATCCGGTATTTAACTTTCTTTTGTTCCTTATTTATCGCCGTAGGGGGTTAGTGCCGTCGGTGACCTCATGCGGTGCACTGTAGGCATTATTACTTAAGGTTCTTTGCAGCGTCCCTTCGGCCCCTAGCTGCAACCCCTTTCATTCCTATTACTGTACCTCCGTTCATATTTTCTTTCTTCCATCTTGCTATCCACCCTCTCCTAACAAATGTTTCATAGTGCAATTGCGAGGTTTTCCTCCTGTTACAACTTTCAAACTTTTATACGGTCAATTTCCTTTTCAACGCTGAATGACCTTATAGGTCCCAGTGATTGGCCTTGGGCCAAAATTCAGTAGTCTATTCTATTCTCCTTATTTATTCCATCCAGCTTTCTTCTTATCAGCAACTTCAGACGACTTACAGTTAGTCAGTCTTTGTTATAAAATTCACTTGTCTCAACTATAGTAACAGGCACATCCCCCCCAACTCCTTTCCAACTTAAAAATCGATTTATCTCAATTTTTGCTACTACTCAATGATCCGGTATACCTCCAGATATGAACTCGGTCTTCCATTACTTTGTAGTAATACGTACTTTTTAAAGTAGGAAATTTATTGTATATATATGTTGGCATATAAACGTTCTTATACCTTTTGAAATACACATACACACACATATATGTGTGTATATATATATATATATATATATATATATATATATATATATATATATATATATTTTTTTTTTTTTTTTTTTTTTTTATAGTGCGGTGGTGGTAATAAATACAGTGACAATCCTTTCTTTTATATTTCGTTTTTCAACGCGAGTTTGACTTTCTTTATGTCACTACTTACATTAGGTCCCATAATTTTAGATTCGTTGCGACCAATTGCTGTGACATATTTTATGTCGTGTCTTTTAGCAATAATTTATAATTTTTCACAAATGTGAGTGATTTTACGTAATATGTATCCAGTCTTTGTTTTATTACATCTTGATGACAGTATTTCATCACCGCTGGAAGATATGTTTCGCCAATATAATTTTCTTAAAATTAGTTCAAGGTTGTGGCACGTCGCAAGATAGTTAAATGGGATGTGGCTGAGCTGCTAATGCACGGCGCACTCTCAGTCGACTGTTATTATTGATTTCTTCTAGATCGCTACATGCATGCACACGCACGTGTGTGTATATATGTGTATATATATATATATATATATATATATATATATATATATATATATATATATATATATATATATATTATTCAAAGGGGAATTTTTTAGGTGACAATAAGCTCGTCGCCTCGTGGGCTCGAACCCAGGGCTACAGTGGCGCCTTAAACCCTTGTTGGTTCTTGTGGTTTAAGGCGTCACTGTAGTCCCGAGTTCTTGTTCTTCCGTGGTTCGAGCCCACTAGACGACGAACTTATTATCAACTAAAAAATTCCCCTCCGGGTGACATACATGAAAATATGTTGTTTCCTAGGTAGAGCGAATTGTATATTAAAGGACGTTTGTAGCTTAATGCTTGTATGTGAATCGCGGTGGTGTGATAAATTTCATTCATATTACATACACATATATATGCATATGATATACATATGTAAATATATAATACATAATATACATACATATATATATATATGTTTATATATAATATATATACACATATGAGAATATATGTATGTATATAAATAATATATATAACTGTATGTATATAGGCTATATATACACATACATATGACTGTGTGAAAACTTTCTTGCATTTGTGTATTTATTTTCAAGTACGTAAAAATTCATGTGTGGCCTTGTCTGTTACTCCGTTTTCCTGTCAATCCTGTCTGTGTGTTGCGAAGTGCTTCTGTCTGTGGCTGCTGCGTGGTATATGGTACCCCTCTCCTTCCGCGCACCCTTCAGGAAAGAGTCACCTGACATTCGTCTCGCTAATTAAGCTGCCCTAATTGATTTACTCCTCAGCGGGTAATTAATCTTCTGAAGACGTCCGTCGTAAAGAGAGAGGACGGGGGGAGGGGTAGAGAGAGAGGGGGGGAGAGGGTTAGAGAGAGAGAGAGAGGGGTGAGTTTTTTTTTCCCCCTACAGTAATGAGTTGTTTTCCGTCACTCTTCGAGTCTTAAACGGCTATGATTAACATGTCTGCTCTCCTCTAATGAATTGGTTTCGTGTCTAGATACCCTCTCTCTCTCTCTCTCTCTCTCTCTCTCTCTCTCTCTCTCTCTCTCTCTCTCTCTCTCAACTACAGGGGTATCGCGGTGTTCCCGACCGAGAGGCGGCAGGTTCGATCCCGCGCGGATCACGTTCCATAACTCCAGTCGTACTGTTGTTGATTTGCCGTGAATTATACACCTGGGTGTTAGTCGCCTGTTGCGAGACAAGCGGAGGTCGGAGAGATGAAAGCAGGTTACGAAAAAATTTATATGCATGCATATATATATATAACACACACACACACACACATATATATATATAATGTATACATATATGCAACCAACTTTTAAAATCGGGAATGTCAAAACAAATTAATCATTCATTCATCCAGATTTACATCATTCATCAGATTCTCTCTCTCTCTCTCTCTCTCTCTCTCTCTCTCTCTCTCTCTCTCTCTCTCTCTCTCTCTCTCTCTCTCTCTCTCTCTCTTAAATTTCTAGCGCGGTAATAACAAGGCGATGGAACCGAAAGTTTAAAATTTGCAATAGACCAACGTGTACATTAATGAATAAATTAGGAACTTTATTGTTTTTGTCAGTATTGCATAATTTCTTCGAACTATAATCTTATTTCCTTTTTTTATGCGTTATTCTGAAGGTAAGGTGAGTTGCAACGGAGTTTGTTTACAGTTGTGGTTTATCCTCCGTAGAAATTACATTTTTTTTATTTATTTTAAAGACTTTTTCGTTTATTTTGTTTCCGCTTTAAGAAAAAGGATTATCTGTAAAACTCCCCTTTCCCTGTTCGTCATTTTAATGAAGAATTTTAGATCTTAGTGCCTGACACGTAATACCTGCTTTTTATGTGTGTGATATATTATTGCTCTATGGGTATCACACCAGAAACGAGGTTATTTGAAGAGTTCCAATTTTTGTCCAATTACTTTCTTTTATGTTTGTCCTTCCACTTTTTAATTCTTCTTGGAAACCGGCTCTTGTAGTTAACAAATTCAATTACTATATATTTTCCAATTCATTCATAAGGTAAAGTACTGATCAGTGGTTGATCATAAATCATTAAGGAATATTACCAGCACTTGAGTACTCCCCAGTGAAGATGTATATTGTCTTTCTTTAGACTTCCAAGAATCAAGCTGATTCTGTTGGTTTTTGCATTTAGTGAGCATTTCTTAATATTTATACATGCGTTTTTGTTTTTTCTCAATTTACGTTAAAATGAAAAGATTTGTTTTATGTGGTTTATTTTCTTGTCCATTGTGATGTAATAAAAATCTCTCTCTGTTGTTGAAAGAACAAAGACAGATCTTTATTGTATCTTTGGTTATTTCTAGTTCTCAATTATTTACTCCTATAATCCAATGTATCTTCCGTCGTGTTCATTACTCCTCTATTTTTCTGACCTTTTATTCACGAAAAATTTCCAAGTCATTGGATGTATCTTAAATTTTTTTATTATCTTTTCAAGTTTTTATTCTTTTTGATCGATCAATAGAAACGTCAAGAAACTTCCCCCACCCCCTCTCTCTCTCTCTCTCTCTCTCTCTCTCTCTCTCTCTCTCTCTCTCAAGTTTCTTTCGAGACATGTTGAATCCTAACATAATTTTAGCTCTTTGTGGAGCCACTGCCGTTACCAAGATCCTTTGTCTTGCTTTCGTAGACGATCATGCTAGCAAATATACACTTGTCCGTAAGATATCTTTTTGTTCAACATCACAAATTTAATATTTCTTAAATCATCAATATATTTTATTTTCTGTGATGGTTTCCCGATAGTGTTCTCATTTTACATTTTCTGTCTATTTTTCTTGTTCGCATGCAGATTTGCATTTGTCAGCCATTTCGTTCCCTGTCGAATTTTTATTTTTTTTTTTTTTTTTTTTTTTTCCTCGGCGTCCTCCGCTGGCTCAAATTCCTTAAATTCTTCGTGCGCCAAATTCTCCTTCCTTTGTTTTTCCCTTGAGTCGTGGGACAGTTTCTTTCAAAAGAGATCAACTTTTTGTGGAATAAGTTGAGTCTGAAGTGATGTGAGAGACCAAGAGTTTATCGAAAACATTTAAATTCTTGCTCATCTTTAGGTACAGTGTAACTACTGCCGATTTTTGTTATTTTTTTCTTGCGTGTGTTCTTTGTTGCCTGCACGCAAGCACTCAGAATGATGTAGATTCCTTCTTCTCTTAAAAACACTGAATTAAAATTATACAATTTCAAGTATACTCATTTGAAATTCTGTACCGAATTAAAAGATATAATTTCAGATATATTTATTTGACCAATATTCGGTCGCATTCTAAGGTCTCATTAATATTCTTTTTTCTTTTTACTTTCTACTGAGTTTATCTCAGAGGTTGATCATTGCTACCGTCCTTTGCTGGGACTTTTCTGTAACATAGTATTCGATTGTATGAATATACCTAAAAGTAATTTTTTATGTTTTCAAAGATTCAATCGCATCCAGTTTCATTTATTTCAAGTTTTTTCTCATCCTGTTCTAATAATGTGTGATTCGTTCAGATGTGGTGGACATATTTACGAACCACCTGTTTTGTTGACACGTTCTGATTAAACGAGGCTCCATCCATTTTGTGAAGACATTGCTTTGTTATGCTTATCTGTTTTATAATTTGCACTTACTCCAAGGCAGACTATTCCTTTCACTATTTTGGATGCCCGTTAGTATACAACCCTCTCTGTGAGACAGTTGGTTAAGCAATGTGAATTTTCTGTTGATGAACAATTTACAGTTAATCACTGTAAATTGCAAATTCTTCATATTCCTAGAAGCTCGCTGACATACGAGTTATGCTGTTGATAATATGTTCGGCAATTTCATCTTTGGATTTCTCTTCTTCTGTGGTCAGTCATTAATGCCACTGTGTGGACATATTAATCTGCTCGTGAATTCTACCGTCTTGAACTCGTTAACAACCGTTCAGTTAAATGAATTATAATATCTACTCGTCATGCGTAATGAAAGCCTTGTTGTCGTTTTTATGAACTCTGTTATATATCCTCGCCTTAAGAGAGAAATATGGCATCCTGGTATTTCCTCCAAAATTCATGTTTGCACTTTCAATAACATAATTTTATTTGCGCAGACTTTATTGTACGAGGAAAAATCTTCATATTTTTGTTTAAGCCAACATCATTCTTCCGTTCAGACACCCACATGTATATAGTTCTTTTTATTTGTCAATTTTGGCATATTCACATAACTCCGCCTCACCCTCCGTTTTGTCTTCACAATTCCTCCTCACGAAATCTTCATGATATTTTGTCAAGCGCTTGATGCATTATCTTTATCATTTGGAAGTCTCTCAGGACTACTATAAATTGCTTTCAGGTTTCTTAGTCTTATCCTTTATACCTCGGTTATCTCATAGCGAACGCTAATGAATATTTTAGTCTTGATAATGATATATGAGATTGCAACCAAAAGGCGTCGGGATGAGAATTCTAAGATTAACTTGCGCGAACTGCAAGGTTTACTGACTTTCAGAAATCGGATATAAAGTGCGACACACACACAAACAAACAGAGAGAGAGAGAGAGAGAGAGAGAGAGAGAGAGAGAGAGAGAGAGAGAGCACATATTTACCCAATTTAAAACTATGTAAGTGCTTTTAGTGCTAGAGAAGATTTTAAATCATCAAATAAGTTTTGTGAAATTACCAGCAAGAGAGAGAGAGAGAGAGAGCACACATTTACTCAATTTAAAACTAGTAAAGTGCTTTTAGTGCTAGATGAAGATTTTAAATCATCAAATAAGTTATGTGAAATTACCAGTATTTTTTCAGTCTCCTTAAGCCAATTTAACTTCTAAGACCGTAAATTTATGTGACTTTTATTGTCTCAGCTATAAAACAGAAGTAATATAAGATAGCCGAGGATACTAAGTGATTGGATTTTGAAAAATATTGCAAATCTGATTCATCTATGTTGTAAATCATTCATGAAATATTGCGATGAAAGAAAGTGGGCTGATTAATATAGATCACCATACAAAAAAGAAAAAAAAAAGTAGATAGTTTATGGATAAAAGCTGATCGATGTGTCAAATGCAACAAGTCGAAACCCAAGAAAACAGTGGGATTTAAGAGGTAAGAAAGATTGAAAGAATAAACAAGGGTCAGTTAGTATGTTATCCAAAATTTACTCTTTGTGGGAAAATAATCTGGCTGCGATAGTCAGCTTAAGTGTAGCAATCGAGAAGTAGGGACGGACAGATATAGCATTTCCAATTTTTACCTTTCAAGAACCTACTTATAATACAGATAAAATTAAATTTGAAGCGAATAGAGACTAACCTCAATGACCTGAAACCGTTTACGATATACTGCCGGTGTACATGAGACTGACTTCATTAACAAGTTTTTGGGATAATCTTTTCCAGTTCATGAAAAAGCGTTTACAGAGTGTCCATGAAGTCAGTTATTGTAAAGAAAAACGAAGCCTGAAGTTGTTTTCAACATGAAGGATTTTGTTATTAATGATCTGTATCTTTTTGTATTTCTTTGCTTCAGCTATCAATGTTAACGGAGATGTAGGTACACACCAAGAGAGAAAAAGAGAAAGAACACTTTTTAATCCATTAAATTTCGTAATATCCCGTAAAGTCTCTTCCCCTTACAAAAGCCAAGAAGTTTTTTGCAACATGGCGACGGAAAAGTAAAGGCTTAATTAAGGCACAGTTTCTGGTTATCTGAAAGTACGACTTTGAAAAAACAGATTAAAAAAAGAGGTTCTGATTATTCTCAGAATAATCGGAATCTGCGCACCAAGCAAAGAGTATAGGTGCTTGTCTGTCTCCATGTTCCATCCTTATGGTATTTATTATTGAGAGAAAGCAAGGGTGAAATAGTGAAACAGTTTTGTGAGATGAAAGGAAATCTCGTTATTAAAATTGTCTTTTACCTTAAAAACATTTTGTCAATGATACCTAAAGTTCAAGTCGAGGATATATAAACACATGACCTACAAATGATGTTGAAACGTTTTTAATATCTTGCAGTAACTGAAAAATGTTGGTATTTATACATATACATACATTATATACACATTATATATATATATATATATATATATATATATATATATATATATATATATATATATATATACTGTATATACTGTATATATACATACACTATCGGATCTGAGGGAGCCACCTGGACACATGTCCCCCTTGAAAAATGACAAAATAATAATATTGAAGATTTAGATAATAATAACATAAATGAGAAATATAAAAATGGGGAAAAAATATAAAATCTATTATAGAAATGATAATAAAACTGACAAAAAAATAATAACAATCTTAATGATATATATATTTATATATGTATAATATGAAAATTGGTGCCCCCATGAAATCTTTCTGGATCTACTATATATGTATATATATATATATATATATATATATATATATATATATATGTGTGTGTGTGTGTGTGTGTGTGTGTGTGTGTGTATATATATATATATATATATATATATATATATATATATATATATATAATGTATGTATGTATATTTTTATATATAATATTGGTTTGCATGTATGTATGTATGCAAGCTCTTGCGATGTTAAAGTTCGTTGCGTAAACGCATTCTTTATTTACCATTGCTTTTGTTTTACTTTTAATGCCGTTGGTATGTGTTCCTTGTTTTGCAGAAATTCATCACCAACGTTGCAGTGAAGTTCCGTGGTGTCAAAATGCCGTGCGCCTTAAACTTTCCATTGCAATAAGTGCAAAACTACATCTTTAATGATATTCGTAAGTGTATGAGAGGTTACAATGCTAATTTAACGGATTGCAAACTTTGCTTCATATACATAGCTTTTAATTTTAATTTTCCCCTATTTTTCTTTTTTTATTAATGTACTTTCTTATGATGTCGCTAACTTACGTTCTTGACAAATAGGCGTTCTCGTATGCGGAATGCGCATTCGCAAGAATAAATCCTAGTCGTTATAATAATAAGAATAAAACTTAATCATCATAATGATAAAATACATGTGGTTTTGCTGTGTGTGATTGTCGGTTTCCATATTCACTTCTGGTGCAATTTCGCCCATGCACTTATGATTCACGCGAATTTTAATTTCACGCGGTATAGCCATTCCGCGAATTCTCACGCGGCCAGAACGCCGAGCTTTTATGATGGCTTAATTGTTCGGACAACCAGCGAGCAGATTGCTTTCGGAACGTCACACCGAGGCTTTTTTTTTTTCCAACCCGCACTCTAGGGTTGCAGTCGTGCCGTTCAAATTATTTCAGAGGCACTGGAGTGCATTGGATGATATGAAACCGGCCAGTGCCTCATGGGAAAAGCGCGAGATCTGGCATATGTCGAGACAACGTCCTACCGGTGTGTAGATTACAGGTGGTAAGGTTGAACTCCCGTCGCGAGTACTGCTCAGCAACAGTTTGTGGACGGCGTGGCACACTGTAGGTAACATGGGGTTTTCTTTTCTTTTATATTTTATATATATATATATATATATATATATATATATATATATATATATATATATATATATATATATATATTTTTTTTTTTTTTTTTTTTACGTCTCTTCGGTCCCTTCTAAGTTATCCGTCCAACTTCTTTAAACTTTATTCTCCTCTAATTTTCTATTTTCGCTTAAGGACAGATTCTTCGGGCGAGCCTTGTACTAATGTGTACTAATAATAATGAAAATTATGAAGAGGAGGACGTGTTCTAATGTCGACGGTTCCCACTAGATACTGTTTTTCACTCTTCAAGTAATTTTCCTCTACATATTCTTAGTCGTCTTGTGGATCCTTGTCCTTAGTCGTGGCTACTAGAAATGGCGTGTTGTGCAAGAGTACCCAAGGTCCCTGGGTACGAGGTGCGCGACGCTGCCCATATGTCAGCGGGTAAACGAGTCGGGAGACAATACATTTCACGTATACCGAAGGGAGCACTTTAATCTCAGAAAACACTCTCTCTCTCTCTCTCTCTCTCTCTCTCTCTCTCTCTCTCTCTCTCTCTGTATGTAAATTCCACGATTCCACAACTGTTTCTGGCTCATTGAGTTTCCAGTTTTCCTACAGTAGGGGATAACTGTATATAAAAGATTATTTGTATCCCTCATAAGAGAAAGAACTAAAGAAGGAGCTGTGGTGATTGTTGATTTACTTTTTCTAATGTGACATTTACTGCCACCATATAACCACACACTCTCTCTCTCTCTCTCTCTCTCTCTCTCTCTCTCTCTCTCTCTCTCTCTTATTGTCGTTCCCTTTCTGCCGCCAAAACCCACCCGCCAAAACAGGTCACCAGCCAATTTATATTGTCCATAATTTTGGGTCGATGATATTATCCCCTAGATGTCTCCTGGTTACGTCCCCAAGGTTTGAAGCTCATTCTGAATGTGGCCTCGAGATATACCGCATGTATTTGCAATAGCATAAGTGTATGTGTATACATAGAGGTATATTGTGTCTGTACATACCTAACTTTTTATTCTTACGGTCGGAAATGTACGCGCTGAATAAGTTTTCGTTTTTCATAAAATTATGCGTAACAGATCCTTGGCAATTGAGAATTAAGACCTCATTGTTTTTCTTGATTTATCTTTTTTTTAAATTTATTAGGCTCCGCCACGTCATAAATGTCTAACAGACTCTTAAAGACTGAAAATTAAGACTGGGTTTTCTTGATTAATAATTTCTGTGCTTTCCATTTTGATAAAGAGAAGGTTATTTGTTGAGTTCCTTAATTTGTTTTAGATACTTATGTGTCATTTTGATTTTTATGTTTGTAATAATGATGTTTGAATTTATAAATTTATGTTTATGTATTTTTTACGTATTTTCTTCATTTTCTGTTACAAATGACTTTCGTCCTCATTGATAAATCGATAGCAGTGACGTCGTAACTGCATTTTTTTACAATAATTACGGTAAATACAGGAAATCATCGTGTATGCACGAATACGTTGTTACCTAAATTACGGTTATTTGTTGTAATGCAGTTTTATTATGCTGTGAAAAAGAAAGACATTTAAAGTAACCACTGTCAAAACAGTTTGCCTTTGTATTACTTAACAGCTTTGGAAATATATACAGACACGGGGAAAAATATGAATCGATGCTCTACTAAGATATATTTATATAAACACGAGTGCTTTACAAGGCAGAATTTTGAAATACAAGTAATTTTTTTTTAAATGCAAGTAATTTCTTTTATAATGTAGATTATTTATTTTTATAATACAGGTAGATAAAGTAACAAATGCAGTAAACTAACGTGGTACTGAATGTATTCTTTTCTGCAGCCTTCCATGCCTGTCCATTTAATCAATGAGATGGCAAAACATTCTAGGACCTTTGTGAAACTTCATATATTTTCTTGGATCCTCTCATTTTGTTCTAATTATTTTTCAGCCACAGAACATTATTAATAATTTTTAAATATGTTAAATGGGTAAGTAACCCGCCCCCCCCGCCCCATTATTTTTAATTTAATTTTTTAATTCTTTCCGAGAGCTGGAGGAATTAAACCTCTCTCTTCTTTCCACTTGTGAGCAAGGGCCTGGTGCTTTAAATGGGACTGTTGTATAAAACGGTATCTGCAGTCTGGAAGTGTTCCCGCTCTGCATCAACGCACTGCTCAGTGGCGTCGATACCACGTAAACTTTGTTCTGGGCTATAGAGGCCCAATAAATTAACAGTAGGCTTTCTATACTTAATCTACGTTATTTTGTAGTTTCGTCAGGTCATTTCGGAATTTTATTTGGCAACTGTACCCCAATGGAAAAACATTCACGCTGGCAAAATAACAGAATTTTGTTGACGGGCTAGATAATATTGTGAGTCTTATTTTAAAATTACTAAGATCCAAGGTTTCTCACGTAGTCCTTCGATTTTCCTGTATTCTCCTGTTCAGCAGGTGACAAGCCTTCGTTTTCCTCAAGTACTGTATGATCAGACTGGTTGCTAACTACATACGCCACCCTGGCTACGTAACGGGTGTTTATGAACTGCAGAGGCGGAAAGGCTCTTAAATAACCCCACCTGAAACGGTCCGTTTTCTTTGGGAGTAAAACCTGGATCTCCGGTTGATAAAATGACTAAGCCAACTGCTGACTTTTAAAAACATACATACGCACACACACACACTCACATGTATATATATATAGCGTGTGTGTCTGTCTATCTATTGTTTGTGTGGATTTTTGTCTTTTTATCTTTAATTTTTATTTTCATGTGCTTGGGCACTACTGTCCATTTTTCTCTATAATTTGCTTATTTTATATTGAGTCCTTATAACTTCCACACTATAATTCTGTTTTAATGGCGATCTAGTCATAGTTCCATAATAATTATTGTTTATATATATGTGTGTATATGTGTATGTGTATATGTATATATATATATATATATATATATATATATATATATATATATATATATATATATATATATATATATATATATATATATATTACCTATTCGACCACATTTCTTAATATTTGTATTTTTTCCTGTCTTCAGCTTGTCGTGTAACATTTTCGCTAATATTTTACCATCATTATCGTAAATTGGAGAGCTATCGTTATCATCATATAATACTGATACTCTTGCTTTCAGTGCAGTAGTGCACAGCAACAGACATTCCATAGCCCATAGTATTTAACCTTGTTAATATTATCCCAGTGATCCACGAATGCAAATACCCTTACTTATTCTTCTCGTCAGAGTTCGCTGATAGTAGTTATCTCGTAACTAGATATACTGCAATGGTCTTATTGTCATTTTGATGATTACAGTATACTTTTATGTACCATCCTGTGTATATCGGTGACTGGATTTCTTGTCATTTATGCAATTGTTTTTACATAATTTTTTATGCAATTTTTTTACATAATTTTTTTGCTCCTATAGTGACAATGCAATTAATCCTTTCATCGTCTGATTTTTTTTATCAGTTATTTATTTGCTGACTTTATGGTATTATCTTCATTTCTGTTTCATTTATATGTTTTACTATCTTAATCTGTCTCATATGCTTTTCATTTCGTCCGTTCATTTATAGATAATTTACGATACAAGTTTTTTTTTTTCTTTTTTTTTAATAGGCGTTTCAGAGACGCCAGAAACGCATCATAATTTCGGAGAAGTTATGACCAACGTCGCCCTGCTATCGCAGAGGTGCTTCGTTCGGCGCCACAGTTCTGTTTTTGATAGAAACTCGTAACATAACAGAGGACCCACTAACTCATCTTTAAGCAAACGGGTAATTGCTCTTTGTTTTATATATCATTAATAATGGTCGTTTTTGTTAAGACTCTAAAACTCAGTATATGTAGAAGTGAAATTCCACGGAGCAGATTTCCCAGTGTAGTGTATTTTAATAAGGTGACCCAGAATCATGATTGTGAAGTTCGATTGGAGAGAGAGAGAGAGAGAGAGAGGGGGGGGAGGCAATTCAAGATAGTCGTAAAATAAGATGTTAGAAGAGAGAGAGAGAGAGAGAGAGAGAGAGAGAGAGAGAAGCGCAATTCAGTATAGAGATAAAATGAGATGTTAGGAGAGAGAGAGAGAGAGAGAGAGAGAGAGAGAGAGAGAGAGAGAGGGAGGCAATTCAAGATAGTCGTAAAATAAGATGTTAGAGAGAGAGAGAGAGAGAGAGAGAGAGAGAGAGAGAGAGAGAGAGAAGCGCAATTCAAGATGGAGATAAAATGAGATGTTAGGAGAGAGAGAGAGAGAGAGAGAGAGAGAGAGAGGCGCCATTCAAAATAAAGATAAAATAAAATGTTAGAGGATAGGAGGGAGACGCACTTCGAAATAGAGATAAAATGAGATGTTAGAAGAGAGAAAGAGAGAGACGTAAGATGACATGTTAGAAGGGAGAGAAACGCAATTCAAGATAGAGGTAAAATGAGATGTTAGGAGAGAGAGATAGAGAGAGAGAGAGAGGCAGTTCAAGATAGAGGTAAAATGAGATGTTAGAGAGAGAGAGAGAGAGAGAGAGAGAGAGAGAGAGAGAGAGAGAGAGAGAGAGAGGCAGGCAATTCAAGATAGTCGTTAAAAGAGATGTTAGAAGAGAGAGAGAGAGAGAGAGAGAAACGCAATTCAAGATAGGGATAAAATGAGATGTTAGCGGAGAGAGAGAGAGAGAGAGAGAGAGAGAGAGAGAGAGAAGAAGAAGCAAGGTTCAAATTCCGCATGAGAAATGAGCCTCAAAATGAAGGGCTCGTAACTACTGTTGCGTGATTCGGGTGAGCGATAATGTTCGGTGGATTGTTATAATGTTATGTACACGAGGGTGAAGGAAGGTTATCTGGGGGATCTCCTTTGCTTCTTGATGCACACACTTGATAAAGGGGTGAAATACCTCCGGGAAAATGCCATGTCTCTAAGGCTTATGCGATGGACGAGTGACGGGGACAAACGGGCGTGAAATTTTATATGCCGGGTGTTCCCTGTGTGGCCGGTTAATCATTTTATTTTGGGTGGTTTTTTGGTTGTCCTTATCAGGGAAATATCGTTAGTCTCTGCCAGTGTTATATATATGTAATCTGTATGCTTTCTCTATAACTTCATTTTTAAGCAAACAGATAATTGCATTTCGTTTTATATATAATCACAAAGGTAATTTATGTTGAAAATTTACCGTTCAAAATGTATATAAGTAGAAGTCCACGGAATAGATTCTCCAGTGTAGTGTATTTTGATATGGTGACCTGAAATCAACATTGCAAATTGCGAAAGAAAAGAGAGAGAGGGAGAGAGAGAGAGAGAAATATTGTATGAATTTTGGTACGCTTCATGAAATGCCAAAACTCCTTGACGTTCACAGAAATATTACCGAATCTAAATTCCCAACTTAAAAGTTAATTATATGCATATAGAAGTTAGCTAGAGGAGATCCTTGTTTAGTCTCAACAAGCCATGACGATTTCTGGCTTACAGTAACTGCACCAGTCAGCTTCTTTTTGTCGTCCCAGTAACGAGGGAGCGATGAAGACCTCCAAACATCGAAATCCGTAAGTAAGAACGACCAAATTTCTTCATCTCTTTGAAAAGTAAATTTGAGAAAATTTATGGTTTATTCAAAAGTAAATATTTCTAATTCCTCGTTGGACGAGTCGGTATAGTTCTCGGCTAGCACTCTGCTGGGCCCGCGTTCGAGTCTCCGGCCGGCCAATGAAGAATTAGAGGAATTTATTTCTGGTGACAGAAATTCATTTCTCGGTATAATATGGTTCGGATTCCACAATAAGCTGTAGGTCCCGTTGTTAGGTAACCAATTGGTTCTTAGCCACGTAAAATAAGTCTAATCCCTCGGGCCAGCCCTAGGAGAGCTGTTAATCAACTCATTGGTCTGGTTAAACTAAGGTATATATACTTTTAACTTCTAATTGTAAGGTTTATTGATATGACCATTATAAGTACGGATATGATAGCTTGAGGCAACCAGATTTTTCACTGCTTGTCCTTGGAAATTGGAGAAGTATTTTCGTAAAAGTGCAAGAGTGGTATACTTTTACAGTGAGTATCTTATTTTGAAAAAAATACGAAAAGTAAGAAAATGCCTCTAGAGATGATTGTTGAAATAAGAAGGGTCTATAAAGGATCAAGATTCAAGTTAAATTATGGGTTACAAGTGAGATGCTATGGTGTTTTTGTGGTAGTATAATTAAGTTGCTAAAGCGGTTCGTAAAGCATACATGGATGATGGAAACGTTCCGAAAAAAAGTGTGAGAGGAGTCATTACTTTCTATAAGGAGAAAGATGGTAGAGATGATAGTGAGAGTTATAGGAGCAAAACATCACATAGTATACTTGGGAAGGTGTTGGGTAAGACTGTGATAGTGAGAAAATGCGTCATATTCACAGATGTGTGAAGAGCGGTGTAGGTTCAGACAAAGAAGAGGGTGTATGGGTAAATCTGATGAAACAGTTCAGAGAGAATTTTAAAACGTTAAAGGGAAAAGCTGTACTTGATATAGATAGGGAAAAATCGAAAAATACTTAAAGAGATTTATGTGGAATTTTATAATATGTACTTGCAGAAGAATGCTGTTGAGAGAGTTTAGAAATATTATTAAAAACATCCCCGTCCGTTGAAGGAGTGGAACATGCTCTTTGAAAAACCAAAATATTATGAAAAAATTAGACCAGTGTTTTTTGGAATTAATAATGCTGATTTTGAAAAAAAGGATTTGTAATCTGTTGAGCTGAATGATTCCCTAAAATGGTTGAAGGAGAAAGAGGTCAAAAGGTGGAAGGTTTATCACTGTTGAAAAGACTTGATTTGGGATGATTTGGTCTCATGGAGAGAATGGAAGACGATAGGTTGGTATTATTCGGGTAACTAGGGCAGAAGGATGAAGAGACTAAAAAAGTTCTGGCTGTGCATTGTGAAGAAGGTTTTACAAAAGAATAGTCTTAATATCAAGGAACTGTCAATCGACACAGTATTGGTAAGCTTCTGACTAGGCATACGAAGTGGCTGATGTTGTGGAGTTGTTTTGCATAGGATATCCATTCTTGATTCATATAGATATATATATATATATATATATATATGTGTGTGTGTTTGTGTTTGTCTTTGTATGCAGACATATATAGTGCTGTGCTGATCTAGATATAGACAGAGATGTGATTGTCTTTTGAGAGGTTGCTGGCCTTACTCAGGAGGCGAAAAGAAAGCCAACTCTTACAATACTTTATAGTATATTCTTACATACTCTAGTGCACTTGGTCTACTGATACTCAAGTACTGTCATCCCATCGCAGATGGCCTTTGCATCCTGCATCTCAAAACATTCCTCCACAATATATATGGCTTCATTTTTACTCCAGAAGTAGACCAACCTGTGGGATTTCAGTTTCATAACAGGTAAAGTAAGACAGTACTAGGCCTGTTGAAAAGGTCCCTAAGACAACTATCCACAGATTTAGTTGGCAGTATCTATCACCACCACCTGTACTGTGAGTAGGGTCATTGGCCCGAAGCAACAGTATGCCTACTGTCTGTTTTCCCCTGTATTTCTTCATGAATGTTTTTTTTTAGCTATTGCAAATCTGATTTGCAATACCCTCATTAATGGTCTGACCTTAGACCTTAACAAGACCAGAACACAAGACCATGACCATGTTGACCGACAACACTTGTTAAACTTCAGTCGAGGTGAATCGGTGTGTGTCCATTGCATGTTTTAAATATGATTCAGGCTCAAAACAACGAGCCTTTGTGTCATCCTGGATCACAAATCTCTTGCAGAAATTGCCGGGTTCTCTCAGAAAATTTGTCAAGAGCCTTAAGGAAGGGTCCCCTCTGGCAATTTCGGTTCATGGCACCCAAGTCTCACAAACAGCTTGTTCATAATCTAAATGTGTGTCAAAATAATTTGCACAGAGCCAACACCGTTGCCCGGAGCCTCAGCTATATCTTGTTTAATCAAATGTCTGCCCTCCAAAATTTTGTAATAAACGGCATTCGCTTGTTTGTTGGTTGTTGATGTTTGTGGACGTTTGTGCTGTCTTTCCCCAGTCCACTACAGCAGCCCACTTCCTGATGGAGCTTAAGAGGGGAAGTCTTCAGCTAGAGCACATTTTCTTCATAGGTTTCAGTGGGTGTCATAACCCTCGGTTAAAGGTGCGCGATCACAGCGCAGCCTTCTTTTCCCATTAAGCAATTTTGTCGGCACTTTATTAATTTCAAATGGCCTCTCCTGCATTATAATAAAGACAGTTAAGTCCTTGTCTATGGTCCTTATAACTTGTTAATTAACGGCACAAAAAAAGCATTGCGAGGTCGGAGCATTCTGCATGATCCTTGCATATTGTGCTTATTATTCAAATTAAGCTTTATACAGCCCCGGCTAAAGATTGCTTTACGTGACGATGCTTTTATAGTTGCTAATGACATATGATAAGTCTAGTCTTCATTAAGTATATATGTGAGATTTAATGGTAATTGGTTCATTAAGTCATGCTAGACAATTAAGTGTTGCATTGTATTTAATACGCGATAATTCATTTACTTGTGTCGGAATAGTATGAGTGAAATTAATTGACAGTTTGAACAGACAGATAAAACGTGGTCTAGTATTGATTTATCTCCGTATTTTTATTTTTTTTTATTTCATTACTTTGTATTTAGTAATGTTATGACTTTTTCTGTTGGAACACCTTTTATTACATTGCTCAAAGCATCAGTTTTTGAGACCCTTGAACTTTTTTTTGGTACAAATCCATTTAGACGCTGAAAATTGTTAAGCCATTCGCATGAAAAGTCTCAGACTTACAATGGCGGAAACCTCATAACACAACACATATCACTAGGTTTAATTTACCTTGTTTTTGTTGAAAAACGCTTTGAAGAGAGTTGCTGTTGGTATACTGCAAATTCTTATTTTATTTTTAGACACCATTCATGATATGTGTTGACTCCCCAAATACGCAGGCTAGTGACAAAATGAAAAGGGAAGAAAAAGGTGAGTTTACGAACGCTTAAAACCCTTTCATTTCCTTCAGATATTTTGGTTTTATTAAGTACTTCTGTGGATAAGGCTATCAACCTGCCCCGCGATTAGGATTTTAATTTCGTTAAGGCGGGGGAGACTCAAAAATCGGATGAGGTCGTTAGGTTACTTTTTATCTAAAATATATTCCTTTCTAAGTTGTTAGCGAACGTCAGTCTTACTGAACCCTTCAACGGGACGCTTAATATTATGTGGCTCACATCTTGCCCTTCCATATTTCATTTTAAATCATCTTTGAAATAAGATAAGGCTAACGAGTGTTGGACTCGTACCCTCGAAGCGTAATGCTTCATATGCTTCATAATCCTGGGCCTAATGGGGCGAGGTGGGTATGTCTTGTCCTCCAGTGTCTTACAGCCATGGGCAGCTAACAGTTACAAATTCGTAGATGCTCAAATGGATCTGGTCTAGCCAAGGAATGAATTACTAAGCACAGGGTCAATGAGACATTCCCATACTCTGGGGTTTTAATTTTCTTAGAAAATGTTTTTAAACAAAGAACGGTCAACGGATAGGACCTAAATAGGTAGACAAGGTTTGAGATTCAGAGATTACATTAAATCTATTTTGCAACAGCTCGAAGAGGAAAACACTAACGAGGCAACTAAATTTTTACAAAATTATATGGATGTTAATTTTCTGTAATGCACACAGCACCTCCCTTTGTAGTAGTCGAGAATATATTTGGAAACTATTACAAACTAACTAATTAACCTAGACTGAACTGGTGTTTGATTTGTTAGATAGAGTGTTTCAGTATAACAAATATGCACATTCCCACTTCTCAAGACTAAATGGGTAAAGACAGTACTTGTTGATGAATATGAACCATTAAAATATAATGTCATAATTTTCCCTTTTCTCTAAAGTGTTAAAGAAGATTAGGAAGCATGAATTCTTCTACCTATTCTAACCGAATTTGCTAAAAAAAATTCCTTTAGTGTTTTCATGTTTCCTTTCAGTTCTGCAAACCTAGATGATACGTACTAACACTCGAACCCCCTTTTTCTGAGTTACTCTCACGTAGAGTTATTCTCATAGTTTAATGCAGCTTATAATGATTTAGTTATAGCTGAGAAATTACATGCTTTAATTACAAAAGAATAAAAGGCGTACTTTTGCTCTACACGTCTTTATTAGCTTTGAAAACCGAACAACCAAGAAAAAACAAAAAAAACAGCTATTCTCACTTCGGCAGATTGAAGATATTGCTCTTGTCATTGTTTTCTGGTAATTATTCCTTCTCATATCTTCCCCCCCAACTCCTCCCTTCCCCCACCCCTCTCCTCTTCCTTCCCTTTCACGGTCATCATCATAATTCCTGTCCTTCATTTTTATAGCCTTTAAGGTCCTCACCATATTTGGACCGAAAGCTCTGCTGTCAAGTTTTATGAGACGATGTCTTCGGTATGACAGTGAGTGATTTCATCCCGGCATCGAAGTGTGTGTGTGTGTGGTGGGATTTTGTTTTATTCATTGATTTCTGTCTTTGTTCACCGTTCATTTACTCTTTTCGTCTTCTCCCATCTGGGAATTATAAAAATAAGAGGGACTAAAATGGAGGGCTTACTGCTGTGGGAATGGCATAGGAGGCTGTGAGTGGCGAATGGTCGCGTGTTGGGTTCAGAGGAAATGTTTGATAACCTAACTGGGTAATGATGGTGTGGCGAGGCAATGATGGAGCGCAGACTTTGAAGAAGAAGAAGAAGAAGAAGAAGAAGAAGAAGAAGAAAAGAAGAAGAAGAAGAGATGAGATGAGATGTGGTGGGAGAGTAGAAAAAAAGGTAAAGACTGCTTTGCTTAGTGCTTGTAGGTGTTGCAACGATGGCAGCGCTAGTTGTTTGGCATTCATACCCGCACTTTGTTTTGTCTTTCGTGAGAGGTTGTATGTAGAATTTGAGAATAATTGAAATTTTCTTAAAGGGTGTGTGAATTTTTAAGTAAGATTAAAATAGATATACTAAGAAGAGTACATTTAAACACGTAAAACATTATTTATGCTGTTTGTCACTTAAGGTTTTCGCCAGTATTTTTGTAGGAAATTGATTCAAATATTATGGAAGTCAAAATGAAAAACTAAATCAAATCGCCATCCATCTTGTTAAAAATATCAAGGGGGTTGCCTGTTGATTATTTAGAAGATGGCAATACTAATAACCAAAGTACCTATATATGCAAAACGATTCAGTTATTACCTTCTACTAAATGATTCATTCGAAGAAATATTCAAGAAAGCGGCCGGTGTGTTACCCAGAAGTTCTCAAAGCATTCTGAAGTAAACACTTGGATCAGCCATCGAAAAGCTAATTAGATATATGTTAATTAGGTATAGACAAGTTAATTTATTCTGCTCAGCCGCATGAATTTTCCCTTTTTTGGGTCTTCCACTACCTTATCATATAATCAGCTTCTTACTTCATCCTTCTATCTCTTCTTAGCCGATGCTGCTTTGGGTTAAGGCATCGAGTCATAGCACCACAGGTTGCTAAGAAGCCCGGGAAACGGGATGTGTCCCTCCTCCTCTGGTAGAATTCGGTCCCTTGCTCATCTTTTTTCTGTATTGACAGATCATTCTAGGCCATGTATTATTACTAATATGTAACTAATTCTAGAATATCTTTGTTACTTTTGCTTTCCCGAGAAGTCCCGTATCTGTATGACATTTGTCAGTGACAGCTGCTACCATTTGTGGTGACTTTATTTATATTTCCAAGTGCTGTTTTGTTGTTCGCTCTTGCCTGAATCGTACGGCGTAGTGGATTTATCGTAGGATAAAATAATTGCTTGTAAATTTAGTGTTATTCATTTTCCATGTAGCATTGCTTTTAAGGTATAAATAACGTTTCAAGCATTGGCAGCGTTGGCTGCGCTTTTAAGTAGCGTCGTTAGGTAAGGGATTTCATATTGCTGATTTTCTGATGTATATAGTTATATTTTCATTACGATGGAGGATTATTCCTGATGATTATTAGCCAATTGCCAGGACACCTTATACTGATTCTTTTAAATTTTTAATTTTATATATATATATATATATATATATATATATATATATATATATATATATATATATATTGTATGTGTTGTGTGTGTGTGTGTGATAAAGAACATGTGCTTTTTGCGTTAAATTTCCTCTTAAATTTCCATTGTTTCTCTGTAAATGGTTTCTGCATATCATTAGCCAACTTAGAGCATTAAGGAAGATCTAATCATATAATTACCTAGTATACTGTGCCTGCACTCCATTCATACGCTTTTGGTTTAGTTGGATACACAGAGATACACAAAAGACACTTCGTGTTAAAGCAACTTCTCCAATATAAACCTCACGTACAGCATTTGCTTCCCTTGCTTGAGTTAAGAAAAGACTGCAGTATAAGCAAAAGAAATGAGGTTTATTATGCCAGTAGAACTGTCGCAGTTTTTATCCATTAGGCCAGTGGACAGAGCCATTTGTAACCTGACTGAAGGTTACACGATCTGATGAATTAAATCGAAAAAGTTGTGTACTTTAATGGTGATCTATACTTCGTGAAGACACCCAGTGACAGTTGTCTGTTACTTTTGGTACATTTAGGCTTCTGTGCACTTGTCCCTGGCCTTCCCTAAATTCTTCGCCCCCTTGGTGGCCCAGTGGCTGAATTGCCAAAATTGCTTGCATTCTCCGACCTTGTCAGCGCTCAAGTAAAATAACCATGATGTTTTGAAAGAATATTTAGTTATGTGAGCCCCCTCCCTCTCTCTCTCTCTCTCTCTCTCTCTCTCTCTCTCTCTCTCTCTCTCTCTCTCTCTCCTAAATAGAGGCACTGTTTTTCTGCTTGTTAATTTTTACAGACTTGAACAGAGTTTCCCATTTGCTGAAAGAAAAAAGCAGAGCGCTGTACAAAAGAATCTGGTCTTTTCCGTTTTTTTTATAATTTTGTTTCCTTTCATGAACTGTGTGTGGTTCTTAGTCCATAATTGTTTGTACGTTAAAGGATCTATTTTATCATTTTTCTGTTGTAAATTAAAAATATATCAGTTATATACTGCATATCATTTTTTTTTTGTAAGGTTTGTTGCATTGTTCTTAAAATTTCCTTTTAAAAACTGACTTTTAAAGTCAAGGACTGCGTAAGCTTGCAGTTGTTTAGTGATGTTTCTCAAAGCATTGCTTTGTTGGAGAATTACAGCTGACTATGAAGTTGTCTGTAGAGAAACGGATTAGTATCATTATTATTATTTCTGCTGCTGACGTTATTAGCGATAACTGTAGATATTCAGATAGATTTAACCGCCGAATTTCCAACGCAACAGCGCAGGCAACCCGTAAATCGGAACGTCACAAAAAAGATAGTCCTATAACCTTCCGGTCATCTCTTTAAAAAGAAATCCCATTCCAGCTCAATATGTCACTCCTGCAAAGATAAAAAGAAATTGATGGCTCTCGTCAAGGGAATGTGTGCGGCTGGCAAGGCTGGATTAGTCTAGAATAGTCCAGATAAAACTGTGTTTATAGGGAGCGTTCTCTGCGAATGCTTTTCTTGAATATGTAATATTTCAGATAAAGTCTTTTTTATTTGGTCAGTTGGTGGCGGAATTTTCCATGGATGTAGAGTCTCCCCAAATGTTGGTTCTTCGGAGCTGCGACTTGATATTTTATGATTATAATTCTGTACGCACTGCCATGTTTTTGTGCTTCGTTGTAGATGTTCGGCGAGATTTATAAAGCTTTTATCGTGGCTTACGCTAGGCTCTTGAAACGTGTCGCTGATACCGTATAATTGACAGCCGTCTCAGTAACTTTTCTACTGATCTACGGTTTTTCGCGTTACTGTAACCGATGTAATTTGAAGTTTGATGGCTCTCTCTCTCTCTCTCTCTCTCTCTCTCTCTCTCTCTCTCTCTCTCTCTCTCATCTCATCTCATATATATATATATATATATGTATGTATATATATATATATATATATATATATATATATATATATATATATATATATATATATATATATATATATATATATATATATATATGTTATACACATATATGTATAAACACACACACACACACAACTTTTCCTCCTCGAGAGGGTAGGGTGGCTCTGAAGGGTGTTTTTAGTCTTCAGATTCCCTGCAAGATTTTCAGGCTGAGATTGCCATGCCTTTCTCCACCCTGAGTACTACCTACCATAGTCGACTAAATACCAAGTACATACTTTACTCCTTATGACGTCGACCCTTCGGTTCCAGCCTCCAGGTGAAAGGAAGACAATCTCTTAAGTCAGCAGAGGTACCGTGCATTTTCCAGGAACTGGAACTACATTGCTTTCTAACTCTTTAGTCTTTTGCTGATGAGGCCGGATAATTAGACCCTTAAACTCTTTGGATCCCTTCTTTAGAAATACAAAGAAGAAAGGAAAAAGTGATAATCAATCCATGATACGATAACCACTAATCTTTTAAATCTTTAAACACATGGGAAACATTTTTTCTCTGGACATTATTCAGGTTACGAGTTTCGAGCCATCTGTCGATTTATCCTTTGAAGGGTATATTCGCAACTATACCCTTAAAAATCAGAAAGTGTTTTCGTTAGTTTTTATAATTCGTGGAAGGTGCTACGCTTGGCCGTTGCATCTCTAGAAGTTTTGCCTACATCTCTCTCTCTCTCTCTCTCTCTCTCTCTCTCTCTCTCTCTCTCTCTCTCTCTCTCTCTCTCTCTCTCTCTCTCTCTCTGTATAGCATTTTATATATTCAAAGGCACGAATGTGAATTCTTTTTATTGTCGTGTGTTGTTTATGTTGACAGTGACTGTGGATTGTGTACAGACTGCATGCAGCTGATTTTTATATATTTTTTTCATTTTTTGTTGCTTATTGTATATATCAGCATGCCTGGAAGGTGTGTAATTTTATTCAATAATAAACCAATTTCACCGAAAAGTGGGTGGCTTCAGATAATAAAAGAAAAGTGGTCGCTTTTGCGTCCATCCTGTAACTACTGACACAAAACTAAACCTCATATTTATACAAGCTTCCACAGTCCCACAGCCATTTCATAAACCTCCCCAGAAACCCCAAGAGAAGTTCGTCTGTACAGATGGTCAAGCAAGATGCAATCCATTACTATCCTAAAACAATCGTTCTTGTATTTTATTATTGTACTTACATTTTTGTATATCTATTTATTACTTTGGTAATTTATTTTTCTTTTCTAGCAACTAATCTCTTCTTTCTGTATTTCCTATTACCTTCTGTTACTTCTTTCAAATGAGCACCATATTTTTGGAAGCTTGAAGTTCAAGTTAGTGGCTCTTGCGGCCTTGTTCCATACGAATTGGCTTCGTGTTCTGAATAATAATAATAGTAATAGTAATCTTTGTAATTACTTTTCATTTCTGTCATTCATCAACTGTTTTGCTTTTAGGATATTGAACCAGTTGAACCACCACACTTTTAGAGTTGCCTCTCTTCCTCCCTCCTGACAGGTGAGAATAATGCAGCCTTTCGACCAACCTATCCTCTTCCTTTCTCCCAACATACCAAACCGTTTGAATACACCCCTTGCCTCGTCGTCTCAACCAGTGATCTCTCTGTATACCAGGTTGGATATTGCCTAATACGGAGAGCTGCCAGGCGATCATTTGTGCCGCCGTCCTGTGTGGCAGTTGACAGCATAAGCCAAAACAAACTGCCCAAACTGGTCATAGATGCCACGTTTTAATTGACTTATAACCATTATTGATCCTCCAGTTTTCAAAATTCGAAGTTTCTAAAGGGAATGTTATTTATCTACCAGAATATTTTCTCAATCGTAATCTGTCCGTGATATTTTTGTTGTGAAATATTATATTGAATATTGTTTAAAATCTTTTTCATGTCAAGTCAGAAACCAGATATTTTAATGGTTTTGTCCGGTGGTGTATTTTCTTCTTTGGGTACATAATAGATCTTTATCTATTATTGATTCATTATATATTTTTTTTTTTTAATAAATGAGATCTCTTCTTTATGTGTTACCCTTTACCTTCTCTTACTTCTTCCTAATGAACACCATATTCTTTGGAAGCTTGAATTTCAAGTCAGTGGCGCCTGTGGTTCATCTTCTGAATAATAATAATAATAATAATAATAATAATAAAATAATAATAATAATAATAATAATAATAATAATAATAATAATAATAATAATAATAATATTGTATTTGGGTGCTATTCTACCTTGGGTAATTATTTTTTTATTCAGTGCATTTTGCGCATTTCCTTCACTGGTACATTTACATTTTGCACCTTAGGTACATTTTGCTCAGTTATGTATTTTGAATTTTTTTTTTCACTAGGTACAGTGGTGCATTGGATATATTTTCTTCACTGGAGCGTTTTGTTCACTAGGATACATTTTGTAGTTTGTTCCTTGGGTACATGTTCATTTAGAACATATTGTACTCTGGTGACATTTTGTTTGTTGGGACATTCTGTTCAGTGATTCAGTGGGCACTTTATGCTGACTGGGTAAGTTATGTTCATTAAATACATTTGGTTCATTTGTCACATGTGGTATATTAGGTACATTGTATCCATTGGGAACACCATGTATATACGTTACTTTTTCCTTTAGGTTCATTTTATACCTTTGGTATCTAGGGCACATTTTTTCCATGGGGTTAAATTTTGCAACATGTCCAGCATATTCCATGCTGTATGTACCACAGCATGGCGGACCCATTTTTGGTTCTCATGTAGGTCACGTGATTCCTGGTCTCATGTCTGTTTCTAAACCTTTTCGACTTTTAGCCCTAAATCGTTTTTTTTTTATTTATTTATTTACATCGAACAACCGCTCATCAGTTGCATATAAAGGAATTGGCTCAACAGTACTCCCAGACTTCTTAGAGTTCGAGTGACTGTATTGTTCCATTTAATTTATGGTTCACCCTTTCCTCATTCTACCATCATTCAACCTAACTTTTTTCATTTTTTTATTTTTGTTCACTATCTTACTTTACCGTTTATGGCAGTTAGTAGCAAATTTTTCCCCTCTTAACTGAATCACATTCTTCCACTACTGTCTGTAGCTTATTTGTTTTATAGCCATTTAATGCAATTTCATCTCTGAAATCAGTTACTCAGGATTCAGTGCACAACCAGTCTCTTATACCACATGTTCACTCTACAGTCCCTGATCTTTTCCCTCATTCTGTTATCACTCCATCCATAAAAGTAACAGCAGTCAAGTACATATTATACACCTATCAGAAAACCAACGTCCATAGCTAATCAGTCCTTCTGCTTCCACCCTCAGACTCAGATTCTTATAAAAAAAAGCTTCAGTTTCATCTTAAAAGTTTCTGATGTTCATAATCAGTTACACCATACATCCCTATCCCACCCATCCCTGATCCCTGCTGTTGATAAAGGATAAAAAGCAAATGCCGAAATTAAAGGTTTTCCTCATTAATTTTTGTTTTTATTGGATGCTACTATGTATTTCAAACTATTATATTACAGCAAAAGGCATTCATATCTTTGTAAGTATTCTTATTAATACACACACATAAATATATACGTAAATATGTGTGTTTATTTATGTATATGTATATGTGTGTTTGTTTATTCTGTTTGTGTGTATATATTTCAGTTATAGAAATATTTCAGACGATTTTTTCTTTTAGTCTTATTGTTACAAGAAAGTGGGTAAAGAGGAAAAGTAGATATAGAATAAATGATTATAAATCCCGAGCCCCAAGAGTAACTGCAGAATCAATTTCGACGTTTTCATTGTTCAAAACATCAGTAGCATTCAGTATACTCTCACATAAATGTACAGGACGCGCACGCATATAATTACGTGTAAAGAAATATTTGACAAGGCGAGTCGAACAATAAATAGAAATTTGCCCAGGTAACCCGAGCCTCCCTTTGTGGGACTAACGCCTTTTGCCCCTCTCATACGGACGAGGAGTAAAGTAGAATAACATACGTTTGACAGTTCGTTTTGTTTTTGAGTCTCCTGTTGTGTCCGCCTTACCTTGAAAGGTACACCGCGCGGTATGAAGTTGCTGGGAAAGGCCTTTTAAGTCCGTGACCGACGCGCATGCGTGTAAAAGATCCTGTTGCACCACGGTAGCTTCCCATAAACGACGTGTCGTATTCAAATCGATGGGACAAGGGGACGCTTCGGAGACCAGGTCTCCATTCATAACGAAAAGAACACACGGCCGGGACTTATTCATCCCCTTCCCGAATACAGCGTATTTTCAAATGGTGACGCGGTCGCGGGAGGGCGTGGTTTGAAGCTCACAATATGGTGCTCAATTTACCTTGGTCCCAGATAGTGCGTGCCTTAAAGGTTCAGTATTTTGGAATACGAGACACTGGCGGAGATGCAACCATATTTAGATTGCGGTAAGCAGGAGATAAGCCACCAGGCTGATAAAGAAGGACGAAGAATAGGAAGAATAAAAAGAGACGTCAGTAAAATAGACGTTAGGACGAGATAACCTCGTAATGTCTTTTATCTTAAACGAGGAACATTAAAAGCATCGGCTTTTAGCAAGAGGGTCTTACGAATTCTCGCGAAATTATATTTACATTCCGATGTGCTTATCACTTCTGGAACTTCTTATTGATGGCAAATGTTATTTAACCCTTTATTTTTATGATTGCCATATTCAGTTAACGGCTTTGTCAGCAGATAACAGAGCTGTTTTGCAAAGCGTTGGTGTACAGATACAAGACATTAGGAGACCAAAGAAAATAGAAAGGTTCCAAAACCAGATGCATTAAGGATCCTAAAAACAACAAATGAGAGAAGTATTGTAACGTCTTAATGCGTTCAAATAGGCGCATGAGGTTCACTTAACACCAAAGGAGCATATCGAGATAAAATCAGGTTAAGGGCATCGGGCGCGGGGGGTGGGTGGGGGGGTTAAGGGAGCTTCGTAAGGAAAGACAGATAATGAGGGGGCAGGACGTCTTGGGGGGAATTGGGGAAGAGGTCAAGGGTCCGAATGCCTTTTGCGTCTCTTTGCAGGATAGATTAGAAATCCACCAGGCATAATTTTAGGGGACTATACCTATGAGAGAGAGAGAGAGAGAGAGAATCTTCCAATAATTCCACTCTTTACTCCTTCCAGCAGGCTCCTGAAACAATATCCTTAGCGACTCCTTTAAGCTGGGTGTTCCTTAATAATTATGCGATAGGATAATGATCGCTAACCCGTCAGCCGCCCAAAAGCGGTCTAGATCTCGTTTAGAGACATGCCAGCATTTTTCCGCTTATATATTTGGCGAATCAATTATTTTACGAGGCCACAGCGTTAAGCACTATTATTGGAAGTGATATACCTCGTAGGTTTTTAATGTTTTGATTGATATACATTTTAGCAAACGATGATGATATTCTGTTTATAAAGGAATTCCATTCCAGTAGCCAGGGCCTTAGCCTTGCCAGGACAGCAAGTGACTTGGCATCTCAAGGGGTTTAAGGTACTTCCAGATTTTTTGGTTACAAGGATCAAAACAGAATCTCATATTTTGACCGTTATGAATCTTTTGTTATTCTTATCAGAATGTTCTGGAGACAAGAAACTGTCCCAACAGACGTTGATGGACATGCAAGAACATTATATTTAATTATATTTATCTAGAATAGAAAAAATAGTTTAAACTAACTTATATATTTCAACTTTTTCTCGTGTATTTTTCGTATTTTCATCTCCAGAAAATAAATCTTCATTTTATGATTTAATCGGTCTTGTTTTTCGAAGTTCAGGTATATTCCATCGATGTATCAGTACTTATAAAGAAAAATGAAACTTATGATTTTGTATGTGTGTGTTTTTAGGGGAAGTTGCAGTTCCTTTAATAATAAAAACGAGAAAAAAAGACCATCTGGAACGAAGTGGGAAAAAGCAGAAAGTCGTAGCCCATCCAGTGTTATCAAAGCAAATAAAAAAATTGTCTCGGCGAGTCAGTTAGACTGGTTGGGAGGACTCTGTATTGTATTTAAAGTTTAAATGAAACCATCATGTCGCATGTTGTTGTTATATGCTAAGAAATACGCCTTCAAAAGTTAGTGGTGCTCTCCTCCTGGTTGTAAGCTATTGTTTGCTCTCGAACCTATCTTTTGTTCAGGCGTTAAATGTCTTGTTCTTAAGTGTCAGACGTCCTGGTGTGTTTGACAGTGCGTTCTTCTTCTGCTTATCTACCTGGTGGACTGTCATTTTGCCTCTTGTCTCTGTTGCTGTCGCATCATTCTCTCTCTCTCTCTCTCTCTCTCTCTCTCTCTCTCTCTCTCTCTCTCATACACACAAGCGTGCACACCCAAACACACTTACACCTCATGTGTATATACGAATTCGTTAGTCTGTTTTTTCTTCATACCCATAAGAGGAATCGACTTTAGTTTCATCATTAAATATTCTTTTATCTTGAGCGTTCTCATTTGTATGCTGTTGAAAAATTCACTATTTCTTGTTTTGCCTCGATTGTGTTGGCAGTTGGAAATTCTTACCTCTAAAATATTTTTCTTATTCAATCTTTCCCATGGTGATTTTCAACATTTTTATTTAATTAATCTATTTTTTATTGCATTCTCTCTCTCTCTCTTTTTTTTTTATTTTTGTCAGGGGAATCCTTCTCTTTTGCTCACCCATCACATCCATCCACATTGAGTGTGTCTGAGTCACATGTTTGCATGTCTTCATTCTTTTGTCCGAGATCATGAGCGGGTCCTTGCCCGGAGTTCCAAATTCTTTTGACGTCTCTTTCAGTCTATCGTTCACTTGATCGTTGATGGGCAATCAACCTCATCATCTGCGTTGTTTATTTTATGTTGACAAGTAACTCGTGCCAAGAGCGGTTCGGTCGTCTTCTGTGACGTCATCTTTTTAAGTGGGTTGTAGGGACTGGGCAAAGAGAGAGAGAGAGAGAGAGAGTGAATGAGTGGTTCAGTAGATATAAAAATGCGCCCTCGAACGCCATGAAGCCCTCAGTTAATTCCTTTAACTCTGCCAGCATTCCTGCTGTCTTTCCCTTTCTCTCCCCATTTCATTTTAGGAATTTAATTCTAGGAATTATTCAGAAGTCGCAAGGGATTTTTGTGGAGGTGGTTTAGACACGAGGTGTATTTATCTGTGATGTCGAACCTCATGCAGACACGACGATAATTCTGCCTCTCCGTCGCTACGACAACCGAAGGGCCCTTTTGTTCGCCATTCCTTTTCCATCTTGTCATTTTAGGACCAGTTTGCTAAAAAAAAAAAAAAATCTTCAGAGCCTGGAAGTGTTTAAAATAACTTCGCAGCTGCAGTGTTCAGACCAGAAAACACACATTGTTATTTTCAAGGTAATAAACTTGAAATAATAGTTTCTTTCAAGTTTATTACTTTGAAAACACACATTATTATTTTCAAGGTAATAAACCTGAAATAATAGTTTCTTTCAAGTTTACTACTTTGAAAAAAATAATGTGTGTTTTCTGGTCTGAACACTGCAGCTGTGAAGTTATTTCAGATACTTACAGGCTTGAAGATTTTTAGCAAACTGGTCCTCGAATGACAAGATGAAAATGAATGGTGGACAAAAGGGCTCTTCAGAGTTGAATTAATGCCTCTACGGGAATTATTTCAAAAACTTGATTCTGTCTTGAAAGCTGTCAGTTATTTCAGATACTTACAGGCTCTGAAGATTTTTTTAGCAAACTGGTCCTCAAATGACAAGATGAAAAAGGAATGGTGGACAAAAGGGCTCTTCAGAGTTGAATGATAATGCCTCTACGGGAATTATTTCAAAACTACTTGATTCTATCCTGAAGGGCAGGTGCTGGTTTAAAACGCGGAGAGCCTGATGTGATCCACTTTCTCCCGGTCGTCAATGGCTTGGCAGCTTGCACTGGTTTGGATCTCGATATCCTCAGGACAGTTCTCATGCTTTTAAACCACAGCAAAATGAAAATGGCCTGGTGGTTTACAGAATGAATTAAATTCAACAAACTTCAGTAAATCGCTCTAAGAAACATTCTATGTAATTGTATAATTACATATCTAGGGCTATATGTTAGTACTTTGTACTGAATACTACAAAGATATAATAAATCTGCACTTACCGCTAATACTCATCTCTTCCCCCTTGGCATGTAGGATTCTGTCCCTCTTCCCGCGATCCTTGAATCTTGCATCAACTGAACTGTTCAGTTACTATGCTTTGTTTCTTCTCTCTTTTGGGAAGAGTGGGATATCATCATCGTCATCATCCTACTTCTTCCTCCTACTCCTCCTCAGCATCAGCAGTAATGGCAGTGGTTGTGGCTGTGGCTGTTGATAGAGAAGTGGGAAGCACTTGGCTCATGTTTTCTTACCTTTGGGCTTTCTAAGCACCTTAGGCTTGGCTTCAAAGTGATGAAAGTGAACCTTGACTGGAACCGAAACTGGAACTGAACTGGAACTTGGTCTCTTGGTCTCTTGGTCTCTGTCCTGGTCGCAGGTTAGCAGGTGAATGATTGGCGCACTCACGACCCAGTACCCACTGATATTTATAGCGCTCTTGTCACTTGGTGTTCTTTCACTCTCCAACAGGCCTGTGTCTAGTCTGCGAGTGAGTAGAGTCTGTACAGCCATCAGTTAGTTTGAGACCAATTACAGAATATTTGGCCATGCTTGTGACCACTGAAAACCTCCAGCCGACCAAAATAGGCCAGTAACCGGTCGCCAAACAACAAAAGCCCTTTTAAAGGCCTCCAAAAAAAGAATTTTCGACTCGTGACAACCACAAAGTTTTTCTGGTCTGCAGCTCAGTGAGATTGTGGTCTTAGGTGGCGCACTATGAGGAACACAAGTGGATTTTGCTACCAGTCTTCTTCTACTGAAGGTCATCAGAAATCCTTTGTAGTTATATATCGTGAAATTTGAGACGAAAAACAAAAGGAAAAATAAATAGACCTAGGGTCTGTCCTCAAGAGCATTTCAATATGCTTTTTGGAATCCATTTCACAGGATAAGAGCTTATTGCATCCCGTCCTCTACTAGCTTTGTTAAGTTTTAAATGGTCAAATTAAGTCGAGGTTACTGTTATATATCATCCGTGGTTAAAAAAAAATAGATAAATTCCTCGCTATTTTAAAGACTCCAAGAAATTAAGGCTTCACTCACCTCAGATCGAAGTGAATGTTAAGATAAGCGAGCTATGCTCATAAAACCAAAATATGATTACACTACAGTTTATGAAAAGATTACTGTACATTAAATATATTTTTCTAAGACTTTAGTTTAACAAAGCAGACCACTGAATTTATAAAGGTAATGTATTACTTAATTAGTTTATTCATTTACGCGGAGTTATGGCTTTTATAAATTTGGTTTCAAGCAAATTTGTCTTCTTAGGTGCTAATTGCATTTGTAGAAAGTCTCTTGTGTCCAGCTTTGGCAGTCTTTTAATATTTTATTAACGCTAATGCTTTGTATTTTCATTACTCACACCGCATATTGCGAAACCGCCTTCTCTCTCTCTCTCTCTCTCTCTCTCTCTCTCTCTCTCTCTCTCTCTCTCTCTCTCTCATCCATTATGACTTAATTCTTGCTTCCCTCTTATTCATCTTCTCTCTCTATTCCCCCTCTATTCAATCTTGATGCAATGTCCGTTCCTTATCTTCCTTCCACAATTGCAGATTCACTTCACGGAAGGATATTCCACATAACACACCCTCTGTTTACTATTACCGAGGCCCTTCGTGGCCATTAACAAATGTTTTTTAGGTCCTAAAATAAAAATGCTATTTATGTTTTCCATTTACTGATATAATAGTTATTTGGTTCGAGATTACATGTTCAGTCATTTGATGTTATTACAAGGATTTAGTGAACTCCATGCATATATGCGCTGAACTTTTGGAGGTCGCAGAACTTTTGATTAATAAAATGAACATGTTAAGAATTTTCCTTATTTAAGAAGGAGCTTTTCTGACGCACATAAACCAACTCACATGCATGCACGCACATATACAAACAGAAAGAAAGAGAGAGAGAGATAGACAGATAGAGACAGAGAAATTAATATATTTCTTTAATTATTTAATAATACAGATGCTTCTGACGAAAAGTGAATATAGGAAGTTAGAAAAACCTGATTAGATTAGATAGAAAAAACATGTATAACAGATTACGATTTAGAAATGGAGAAGGCAGATGGTGAGTTAAGGGGTTTAAGAATCGTTGTGAAAATGAACAAAATGTTTTTGTGAAAATAGGAGGGCAGATGTGGTTTTTTCGTCACACGAAAGGTTATAATGATATTGCAGTGTTTAATACTTTTTAAGCAGAATGCTGCCTTTAACCTAATGGAGGCGAGAGAGTGGGAGAGGATAAGAGACGAGAGGAAAAAACAGCGCAAATAGAAGAACTGAAGGAATGAAAATAATGTGATTCCATTAAGGATAAGACTGGAGATTGGGGAGCCGCCGACAGGATGCCAAATGGCAAGGATTTGGAAAAGGGGAACATAATGGATGATTGGGATGTGTTTCAGGATTCATTCTCTTTTGCGCTGCAGATTGCGTTGGTAGGACAAGGAGACGAGAGATGGGGAAAAGGTTTAGTACGAAAAGTGTATTGTAGGTATACGGAATAACATTGCAGAAAGCTGAAATCGTTTCTAATCATTGCTATTCGTTGCACGGAACGTAATCTTTCATATTATCAACCAAGAAATATATATATATTTTTTCAATATTTTAGGTCGAACATGAGTCTCTTGTGGATCTGTAGTAGCATTTTGAAAATGGGAAAGATGGAGAGTATTTTTCTCTAGGTATTCAATGATCCAAAACTTGATACGGATACAGAACACTTTAGACCAAAAGTAACCTTTCTCTTAAATAGAATACAGCTCTCCCCCTAAGATTTATAATTCCAACAGCATGGGGTAGATACTTTGCAGTGGTTGACAGTTATCCCGAGCAAATGTTGTTCTAAGGATAAAGTCAAGAGTTTGCCATTTCCTAGAACATTATTTGTAAATAACAATTGCTTTCTTAATCAACATGGTAATATACTAAAGGGAATCCTCGATGCCCTGTTTTTTTATCTTCCATTCTTATCTCGCTGAAGTATGTATCCTAATTACGAATATTCAATATGATCAGTGTGAAAACAATCATTGATATACAAAATTGTTTCACTTTAAGGGCAAAGAAATATACAATGCTTTTTTTTTTTTTTACATTAGCCAGCTTAAAATGAGAACGAATTATTGGGCACTGTTCAGACCACAAGTTTAAACAGATAAAAGAAGATGAAAACGCAAGTAAGGGTTAGCAACCTCTCTCTTTCCAAAGGGAAGAGTCGATTGAGTAAATAAAGTGACAACTCTAATAATTCGATAAAATTCCACAGTTTCATTATTATTTTTCCTCGTTATTCTTCCTTTGACGGAGATAAACTTTCTCAGTGCGCAAATTAAAAAGAAAAGAGAATAGAATTTGATCAGAGGTGCACACAATAGAGTTACCCAAGATTTGCCAGTGATCCTAAGCCACTTTGCCGAATCGCAGACCAGTTTAACCACTTGACTTAAGCGAAAAACCGTGTAAGTTTTATATATGTAAAGGATTTAACCGGGAATAAACAGCTTTTCATTATTCTGGTTCATAATCCATTTTTCATTTCAATCATTTACGCTTACCTCTCCTTAAACTGTAAAATGGAAATTGTTTCCTGAAGAATGTTAGGTTGCTGAATGGTATATGTTACAGGTCTTGCGAATTCCAGTCAAGTAACAGTTGAATGGGCAATCGTATTGTATACTGTCGAGTCTCGCAATTTGCAGTTTTTATGCATTCTGTCTCATGGATGCACTGGGAGAAGACTGACAGAATTGTTTTTTCCTTGGACTGTAAAGGAATGCTGGTTATCTGCTATCAAATGCCTGAATGTATGTATAATCTAATCAGGAGTATCTTAGTTATCTTATGAATGACCTCGACTTTTGAATTTTATCTTTTATATCTAAGAAAGCAAACCTTTCATAGCTGAAGTAGTTTTCTGATCATTTGATAATGCAGATAGAATTAATAAACTTGAAATTATTTTTGATGAGGTATATTTGCTTGAAAACTCCATCTACCACTGATGGCTGGTCTACAGTTCTCCAGATATGTACAAACTCTCGGATCTACTTTTCATTCGTTGTTCACATGATACCATTTTGTCTTCTAATTATGGATTCTAGCTTAGAATCTTGAATGTATTCGAGTATTTGGGTTCCGTTTTTAAGCGAGGCTTCTGCAAATATTTTCATATTTTGAAATTTATGACAAGTCACAACTGGATGCTTGCTGTTTGTCAGGTTTTAGGGGTTTTTTAGCTATTGTCTCTAAATAAGCTGCTGCCGTAAAGGCATTTATTCAGTGTGTGATGTGGCTTCAATCTTTTTTTATTTGCAGTAGTCATTGGCAATAAATGCAAATACTGAAACTTTGTGCGTATGTTTGTGTGAATATATATGTGTGTGTGTGTGTGCAAGTTGACCATAGTAAAAAGGCTGTTACGGTATCCCTCTAAAAAGTCCGCATTGCCTCAGATCTCCAAAGATAGACAGGGGCAAGTAATGTGATGACATTCCAAGGATAGACAGGGGCTTATAGTAATGTGATGACATTCCAAGGATAGACAGGGGCTTATAGTAATGTGATGACATTCCAAGGATAGACAGGGGCTTATAGTAATGTGATGACATTCCAAGGATAGACAGGGGCTTATAGTTATGTGATGACATTCCAAGGATAGACAGGGGCTTATAGTAATGTGATGACATTCCAAGGATAGACAGGGGCTTATAGTAATGTGATGACATTCCAAGGATAGACGGGGCTAGCAATGTGATGACATTCCAGTTTGTTTCTTGAGGAGTCTCCAGGCTTCTTTTTGAAGGACAACCTCTACTTAGACAGACCTCAAGTAGGCACCCTCTGACCTTAGACATGTTTCTCCGGCTGATGTCACCCATCTTCCTCAGCCAACCTTTTATAAAACATGTAAGTTCCATTGCATAGGTGAACCGTTAATCCCTTGCATATTTGGTTGTCCTTTGTTGAGTTACGACGTTTTCTGCGGTTAACTGATGTTTTCGTGTCTATTAAACATGGCAACGGTGAATTTTACAAAAGTGAATCCTTATTAATTAGACCTACCTTTCAGAGCTTCTTTTTAAATGTCGTGTCATCTTTCTTATGAGAAACTGTAAACGCAGAAACTGCATAGCTTTGTTGATATCGAATCTTTAATCATGAGGTGTAAAAAAAAAAAAAAAAAATTCCGGTTCTTATATCTCATCTTCAAGAAGCCCTAGAATATTGAATATCTGGAGATTCAGGTTCGTGTTTTTCAGTGTTTTATATGTAGAAATAAGTGAAGTATCTACGTTCCTCAATAAGACCTCACACAGGTTTGCCTAATATTTCTGCAAAACAGCAAATCGATTTGCCTCCTTGTTCTGTACATGTTTTATCTTTTGAGCATCTTCTCCAGTATTTTTGGGGACGTATGTAGCTCCAATTCAGGTATTATATATTATCTAGAAATTCAAATTTCACCGCTTTCTTTGAGGGGGATCGAACCAGAATTGTCCTCTCTTATTAGTATTGCATATTTTATGGAGAGTAAATTGACCTCCTGGTCTTGAGGTGGTAATGTCTCTTTGCTGCAGCAAATACCAATTTGGGTGTTGCTTACTCCTCGTAGGCGTAGTAACCAGGCAGCTGTGTTCATTCTCCCTTTCCTTCGGCCTATGCCGGTATTCCGGACTTGTCTAGAATATCATCAAGTTTATCTATTCCGTTCCCGGAAAACAGAATAAATTCTGCAACACACTTTTCATGAATTAGACATTTTTCTCCCCTTCCTCTCCATAATAGGCCATAGTACTCGCCATACTGTACAGTATGCGTAAAGGAGGTCTTCAAGCGAGCGCTAACGCTGAGCTGGATGTGAAATAAATGCAGTCCTTTCTGCCCAGTACCGTATATTCCATGGAAAGAAAACCCACCCGAAAATAGAATGGCCCGTGTTTTGCGTCGAAGTAAATTCTTGCAAGTTGTGGTTACATCAAGCTCTTTATTCCGAGCCGTTTATCAAGTTAGCCTATTTTAGCTCAGCCCTCCCAGCTCTTTTTTATTAGCGCTGCACTGAAAAAAATAAAAATGGAATTACATCGTTGAATTCATTGAAGCAAATTTCAATGCGTATGTCGTTTTCCCTCTAACGCTTTCAAACGTGTGTTAGCCAATTCCTTTCATTTTGGTATTGCGGGAAGTGAAACGAACGTGCCATATTTATTCTCGGCACAGAAACATTTGAAAAGTTTAGTCCATTTGTATAAATCCCCGGGAATGAATAGAGAAAATCGCATTTGCATTGCACCGAGAGAGAGAGAGAGAGAGAGAGAGAGAGAGAGAGAGAGAGAGAGAGAGAGAAACTTTGTTTATGCAACAACTGGTCGGTGGAATAATGCGTTTAATTTTTAGGTGGAGCACAGTAAGAAATGAATTTGCAGCATCACTTAAGTTTATGCATTCAAACGCACAAGTTAGTTCCTTATGGAGTAGTGCTTGCCAAAGCATTACTATTACTAAACAGTTCTTACGGTGTCTCGTGATAATGCGTTGAATACATACACATATATATATATATATATATATATATATATATATATATATATATATGTATATATATATATATATATATATATATATATATATATATATATATATATATATATATATATAGTGTGTTTGTTTATATATATATACATTTATAGATAGATAGATAGATAGATAGATAGGTATAAATATATGTAGATATATCTTCATCCTTATCATCGCCTTCAACTCCTTGCGAAAGGGACTGTGCTTTAGCTTCCACAAATCCCCACGTAAGTACTTTCCTTGTTTATTCATAGAAGCAAATAGGTGAAGAAAGGTTAAATGAAGGAGAAGAGCTTGTTATTAGAGTTGGTTTTGCTGACCCAAACCATTCACTGGAACTTAAAAGAAAGGTGTGTCTCTGCACGCAGAAGAATTGTGTTCTGACCATGAAGAAGCAGGCACAAGACTCCTTCTTCATGCCAAGCATGCTGCTCGAGATCACAGAAGGATTGTGATTCAGTCTCGAGACACTGATGTCGCAGTGCTCTGTGCATTACATTTCGGAGATCTTAGTGCTGAACAGGTGTGGTGCCGCACTGGTGTGAAGAACAAAATGAGGTACATCCCTGTATATAAGATTGCTGCGGCGGGGCTTAACGAACAAGTATGTACTGCATTACCTGCATTCCATGCTGTAACGGGATGTGACTCCACAAGCTCCTTATTAAATGTTGGCAAGAGGAAACCCATGCAAGGGCTTACAGGAAGCACACAGCAACAGACACTGTTGGCGGAATTGGGAAAGGAGATACCTCCTAGTGATACAACCTTGATAGCTTTTTAATCCTTTATACATCAACTCTACAAAACCAATGACGGGGCTAGTACATCAGCTGATGAAGTACGATACCAGCTTTTCTGCCTCAGACTTCTGATACTTTGATGAGCACAATAAACGCGCTAATTATCAAGCATATATTTGGAGGAAAGCACTTGAAGCCAAGCAGGATCTACCTTCTCCAAACAATAACGGATGGAAAATTGAAGATGACATGCTTCACCAGTTTTGATGACGAAGGACCCAGCACCCCATGCCCTCCTTGAGATATCATTTTGATGTTGTTCATCCAAAATTAATAATTTTGGGTATACTGAAGGTTGTCTGTGTTCCAATTCAGACAGTTGTGAAAATTCACGGTCAACACTATACATCTGATGAAGAGTCTAATGAAAATCTATGAAAGGTTTATGGTCTCCAGAAAACTCGAAAAATTCCTAAATGAAGTGATTCTTTATCCTAAGCATATTTCTTCCACTGATGTGAGATAAAATCCGTCTTGAACTATTCTGTTTCCACAGTGTTAAACTGGGCTAGATTGAGCTTTCAAAATAAACCTACACGTTTACTTGATTTTTAACTGTTTTGTGATCTTGGAAACAATTTTGAGCAGCATATCTCACAAGTAATCTCATTGAATTGTTTTGATTTTGTAAAACCCAAAAGTGCACGTTAAAAATTGAAATTGCAACATATGTAGGCTTACATTCATCCTTTAATTAATGGGTCATCAAAGTGCCATTGTAACTGTATATAGAAAATACTGATAGTTATATGACCTTTTGACCTAAAGTCATGTTGTAATTTTTTTTGTATTAGGCATTTGCTACACACATTTTTAAAAGTATAACTGATTGCTAAACTTATTGAAATTAGGATATCTATTTTATTATGAACTACATCGTAGTTTTTGAGAATGTTCAGACGTAGTTTTTGAAAATGTTAAGACGCGTTTACTTGATTTTTATATATTTTGTGATCTTTGAGGTGATTTTGAGATTGAATTACTATGTTATTGTAAAACCCAAAAAGTGTGCTAAAATAACTGAAATTGCAACTTGTATAGGTCAACAAAATTTATCCATATTATTTAGCTGGTGATTGTATGGTAATATGCTGGTAGCCATGTGACCTTAGGACCTAAAGTAATGTTCCGATTTTGTTTAATATTTTGTGTGTGTGTCAAATATTTAAAAGTGGGCTTCTCTAAGAATAACTGATTATTTAGACATAATTGTTCAAATTAGAAAGTTTACTCTTATGAAATTAATTGCGGTTTCTGAAAAATGTTATGACTTTTGACCTTGGTCACATCTGGGCACTGGCGGAAAGTAATTACTTTATCATAATTGGTCAGATAGAGTTATGTTCTGTAGAAAAATACCAAAATAGTGGTCATTTACCTAGATATAGCGAATAAATTCTCTGTTAAGCGTCGTCTGCCAATAAATATTGACCATTTTTATGACACTGCAGTGTGTTTATATAACATGGATTAGTAAAAAACTGATACCTTAATTTGAGTGTGCTGATTACCTGGTGATGTTCAAGAAGGTTTATACTAACTACTTATGGCATCAAACTTTGTATGCAGTTCCAGTTGAACGAAACCATTTTTCTGATATGTAGTCCAGTTGAACGAAACCATTTTTCTGATATGTAGTCCAGTTGAACGAAACCATTTTTTCTGATATGTAGTCCAGTTGAACGAAACCATTTTTCTGATATGTAGTCCAGTTGACGAAACCATTTTTCTGATATGTAGTCCAGTTGAACGAATCCATTTTTTCTGATATGTAGTCCAGTTGAACGAAACCATTTTTCTGATATGTAGTCCAGTTGGACGAAACCATTTTTTCTGATATGTAGTCCAGTTGAACGAAACCATTTTTCTGATATGTAGTCCAGTTGAACGAAACCATTTTTCTGATATGTAGTCCAGTTGGACGAAACCATTTTTCTGATATGTAGTCCAGTTGAACGAAACCATTTTTCTATGTAGTCCAGTTGAACGAAACCATTTTTCTGATATGTAGTCCAGTTGAACGAAACCATTTTTTCTGATATGTAGTCCAGTTGGACGAAACCATTTTTCTGATATGTAGTCCAGTTGAACGAAACCATTTTTCTGATATGTAGTCCAGTTGAACGAAACCATTTTTCTGATATGTAGTCCAGTTGAACGAAACCATTTTTCTGATATGTAGTCCAGTTGAACGAAACCATTTTTTCTGATATGTAGTCCAGTTGAACGAAACCATTTTTCTGATATGTAGTCCAGTTGAACGAAACCATTTTTCTGATATGTAGTCCAGTTGGACGAAATTTTTTTTCTGATATGTAGTCCAGTTGAACGAAACCATTTTTCTGATATGTAGTCCAGTTGGACGAAACCATTTTTCTGATATGTAGTCCAGTTGAACGAAACCATTTTTCTGATATGTAGTCCAGTTGGACGAAACCATTTTTCTGATATGTAGTCCAGTTGAACGAAACCATTTTTCTGATATGTAGTCCAGTTGGACGAAACCATTTTTCTGATATGTAGTCCAGTTGAACGAAACCATTTTTCTGATATGTAGTCCAGTTGAACGAAACCATTTTTCTGATATGTAGTCCAGTTGAACGAAACCATTTTTCTGATATGTAGTCCAGTTGGACGAAACCATTTTTCTGATATGTAGTCCAGTTGAACGAAACCATTTTTCTGATATGTAGTCCAGTTGAACGAAACCATTTTTCTGATATGTAGTCCAGTTGAACGAAACCATTTTTCTGATATGTAGTCCAGTTGAACGAAACCATTTTTCTGATATGTAGTCCAGTTGAACGAAACCATTTTTCTGAACCCAATGCTCCTGCTCTAGTATGTTTTTATATACGTAGGTATGCACTGAGAGACAAGATAAGTCTTATAAAACGGGATGGCAAGAGACGAATACGACAATAGCCACTGTCACACATCCTTGAACTCCTGAGCCAAGAATGAATCCGTTGTGGAGGACAAACTTTTCTTTCTCTTGTGTCATTCAGTTACAATTTTTAGGTCTTACAAGAAGCAATTAAATGTTTCTTATCATCTATCTCGCACCAATTAATACCGTACTACTGTACAAGCAAACGTCAGTCACTACCGGCAACATTCTCGACCCCTAGGCCTATCTCAAAACTGTGCAAATGCGGCTCCTGTCCTTTCTCTGATTTTCATGTTAATCAATCTGGGAGGATCTTTTGTACACCGAACTGACCTTTCGCTTTCCTCATAAATACAGATAGTTGCTCTCAATAATTTAGCCACGTAAAAATAAGTCTAATCCTTCGGGCCAGCTCTAGGAGAGCTGTTAACCAGCTCAGTGGCCTGGTAAAACTGAGATATACTTAACTTTTTTCTACAGCACACTCATTCAGCACCTTCCACATTATATCTTATCAGTTCTGTAGTTTGCTTTTTCTAGGTCCAAATACGTCACACAGCTTTTTTTCTTGACTCGCAAACCTCTCATGTGATATATTTGTAAAGACTTTTGGTTCACTCACCTTTTGCCTCTTCTTTGCCTAAACCCGCGTGCTTTTCCTTTGTAAATCCTTCTGGTGTCTGTATTTTCCCACTTTTCTTTATTTTAATACCCACATTTTCATTCCTCCCAAACAAAATTCCCATTTATTTTCACTTTTGTTTCAGCTAGATAATGATGACTTTACACCAAAGCCAGTCATTTCCGTACTGTTACATCAAGAGTCTTGTTCTTCCGTCTACTTTCTTCCTCCTTATATCTGACAAGTTTTTCCCGTCATTTTCTCCTTAGTAAACTCCTCTAGAAATTGTTTTTTTATTCCTTTACCCTACACATTTAGTGGCATTGAAATTAATATGTTTAAAACGAAATCAAATGACCATCTGAAAAGTAAGTGTTGTGAGAGGTATAAAACAATAGGAAACTTCACTTCTTCAGGTATTCTGGATGATGGGAAATCTGCAGTTAACTGAAGCCACTGGGATTACAAGGGCTGTTCGTCTGGACACGTCAGCCTTAGTAGGCCACATCTGGCGTAGCTTCTTAGTGTCATCTACCCTCCTCACCTTACTTCTCCTCACATGTATTCCCCAGTACACTATGCGGTGAGGCATCTTAATTAACTCGGAACAGCGCTTATAACGACACTTGCATGATTTAATGGTTGATATGGGAAGGGAGTGTCTTGCTTTTATATATGACAAATTTTATATTTTTGATGTTATTGAATACAAGTGATTTAACATCCAGCAGAACGCTTGAAAAAACGGCAGTAGTTTTACATGTAAAAAAAATATATATCTATGCATATGTGTATTTATATATATATATATATATATATATATATATATATATATATATATATATATATATATATATTATATGTATACAAACAAATATATATATATATATATATATATATATATATATATATATATATATATATATATATATAGGTATATATATATATATATATACATATATATATATGTGTGTGTGTTTATATATATAAAAACGAGAAGGTAACGAGTTAGAGTTTTTAGTTACTGGAATATTGAAACACGAGAAACTGAAAAAAAAAATTTCGTTAATATTATTTTTTGCTATTAACTTTTTCCACAAGTCCACAAGGGTCCCTAGCATGGCGCCATTTCGTTTATTTTTATACTTCAGCCCTCCAATAAACTCTACAGGAATATCCCAGGAGGCAAAAAATGAGCGACCATAAACGCGGCATTCCACAGTCAGTAACAACGAGAGAGAGAGAGAGAGAGAGAGAGAGAGAGAGAGAGAGAGAGAGAGAGAGAGAGATCCAAAATCTCAATTCTGATATATAGGTATTGTGTCTATTCAGCAAATCTGATTTATCACGGTACATGTATCACACGTTTTTGTCATTTCTGAAATTGATATATAAAGTCTTTGATGGTACAAGTCTGGGTAAATATAGAAACAAGAGCAGTAATACTGTCAGTTAATTTTAGGCCCTAGACCCTCCTCTGTATTTATGAAATAGTTCCTAGTGAATTTCGTCTTCCTTTAGTAAAATAATACTGTCTTGTTTACGTCTTAAAATATCCAGGAAGTTTTTTTTTTTTTTTGCATGAAAGTGCGCGCAATACCGGAAGCAGTTAATAAAATGTTTTCTGTTTTGAAGGACTGTACCTACGAGGAGGTCAATTGTCTAACAAAGATGAAAAGATTTCAAGACATGTTTACGCTCAAACAAACAAATTTCAAACGCATTATGTAGCCTACTTGAAGCGCTGGTTTAGTATAAACCCACAGAAATGACAAAACAAATTGATATAGTCCAACAGTCTCTCCAAATCATTTGGATGTACTGGAAAGCATTCTAACATAGAAATTCAAAATTTTAGCGATTAAATTCATCTCCCATCCTTCAGGCATTCGCCCTAATATGTACTTTACCGTTAGTCCTTTTAAGAGGCAAAACATTTCAGTCCCACGGTATTTCAACTAAATTTTCAGTCTTCACTATACAGACTTTCTTTTCGATTACTTTTTATGGTCCGCTGACATAGGTTTCAGTCCTTCATTTCTTTTCGGCAAACTAATTATTCTTTCATTTCTTTCTTCTTTTTTTTACATTTTATCTTTTTTTTGTGCAATAACATGCGTGCGAGCTCGTGTCAATCTGATAGTTTCGTTTTATCTTTCGTAGATAAGCTCAGCGGTATGGAGCTGAATCAAGAATAAATATATTGATTACCCTTCACCATTGCTTGCCTTCAGATTATATACATCTGATTTTAAACAAGGAATTTTTGCGCTTTTTATTTTTTGCTATTAACAATCATCTTTTTTCTCTTGTTTTCCCCCTTTTTTTTTAGTCTGTGAATGATTCCATGTTTCACCCATTTTCTGAACTGTATGCATCGGTTATTTTCTCAGTTCATTGTATTGCGACATGAAAAGCGTTTTACTGTATTTTTCCGCCTCTTTGTTCTCAGACGAAGCAAACTTGTGAAGTGTGTATGTACGTATGTGCGCCTGTATACACGTATTAGAAACTGATACATCTTGGTAGTGTTCGCCTGCACGCTTGGGCGCAAGCAAGCCTTTTTGGTAATGGATTTATTTGTTGGTTTATCTCGAGGCGGAGGATTCTGCAGATGCTAATCTTACGCGGGAGTTGGCGTTAAAAATAAACTTACATTGAGTATTTTCAGCACTACCGCTCCCGCGACCGTCAGCAGATTTATAGTAATGGGTATCAGTGCCCCGGAATTTCGGCAGATAAGTGAATGGGTATTTCGCCAACTTCCTGTCAGTGATCTGTGATTTTTTGTTGAGGGGACGAGAAATCATACCCCAGATTTCATAGTCGCTGCTGAATGCCGGCGGTGTCATACGGAAGGGAAATATGCCAAAAATGCGCGGAGGGGGTGGGGGTGGAAACCCCCAAGACGAAAGCAATCAAGAATTTAGAGCAGATAAAAGAGAAGCGGTGTAGGCATTCCTCTGAAATATGTAGAAGGAGTGAGAGCACGTACACCGGCGATTTAGAGTCAGAGGCTAAATGTATAGTATATATATATATATATATATATATATATATATATATATATATATATATATATATATATATATATATATATATATATATATATATATATATATATATATATATATGTGTGTGTGTGTGTGTGTGTGTGTGTAGATCGATAGATAGCTTGCTCGTTTGACATCGATACGAGCATTTTCCTTAACCTTTGTCTCTCTGCTGTCCTGTGCAGTGAGTTATGTGCCAGGTCGTCAGTCGAATGCAGTGGGTTGCGGCCGAGGATAAAGAAAATTTCGCTTGCAATTTCGTCACAAATTCCTGGAAATCGAAACGGTAATTTCTTTGTGTGTATATATATATATATATATATATATATATATATATATATATATATATATATATATATATATATATATATATATATATATATATATATATATATATATATATATATATATATATATATTCACAAACACACAAAATCTAGACACATGCATTCCCGCGTGAAACCGAGTTACCAGAGTCTCTTCTCGAATTTTGATTTGTTTGCAAGTTTGTTTTCCTTGTTGGATTGTGTTGATCTTGTTTGTTGATGCAGATCTCTCCCTGTTTGTGCTATCGGTTTGTTTGTCGTCTCGGAAGGCTCTGCATGGACAGGACACATTCCACCTTTGAACGCTGTCACAGGATTTTTCTCTTTCGCCTTTTTGTTCGTTGGCCGAATCCTTCCCAACCCCATATTTACCTTTGAGATGAGGATTCAGCGTGATAGGGATGTCAAGTTAATGGGTTTTCTGCTCAGTACATCTCAACAACATGCTAGTTTTGTAAGATATGTTGATTTTATACAAACACACACTCACACACACATATATATATATATATATATATATATATATATATATATATATATATATATATATATATATAATGCATATATATATTTATATACATATACAAGTATGTTGTACGTGTATTTTCATGAAGAGCGGTGATTTTGTATCTTTTTTTTTTGCAATTAATTTTTTTAACGAATGAATTATAGTAAAAACACACGCGCTGGTATCAGATTTTCATTCAGGAAGATTACCTCCTCACATTTGAGTAGAAGAACATGTTGTGTGTGCGTTTTTTATATGTTTTTGTTAAAAGAAATTACTTCTGATGTTCCGTTTTGCCGTAATCGTTGCTGTACCCATACAGTGGGCATATATCCTTTTCAGCTGAGGCACTAGGGATTCCATTTATTTAAGTAATTAACGATTTGAGTATATTTGTATATGTATATGTGTGTATATATACATATATATACGTAATGTATGTATGTATGTATACTATGTATATTACATATATATATATATATATATATATATATATATATATATATATATATATATATATATATATATATATATATATATATATGTATATTATGTATATATATATATATATATATATATATATATATATATATATATATATATATATATATATATATATCACATTTCCTTCAGCATAGTACCGTTTTCCCAAGCAAGGGTGGATCCTGAGTAAAGACAGTTGTTATTGCACGTTTCGTTAAATAACTGGTGAATTGCTGAAAACAGTTCAACTCTCTCTCTCTCTCTCTCTCTCTCTCTCTCTCTCTCTCTCTCTCTCTCTCTCTCTCTCTCTCTCTCTCTCGCTTAGTGGATGTTAAGGCCGTATTTTCCAGTAACTTTTCATACCTCCTCTCCAGTCATTTCTAGATCTTGATCTCTTTCCTCCTACTACTGTGGATGGCACGCACTTTCCATCAACCAGTCATCCTCCATTATGTCAACATGGCAGAACCATATCAGAACACTGATTTATCCTTCCACCTGTATAAACATTTTCAACACTTTCACCTCCCAACATTTTTTACCCTATCAGTTCTTCTTATTCTGCGTATACTACATACACAGTTTATCTCTACAGCTTCCACCCTCTTTCCGTCAGCACGCACATCCACAATTCATCTCCCCATCCTCAATTCACTACCATAGAGGATAGCTGGCTCAACAATCCCTGTATACTTGGCTTCAAGTTGCACTGTAAGGTTCCTACCAATCATTTGCTTATAAAATGCTACCTTTCTTGCCTCACTTATTCTTGAACTAACCAACTAATCTTACTCCCATCCTCCAAAGTTTTTGCTCCCCAATGCCTTTACAAATCAAATACTGCCATCCTTCCAACCATTTATATTAATAGTCACTGTTCCATCTCCCTGGCTTCCACTTATTCTTCTTATCTTCCTCTTCCTTATATTGACTCAGTGTTTGTGTCTTGTGAATACTTTTGAACTCTTTCACAGGTCTCTGCAGTTGTTTATCACTATCCCTGATCTTTGCTGTATCACCCACAAACATCAGCCATTCCACGCTTCATTCACAACTTGTTTTCTTATCTTACTATTTTACATCTACAACTGCTGTTCTTTGTTTGACTTTTCATCACTGGGTCATAACAAACCAAACTAGTCACTCATCCGAATAAACTTTTAGTCGTCCTCAGCAACATATCTTTATCTGACGGTCAACACCCTTCACTTCACTTATTTATTGATTTAATCATAAATCCTCTTTCGATCCCGTTTATGCCAAATCCATCTATTTCCCATTAACTTTCAAACTTCCCACATAACTGTTTCGTAACAAACACTTGATCCAGACGCCTCTTCCTTGACTACACCCACGCTGTTCTTCCACCACCAGTCCTTTTGTTATCTGCCTTATTTTCTCAATTAAAATCCTGCCATTCATCCTCCATTTATAATAAGTATGTTATTTCCCTCTACTTACGGGCTTGCTATATCACCTTAACTCTTTTAAAGCGTATCCATTATTTCTTCTGCCATTCATTCAGAACCTTTTCCTCGTCTAGAAGAAATAAAATCTGAAGGATTAGCGGCAGTCTGTCATTCTCGTTCAGGTTTCCTTATTATAACCACTTCGACAGAGAAAGTGTGTCAGCAGTTTCTTAATTGGAAAGCATCTCAGGAGAGCTCTTCTTCGTACCCGACGTAAAATACTAAATTTATAGAAACCATTTTATTTTTTACCCATCACGCACTATTTTTTTGTATTCGATTTAATGAAAGCGGGAAATTTATCGCTACGTGATATTGCTCCAGCAGTCCAGCAAGTCACTTTTATCGTTTTGCGAACATCCAGTGATTCATTGAGATCTACGCTCAAGGATTTTTGTATCGAAGTTGTTTAGTGACCCACTGTTATCCATGCTACTGTCAGTGTCACTTAACATTTTTACTATTGCTGCTGTTTGCTTCTAATTAGTTACAATAGCAGCAGCATTAATGTTCAGAGTTGCCTGAGGATTAAGGTTATTGTTTTGTGAGAAGAGGAGCCGAAATGGGCCCCAGACCGTTGAAAGCGGTTTTGCCTGTCGATCGAATGTGTGTGATGTGACGTGAAATGAGGAAGGCCTCTCAAAGTGGCCATGGCTGCCGACTTGTGTTATTTTGCCTCCCTTTTTCCGCGGAGTGGGCCGAGCCGGGATTTGTGAAACCCGAAAAAACCCGCAGAGTCAGCCCCCACCTCCATCCCCCGGGATAAAACGCCAATGTCAGTTTTTACTGAGCAGGGTAATTTTCTGTTTGGCTGACCAAACGACCTTTTGCGATTAATGCCGCTTCCAGGATTGCAAAACCATTTTGGCCCAGGAGGTAAAAGGGAAAATTGTCCGTCGGTACTTTATGGCCGTTATACGGTGTAATGAAAGTTGTTCATGTTACGACAGTGATGATGATTACATTGTTGAATGTAATTGTGATAAAGATAAAATTGGTGATCATTATGAGATTTTGCCGGTGTTCCTGCTTCATTGCTTTCGATCCTTGTTAACCTGCTCTTCTCATTCACAGAGGTCACTATAGCTGGCCTGTAATCAAAACTAAAAAGAAATATAGCAAGACAAAGAAAACAAACACGTCAGACTGAGACTCGAAAAAAAAAAAATGGAAAGGTTTAGAACAAACAAAAAAAAAGGCGGGGAAAGAAAACAGAGGAAAGTGAAGGTGCTATATTTCTGCTTTCGCTTTTTGAAAAAATTTTCAAATTCTCTTCGTAGTTTTTTTTTTCTATTCAGTTCATTCCTGCTCAGTAAATTTCGTTTTTCATGTCTTTGAGTTTCATTTATGTAAATTGGTGATTTTTCATTAATAATGATGATGACATCGATGAATATTTTGCTTGTTATTGGTTTTAATACCATGAGAGATGATATTACAGTTATTTTCTTATCTTCGCCATGAGCTACGTATTTCTTGTTATCGACAGGTTTCATTGAAGTCACTTCCTTTTCTTGTCATCTTTGTTATTATTATTATTAATATTATTATTATTATTATTATTATTATTATTATTGTGTCGTAGTTTATTTTGCAATTCAACAAATAATCCATGCATGCAATTTACATAGTTGTTCAGCAATACTGACAAGGAACCTTACCTATAAAATTAATTGACTACCGAAAAAGAACGGCTACGAAAAATAAATCATCTCACAACATCATTGCTGCAGATGATTTACTATTTAAAATTATTCCCTTCCTGAACGTTTGGCTGTTCCTAAATGCACTTTTGGGACATCTGATTATTTATAAATCCTCAGGATCACGTGTGGATTTTCTGTAACTCATTTTACTCAATTTTATCCACTTGTGGCCATTTGGAAGACATTTAGTTATTTACCTTTGCATTTGTCTGTCATTCGTTTGTTTATAGATGGACAGCTCGCTGAACAATGATCACCCGTTCGATTCTGTTTCGTGATCATTTGTTTATTTGGAACTCCGCTCTCGCTGAATCTTTTTATATGGTAATGGTGTTGTTATTCCTAGATAAGAAATTAGAGCAGTTGCACATTTAACCATTTCTTAATGTACTTTTCAGTGTTTCTAGTGAGTTGACCTTAGAGAAATCTCCGATATTGCAAAAGATCAGAAAGCTCGTTTAATTATTACCGCCGGTAAGGAAGTTGTTTTTGGTTCGGTTAGTCTGTTTGTATCCTTGTTTGTTTGATTGTATGTCTGCCTGTTTGTTTGTCTGTTAATCAGCAAGTTTCACGTAAACTTTCGTGAATTTTTACGAACGTGTTATCAGTAGCTCGGCCTCGTGGCTGACAACAAGTGAATAGATACTGCGACGGATAGAAACATAGACACCTGACGTTTGTGGATTTGGGAAGACTTTGTGGGTCTCTCTCTCTCTCTCTCTCTTTCTCTCTCTCTCTCTCTCTCTCATGAAATTACTTAGCCCTATGCCCCTTATTTTAATATATATATATATATATATATATATATATATATATATATATATATATATATATATATATATATATATATATATATAAATTTATTTATATATGTATAAGAGTTAAAGACATCCAGTTTGTTTGAAGATCAAAATCACAAATCTTAGATGGTTCCAATTAATTGTGATGAAGTACCTACAGCAATATGATGACTCAGAATTCATTTTCTCTTTAGGTGTAATTCTAAACGCCAGAGATTTATTCGTAACTGCAAAAACTTGGAAAAATGTAAAAGAAGAAGACAAAAATAGTTTAATGGCGGTATATAAAAACTATAAAAGAAATCCTCTAACGGCCTGCTAAAACGAATTCAGTTCCAGATGCAAATTGGGGTGGAACTGACACATCGATGAAGGAAAAGGGATTGCCAGATGAAAGAGGACTTCGAATGCAGCAATAAAAGCGGAATTTGAGGGATTCGCGGAATATCTTCTTTCAGAGTTATAAAAATAACTTTTTTCCCGAGAACTTGGCGCGCGCACACGAGAGAGAGAGAAAGAGAGAGAGAGAGAGAACTTATCTTCCCAAGAACACTTTTTAGTCATGTTTTTCAAATCACTCTCCCCACAAACGGATGATCTAGATACTAGAGAGAAAGAAAGAACTTATCTTCCCAAGAACACTTTTTAGTCATTTTTTCAAATTACCTCCCCACAAACGGATGTTTTAGATACTAGTACAGTGTACAGTACTTAATACATCTTTGTGCTCCATTTGCTGAGCACTGCATTTTTGTAATTTTTACAAAATATGAAAAGATTTGCTCTAATCTCTTGAGTGTAATCAATGTTAATTTTGTTGGGTTTAGGATGGAAATGATGTCAGATGGTTGTATTCAAATATCAGTTACCAGTTTTCTTGCACATCCCATGTTTGTTGACAAAATGTACCGTGTCCTCTAATGAGGAGTAGGAAGGTTCACTCCTGCAGACATCAGAACATCGTCACACCACCTGATCCTGGAAAACTTAAACAAGTTTTAATCATTATTTCCGCAGAGGATAGTCTGAAACTTAAAAAAGTTTTAATCATTATTTCCGCAGAGGATAGTCTGAAACTTAAAAAAGTTATAATCATTATTTCCGCAGAGGATAGTCTGAAACTTAAAAAAGTTATAATCATTATTTCCGCAGAGGATAGTCTGAAACTTAAACAACTTTTAATCATTATTTCCCCAGAGGATAGTCTGAAACTTAAACAAGTTTTAATCATTATTTCTCCAGAGGATAGTATGAAACTTAAACAAGTTTTAATCATTATTTCCCCAGAGGATTGTCTGAAACTTAAACAAATTTTAATCATTATTTCCCCAGAGGATAATCTGAAACTTAAACAAGTTTTAATCATTATTTCCCCAGAGGATAGTCTGAAACTTAAACAAATTTTAATCATTATTTCCCCAGAGGATAATCTGAAACTTAAACAAGTTTTAATCATTATTTGCCCAGAGGATAGTCTGAAACTTAAACAAATTTTAATCTTTATTTCCCCAGAGGATAGTCATGAAACTTAAACAAGTTTTAATCATTATTTCCCCAGAGGATAGTCTGAAACTTAAACAAATAATAATCATTATTTCCCCAGAGGATAGTCATGAAACTTAAACAAGTTTTAATCATTATTTCCCCAGAGGATAGTCTGAAACTTAAACAACTTTTAATCATTATTTCCCCAGAGGATAGTCTGAAACTTAAACAAATTTTAATCACTATTTCCCCAGAGGATAGTCATGAAACTTAAACAAGTTTTAATCATTATTTGCCCAGAGGATAGTCTGAAACTGAAACAAGTTTTAATCATTATTTCCCCAGAGGATAGTCTGAAACTTAAACAAGGTTTAATCATTATTTCCCCAGAGAATAGTCTGCACTGGTAACCATAGGTTCTTCCCGGGCAAGTTCGCTGAAATCAGTCGTCAAGCTGTCCTCAGATCTACCTGTTTCTCCAAATGTCCAAGCGAAACCTGGTCATAGAGGGTGTCCTCTGATTATACTTGGTTTTCCAAGAGCATCTCACATTCAGCGTGCGGTTGTCCCAGGATATATCCTTTCTATTCTTTTCTAGTGATGAAGAGATCCCAGATATATCCAAACTGATGGTGTCTGTCAGAGAACACGTTCCATTTATCGTTTCTCCTCAGGCTTTAATTCATGTGGATTGATTGCACATAGTTATTTCTTCATGTCCATGAGATTGGAGTGTCTTAATACATTAAATATAACTTCGTAATTGAAATCGGCGTTAATGACCGTTGCATTTATGACGCCAGGTAACTACTAATCACTCACTCGTTGATCCATTCATAGGGTAGATTATTTTATATTTTCCCCTCTCAGTTTTGTTTCAGACTACTGCAGTTATCCCAAATAATGTCCTAAGTCATCTTGGTTGTTAAACAACCGGTTCTATTCCATTTCCTCCTATTCCGAGTTTCTCCAGGCTATCTCTGTGTCAAAGGACACTCACCATTTTACCTCGGCTATTCCAATGCTATATTTTCCAAAGCTCTTGATAATAGATTATTAAATGCTTCCAGGCAATGAGGTGATTATCGAAATGTTTCTTTTATCTTCAGAGAGGAAGGTTATTGCTACATGCTTCAGAGCTTTTGCTCTATGATTGGTGAAATTCTTTTCAAAGTTTTATCAGAATCGGAGAAAAATAAAATTTTGTCCTATAGGTTAAAATTTGACCTTTAGAAAGGTTAAAGGTATAAAATATTTGGAGAAAAATAATCACCAACAACAAGGCGCCTACCTACCTAGTTTCATCAAAACTAGAAATAAGGGAGTAAGGACACTGATATTAATGGTGTTATTTGAACTGACCTTTGACCCCGAAAAAAATCACTAACCCTCGAGATACCTATCCACCAGTTTCATCAAAATCCGAGATAAAAAAAAAAATAAAGTGGAAATGAGAATATCAGTAACACCAAATTAAGCTTATACCTTACAGCATATTCGTAAGGTATTAACAATAATAGTGCTCGCAATCCTCTTACAGTTTTCTAGAACATATATTAATATAATTTGATAGTTTTTTAATAAGCTACAATTTACGTTTTGGTCATCTCAATAGCTTTTCCCTCGTGATTTTAGTTAAGCCTCTCCTCTCTTCCTAGCCATTGCTTGGTGGCTACATCAAAAACAAACTTCGCAAGGGGGTCTGCCCCCTCTTTATTTCTCTTCAACTTTACCTCACTTTCACCCCTTTAGTCCTATGCCTTTCCCGTCCCGAGTGCCTGCCGTTAGGCTTCATCTGGATTGTATCCAGGGGCACTCTTCCTTTCCCCCTATTCCCCACTTACCTGTCCTTATCCTAGTCCTAGTCCTAGTGATTTTAGTTGCATCCAAAAATGTCTTATGAATACGATTGCTTCTGAACGTTTGCCCTCCCACGCTTGATTTTTGAAGGAGTGTATTCAGTCTCCTGCTTCCTCAGAAGTATCCTATTTTTCTCTTTTTCAGAAAATCTTCGTTTTGATTGTTAGTTCCCTCACTCTGAGAAGTGAAACAAATGACCCATTTTATTTCTTATAACATTTCGCTTGCCCATCCGACTTGTTGTTCTGTTCATATCCCATGTCCCTCCCCGTTGATGGTTTTCTGCTTTCAGTTTATGAAAGAAAATGGAAATCTGACCTCAGCTTTTTACATTGTAGGCTCTGATATTTATTCGATGACTGCGATATTAAGTTTAAGTGTTCATTAACACTGACATGCGTCAGTGCGCGCGCCGTAAATGTTGTACTCATTAACACTGACACGTGTCAGTGGGCACACCGTAAATGTTGTACTCATTAACACTGACATGTGTTAGTGCGAGCACCATAAATGTTGTCAGTATAACCTAGAATATTACAAGTAACCAGCATTTAGTTAGATAAACCCGTGGTTCTTGGTTTGTAAAATTTATTTTGTTATTTCCTTCGATACCATGAAAGATTCAAGCGCCTTTTGTTTATGAATAATTCAAGGCAGCTGTGTGTAAATATTTGTTCATTATTTCTTAAGGAAAGTAGAATTATATATCTATGAAATATTAATACAGAAAAGTTCGATCGCATTAATTAAGTATTTATGAAATAAAAGTTTATGTGTCATATTCGATTTTTCATGTTAATGCGTACAGTCACTCAAAAATGTTTCGCAACATGTTCCAGAAGTTTTCGTTCACCCAACAATAATTTATTCGTTTCATACAGTATATACAAGGAAATGAGCTTTTCTTATTCGATTTTGTTTATTAATCATATGGTTAACAATTATAAAAGAATGGCGAGTCAAAAATCCTTATTACGAAAAATAAAGAAACATTTTGAAAAGTTTTGCTCATGATGGTAGGGTTAAAAAAGTCAAATAAAAAACTATCATTAGTCATCTACTCAGTCCTTATGGGAGTAAATTCAGAGACTCTTCTTCGTGGATAAATAACCCAAAGGAAAAGTATAGGGAGAAAATCTGGTTAACACCCAATGGATACTTATTGGCAGAGAGAGAGAGAATAAATTATTAAATAAAGGAATTGTAATAGTGATGAAAAGAGAAATAAAGGAATTGTAATAATGATAGAGAGATAAAACCGGTTTAAGAGGTAATTTCTCTGACGCACCAGTCGTGTCTGTGCTTGTTTCATGCGCTTACGACGGAGTTGCCAAATAGCGCCAGATGTCACTATTATAGACTATTGTCCGAAAAGTGTTGCCAGACATTTTTGAGTGTGACATCTTTGTTTTTTAAAAGTTATTTTAATAAATAATGATGCTCAAATTATTTAAAAGAAGCTTTCAAGTGAAATACGGAAGTAGAGGGGCAAAAGTCGGATTAGTATTGTGAAGTTGGAAACTTCCACCCACAAACGACAACACTTAGTATTTGGAAAATTTCGAACTGTTCCAGATTTATTCGCTTGATTATTTATTTATTTCTTATGGGAAAGTGTCGAAAAGTTAACACAAGCTAACGGGAGTCGCTTGATAAAGCAAGAAATTTATATTTGTCTGACTAAAGAGTATATGCTGTAGCTTCAAAGAAATAGCGGACTCACAACAAGTTTCAGCACATTGCCGGTATTTTATGTCTCCGTGGCATTCTCGCAGATATACCGCTTATCGTTCGTTGTCATTTTAAACAAACAGTAATCGTCTACATTCGCTGCAAAATCTCCTGTATTATGGGGGCGGGTATGTCCTCTTTATAAGACAGAGAGAACACCAAAACGGTTAAGGACACAAACAGTGAATATAAGAGAAAGTCCGTCATTAACTTGCACTGTTTTTCTCTGCTTCCTTCATGTTATTTATTGGTTCATGTTTCTCAGGTCATTTTTGTCGACAGACCTTCAAACAAAGAAGGGCACACTTTGCACTCAGCTTCGAACCCGAAACTTACTTTGGGTACACAATCAGTCCCCGTGAGATTATTTGTTGGTAATTGGTGAGAAATGAAGTTTGTTTATATGAGTAACCTTTAGCTCAATACGTTTATGGCTGCTCGAATAGAGAAAAAATTATTCTAATGTTATGCAACATCTCTAAAGGAAGATGGACGTATTATATATTTCGTCTCGGTTGTCTAGTAAACACTAAATTTTTGAAAAAGAGCATAAATCATATTACCATAAAACAGAAGTAAATTTACTTTGTATATTTTATTTCGTATATATATATATATATATATATATATATATATATATATATATATATATATATATATATATATATATATATAAATGTATATATCTAGAGAGAGAGAGGAGAGATATTAACCAGACTGCTTTCCTCTGAAAGGAGTAGGCCTACCACCTGTAGAACCGAGTCTTCAAGTTATCACAACTTTACGGATGGGGTTGTTAGCCTCATGCCCTTTTTTCGACACCAGCTGAATTGGGTACCAATTCAGGGTGGACTGTTGTGCAAGGGACCACGATCAAACCAGAATATATATATATATATATATATATATATATATATATATATATATATATATATATATATATATATATATATGTGTGTGTGTGTGTGTGTGTGTGTGAGTTAGTGTGTATTTGATTAAAATCCAACTGTACTGTAGCTATCATACTGTGTATAGTACATTAAGCATTTTATTTTGCTTATTTCAGCTGTTCAAATTTTAGTTCCGTAAAACCTGCTCGCTTAAATTACATATCTTCATTAACATGTCATCGTTTCTTATTTCAAGAATTTACAGGGGTTTCCCACCCCCCACCCCCCTTTCAAATTAACCTTTTCGTCTCTACGCTCGGTACTTCACCTTGGAAAATGTGAGGCGGTCCCTTTGATCGTTGAAGATATATATTATGGCTTCAAGAAGAAGGATATAATGAACATTGTATCAGTATGATATGATGTTCGGTATCTTTCTGTTTCCCATTTAGGGATTAGATCTTTATTTAAAGTCTGCCGTATTCTCGAAAAGGTTGTGGTAGACAGGGGATCAAGTACTTTAGGCAGATGGGTTTAAAAAAGTCCTTAGAATTTGTAACGTTTGATTACGAAAATGCAAGGCTCAATGCTTAGATTTTCACGAAAAAGTAATCCTCCTTATAAAGGAAAAAGTACGTAGATGAGATAATATTGCCAATAAATGAAAACAGCAGATAGAAAGCGAAAGTTATTTGATAATTTCCACATGAGAGAGAGAGAGAGAGAGAGAGAGAGAGAGAGAGAGAGAGAGAGATATTTGCGTGCGCTGTACGACAGTCACTTCGCGGAAGATGCCGCAGCAATTTTCACCGGCGTCGCAATTAATTTCTCATCACGACTGCGAGGTGTTTATAAGGTAGACAGGAAATTCCTCCGTGAAACACCGAACTGCAGGGCAAATTTTTAACTCCTTATTCATCTGCAACGGTATTGTTGTGAAGAGCTAGAACAACAATTACTGAACGCCAGTGGCTAGTTGTTTTGAGCGCTGGCTTTATCCTAGGCTGATCAGTTGTTTTATACTTAATGTGTTGGAAATGATCCCAGTGTTCGGTATTTACAGTTATATAAACGATAGTTTACCTGATGATTCTCAGATTTTTTTCACTTGATGCGTTATGTTTTATTCCCTACTTCTGCGTTTGATAGGTATCCTGTTCATAAGCGAACTGTGTATTGTCATACTTTTCATATCTGTCGACTACGATGTGAAGAAGAGCTGTTTCACACATCTTTTTTTTCAACAACTTAAATTTGAGTAGACGCTGCATATGAACTACCTTGGCATACGGAATGATATGCGCTGTCCGAAGATTCGTTGACTCAGGAAAAACGAGACAAATAAAGACGAAGTAAAGTATCTCACGGAAGCTCTTTCCGTTTGGTACCAGTCAAGGTCTAGAGAGTGAGTGAAACGCATGAACTGAAAAACCGAGTAAAAGACAACAGCCGATAAGCCAGCATTGGAGAGCGAAGACTCTTCCTGATTTATAAACTAAGGTGTTCTTGGTGGCAACGGGGGTTTGGTTGGTTGAGGAGACGCCGATGTAGCTAAGATCTGATTTTGCTAGGCCTATAGGGAGAGTTAACAATGAGGTGTTTGGATAGAATGGAATTCAACTACGTGAGGAAATATCTCCGAATGCATTGCATTTCTCATACTGTACAGTGTAACTTGAAAATAGTGTAGGTTTTTAAACAAATTAGCGCCTTCTTGTTGCTGACAAGGAGGGGTTTTAGCATGTCTGGATCCTTCATTATACTATTTCGTGGTATAAAGAATGGTCTTGTTCATGTTTCAAGACATTTTGTCCAAATCCTGTCATTTGGTCGTATAAACAATGTCGACGGGTTCTTGTGAACCGGTATACAAAATTCAGTGATGCGAAGAACGTACTGTACAGGCTCCATTCCCTGCTTGTGCTCTACAGTAAAAAATATTGAAGCTTATAGCTTCAGTAGGTTTGTGGATGGTGGCCTTGTTTCGAATACTAATTAACATTGATTATGAATTATCAGGACATCTACTTCTTCATAAATTCATGGGAAGTAATGTATTTTGGATACCCTCAGTCGATATTAATTATTTTCCTTACAGTGAGATGAAGTGCAGTAATGCAGGAACAATTTAATCACGCTTTCCATTATCTCCTGTCTGCTGATCCCTTTGTTAGGAGGTTTTGATCGTCTGGAGACGAGTCTTCTTTGGTTACTTTATTATTATTGTTGATGTTGTTATTGTTGTTCAGTTTCATACTGTCTAGCACGGTTAAGGTGTGTAGATATTCTTTATTGACTTCCTTTTATATTCGTGATATCTCTCAAGACAGTCTGATAGCTTGTACGGATTAATCATTTCTCATCGATAGGGCTACTTTGGTGATAGCCATTTTTTCTGTTATTTTTTTCGTTGTTCTATTTATTGCAGCTCACGATTGTCATGAAGGTATAATATATTAGATTTACCGAGAATTACTCACGCATACACACATATATATAATATATACAGTATGTATACATTTATATTAGGAAGTACCAATGGCTTAAGATCCCGATGCACTGTATCCCAAGGCAGAAGGGCCACTCGTGAATGGCCATGTATGATATTTATCTTTGTTTAAACATGCTGCATGGTTACAATTGAGGGCAGCTGCTCCAACGAAGACTTTGTAGGCATCATCTGGGAACCAGCTCTCCAACATAACACCATAATAAGCACCTTGTCATTCACTGAATAAAAATATGTTTTTTTGAGAACGCAATAGGTATTTATATCTATATTTCGCTCTGTATCATGAGCAACTCATCCAGATGACATGCCATGGATTTTTGAGTAAAGATAATGTATTTCAGTCAGTTGACCGTCAGTCCCAACTGTTTTCGTGGAAAAAAAGACGAGGCAGAGAGACACTGGCCATTGTTCCCCTTGCTCTGTCTAGGGATAAAGAAAGAAGTAGTTGTTCCCATGTTTAAGAGAATACTTAACGAAAGAGACTGAAAGAATTATTATGTATTTAGGGGAATCTGTATGGTAGGATTTTGCATGAGAGTAAAACAGGTAACGAAAGGATTGCTATGGGAAGAGCAGTCTATATTTAGAGCAGGGGGGTGATGTGTGGATCTAGTGCTTGTCGGATAATAGGGGAATGCAAAATCTGATAATAAAGAGAAAAGGCTTATGGGTTTACGTGGTAATAAGAAGCTTATGGTAGACTAATAGAGATACACAGTGGAGGTTGATGAAGATATGGTCTGTAACAGGTAATTTGTTTAGAACATCTGAAGGATTATAACACAGCTTTTGCTCTCATTAAAATGCATAAAATGCAAAATGTATTAGTATATGTGATCGAGAACGTGATTGGCTTAGTGTAAAGGTGACAGTTGGTTGCAGTGTCTATAGGACTTATATGTATGTATATATATATATATATATATATATATATATATATATATATATATATATATATATACACATACATACATACATACATATAATAATGTATGTATGTGTATCAGAAAGTGGCACAGTCTTGTGACAAGCAAAGGATTGTCAACAAAGTTTTGGGAAGCTAACGTTTGCGGACTAAACAGTATTATTTGGTATTAGTGAAATGAAACCACAGGGATAAGTGAATGACCCTGAAAATATATGTACGATAGAAATTTGCGAGTAGTTGTAAGGAAGGATTATTTAGTAAGTTCTTGAAGCTATACCAGGGAAATAGATCATTGCATGTTAGTATGGAAAGAGGAAACAGTAGTGAGAGGTTTAAGCACATGATGATGGTAGTGAGAGAGGAAACTTGCTTTGGAGAATTAATGAAGCCTGGACACTGCCAAGAGCTAGTCGAATAGAATGGAAGAGAAACCAAAGCTGGGATGCATGGTGAGATTGTTGAATCAACTCTCCCTTATGGAAGTGAAATGCGAATTCTTTATGTGAATGAAAGGAAGTTGGAAGGTACTGAAATGAATATCTTCCATGTATATGGGCAGTAACAAGGGAAAGGGTGAGAAAAGTAAAGATAACTGAATTGCTAAAAAGTTACCAAGAGTGAAATGATGGTTCATTTAGAGAGAGGTTGGTTATGTCGAAATGTTAATGTCATGTTCATATATTATAACCTTTATATTTGACATGACTGTAAATACTTTCGTCAATAAAGAAGTAATTAATTAATTGGGAAAGAAAGAGGGGCAGCGAGATTGCGTACAGGATTGAAAAGAGTGGACCACTGTATGTGCAGGGGGTCACATTTCTGGTAATTAGATTTCGAAGGAGTGGGAAGTGACTGCACTCAGGACAGTGATCGTTGATTCAGCAGTGGAATTATGAACGAACTTTAAGCTGTAGATTTACTTTCCTTCTGAGTCTTCGTATTTCCGGTACCCTTTCATTTTGGGGTCTCAGCTTGGAAGTTCGTTTTAATGAAAGCGTTCATTTTATACGCATGCTAGTAGAAAATTATACACTTACATACATCCTTATACATAATTATATAAATGCTGTATATGTACATACACACACACATATATGTGTATATATTATATGAGTATTTGTGTATAGAGTACGTATAAAATGAACGTTTTCATTGAAAACGAACTTCCCAGCTGAGATATTCAAATGAAAGGGTACCGGAAATGCGAACCATGAACTCTCTCTCTCTCTCTCTCTCTCTCTCTCTCTCTGAGAAAGAGATGCAGCGAATACAAGATGATGTAGAATGCTCTCGTGACACTGATGAAGGGGCGGCAAGATAGCATCGATAGAGAGATGCCGCAGGAATTCAAGTATGAATGACTCTCATAAAGATAGATCATCAATCCCGAGAGTCGAAGGGAAGTACTTACCACCAGTCGCTTACACGTAACAGGACGAGACGTGTGTTACGTATTCAAATTAGGGGAATGTACATGCTTATTACGTGACAGTTTTCCGTTCATTTTTATAAAAACTGTCTTAGAAGGACCCTCAGGTGTCTGAACATCTTGCAGTGAGAAGAGGAAGTTTTTACTCTCTGAATTTTTAGATGTTTTGTTGACTGTTTCGTTCCATTTTCTTACGGACTTTATACCTTGAAACATTTCAGAGTTGTTTATATTCGTTGGAATCTTTCGTAATTACATTAAATTGCTTCTTTAGGACTTAGGGATCTTTGTTATTTTACTGAACATAAATACTCTGCAAAATACTCGTCTCCATTTTTGCTTAGTTCCCTATTATTGCACCATATTGAATATTCTCTCTCTCTCTCTCTCTGAGTAATATAGAATAATTTATTTCTCTCCACCTAAATTGCAACGTCTGGATAATGCCATTTCCCCAGTTGGTACTGATTTATTCATAACTGCATCCCATGTGTGGCCCCTGCAAATAAGGTCATCATAGTTTCATGAAGAAGTAAAACAAAAATATAAATTATTATCATAATCGATTGTTGTAGTCGTAGCAGTACAAGTCCTCTCCGTTCTGCGAGCACAATTCGCATTACGGAGTAATTGCGCAGACCCTGACACTCGTCTTGTTAATGAGGTTAGTCGTAATTGTTTCATTAATCATGGTTGTTCTAATTAGAGTTACGATGTTGTAGAGGCAATGCGATGCGTAACACGTAGTACGTGTGGAAGATTGGAGTTAATTTCTCTCTCTCTCTCTCTCTCTCTCTAGTTAAAAATTAATATAAGAACAGTCGCAGGTCATTGTTATTCTCATCCGCCATTATCATTTTCATCACGTATAGTCCTCATTCCCAGCGGGCTATTAACCCAAGACGATAGCATCGCTCAGGGAAGGCGGGACAGGCGACTAAAACGACACGTCTGCAGCTTGTCGCTGTCACGTCGTTATCAGTTTAACTTGTGGAGATAAAAGAGAAACCATTTTTGCAGAGTTTCGGCGACAACTCTATCTTCAGGTGTGGAAGTCGAAGTACGAGACGAAACTCTCTGGTGGGAGAAAAGGTCCTCTCGACCTCCATGGGACTACGCGAGAGATCCCGAATTCAAACCTCTCACTGAATACTTTACGTCTACATATACACACTTATCTGTACTCTTAATACACACACGAACACAAACGCGCACACACGTACACACATATATATATATATATATATATATATATATATATATATATATGTGTGTGTGTGTGTGTATGTGTGTATATATATATAATTTATATAATTTATATACATGTATGTATGTATATATGTGCATATATATAAGTATATATAAATCATTCGATAGAAATCATAACGTTACGTAGAGGTATAAACTGAATTAAGCATGAAGTACTTAACTTCAAGTTATAAAGTGAAATGAGAAATAGATATTTCCATGCGAGTATAATGAAAACACAGTCAGAGTCGGAATCAAGTTACAATTACCGGTCAAAGGTCACAGTAGTAAGCATAGAAGAGTACTGCAGTAAAAAAAAAAAAGGACAGGTAAAAGATGACGTCTTTCCTTACAATTTTATCAACAATACAGCCATTAACTTTTTATGAAATAAGTGAGATTTAAAAAAAAATCATTTGTCTAGACTGTTTTGATGGTACTGGTACAAAAAATACCTCTGATTAACTGATCTGTTCTTAAGGCCGCCACTAACGTTCAGGTATACCTGCGCCGGTCTGCCTGCACAGTCGACCTGTGCAGGCACAAATGAACGTTAATGTGGACAACCTGCACAGTTTTTTTCTGCCTGCGCAGTCGACTTTAGTTCAGTGGATATGCCTGCGTCGAAACGACCTGCGCGGGCGCGCCCTTGGAGGAATAATACCTTGGCGCGCCTGAACGTTAGTGTGGGGCGTTCTTTTAATCAGTTCTCTTCCCGTCCTCGGAAGAAGAGCATATTCCAGTCGGAAACAGGAAGGGCTGAAATTTATTGAATTTAAAAGTTTTTATACCCAAATTAATGATGTATCGGAGTCATTTGTTTTTTTAATAATCGATGGGGATGTCAGATTAGTATATATTTGTAATTTTGCAGTTTTTCCACGGGAGGAATAATTGTGTATATTGAAGGCTGGAAGTGACAGCCTCAGATCCTGTATGTCTTGAAGATTTCATTTGAAACTTATAAGAATGAGCCTTTTCTTGGGCAGGTAATATCCAGAGACTATCATAACAGATTGTATATATTTGTAATTTTGCAGTTTTTCCATGGGGAATAAAAAAAGGGGGAGCTGCTGAATGTCTTGAAGATTTCATTTAAATTAATGTCCAGAGACTAAAACTAAAAATGATGATCGGGGCATTTGTTTATTAATAATGAATCTGCGGGAGGAATAATTGTGTATATTGCTGGAAATGACATCCTCAGATCCTGAATGTCTCGAAGATTTCATTTTGGATGAGTGTATTTATCCATAGTTATAAACCATATATCCTGTACGAGTCAGCTTTTAAAGGTGAATAAATATTCAATATAGTGAAGTAATGTGAAACAAGAATGGGCCTCTATTCGTGATTATACATCATGTACGTTATTCGTTTTTTAAAATGAGAAGAAAATTCTGTTCTTGCAAAATAAAACAAAATAAAACAGTAGTAGATTATGTATGTTCATTCATTGTTAACATTATATGTTAGAAATGGATAACAGCCATTCCTTAACTGGACGATGCCAGAGCATTGTATGTCGAGGCGTTGGCTGCTAATTTAGTACTGAGAGGTTGTCAGAACTCAAGTTGTACAGCACATTTATGTAACTGTGGAAGACGATCTTCCCCGGCGCTTTATTCGAGGAACATCTTCAGAGGATTCTTCAAAGTCTTCAATTCTATAACTGTGGAAGGCGAGTTTCCCCGGCTCTTTATTCCAGGAACATCTTCAGAAGATTCTTCCAAGTCTTCGTTCCTATGGCTTCGGAAGACGGATTTCCGCAGCTTCACTTTCGAGGAAGGTCTTCAGAAGAATCTTTAATGTCTTCACTCCTACGACTGTGGAAGACCACTTTCCTTGGCTCTTTTTTTTTCCAGGAACGTATTCTTCAGTACCATGACCGTGGAAGACGATTTTCCCCGGCTCTTTATTCCAGAAATGTCTTCAGAGGACTGTGGAAGAGGGGTTTCCGGTGCTTCATTTTCCAGGAAAGTCTTCAGAAGATTTTTTAAAGTCTTCACTCCTGTGACTGTGAAAGACGAGTTTCTCCTTCTCTTCGTTCCAGGAACGTCTTCAGAAGGTTCGTCAAAGTCGTCGTTCCTATGAGTATGGAAGACGTTTTTCCTCAGCTTATTTTTTCCAGGAATTTTTTCAGAAGATTTTTCGAAGTCTTAATTCTTATGATTGGTGAAGACGGGATTCCCCGGCTTTATTTTCGAAGAACGTCTTCAGATGATTCTTCAAAGTCTTCATTCCTATGAATGTGGAAGACGATTTTCCCTTACTCTTAATTTCATGAACGTCTCCAAAAGATTCTTCAAATTCTTCATTCCTATCTCTGTGGAAGACGATATAACCCCGACTCTTTATTCCGTGAACGTCTCCAGAAGATTCTTCAGATTCTTCATTCCTATCTCTGTGGAATACAATATAACCCCGACTCTTTATTCCATGAACGTCTCCAGAAGATTCTTCAGATTCTTCATTCCTATCTCTTTGGAAGACGATATAACCTCGACTCTTTATTCCATGAACGTCTCCAGAAGATTTTTTTTCAGATTCTTCATTCCTATCTCTGTGGAATACGATATAACCCCGACTCTTTATTCCATGAATGTCTCCAGAAGATTCTTCAAATTCTTCTTTCCTATCTCTTTGGAAGACAATATAACCCCGACTCTTTATTCCAGGAACGTCTTCAGAAGACTCTTCAAACATATGACCGTGGAAGACGAGTTTCCCCGGCTCTTTATTCCAGGAACATCTCCAGAAGACTCTTCAAAGTGTTCAATCATATGACCGTGGAAGACGAATTTCTCCGGCTCTTTATTCCAGGAACGTCTTCAGAAGAGTCTTCAAAGTGTTCAATCATATGATCGTGGAAGACGAGTTTCCCCGGCTCTTTATTCCAGGAACGTCTTCAGAAGACTCTTCTTCAAAGTGTTCAATCATATGACCGTGGAAGACGAGTTTCCCCGGCTCTTTATTCCAGGAACGTCTTCAGAAGATTCTGCAAAACCTTCAATCGTATGACCGTGGAAGACGAGTTTCCCCGGGTCTTTATTCCAGGAACGTCTTCAGAGGACTCTTCAAAGTGTTCAATCATATGATCGTGGAAGACGAGTTTTCCCCGGGTCTTTATTCCAGGAACGTCTTCAGAGGACTCTTCAAAGTGTTCACTCATATGACCGTGGAAGACGAGTTTCCCCGGGTCTTTATTCCAGGAACGTCTTCAGAGGACTCTTCAAAGTGTTCAGTCATATGACCGTGGAAGACGAGTTTCCCCGTCTCTTTATTCCAGGAACGTCTCCAGAAGACTCTTCAAAGTGTTCAATCATATGACCGTGGAAGACGAGTTTCCCCAGCTCTTTATTCCAGGAACGTCTCCAGAAAACTCTTCAAAGTGTTCAATCATATAACCGTGGAAGACGAATTTCCCCGTCTCTTTATTCCAGGAACGTCTTCAGAAGATTCTTCAAAGTCTACCCGCCTTCATTTCACAGAAACGTCTTCTGAAGACACTTCAAATTCTTCTATCCTGTGACTATGGAAGACGATTATTCCCGGCTTATTTTTCTAGGAATGTCTTAATAAGATTCTTCAGAGCCTTTCTTATAACTGTAAGATAGATTCACGTGGCTTCTTTTTTCGGGAACGTCTTAAGGAGATTCTTCAGTCTTCATTCATTTTCCCCGGCCTCTTTTTCTAGGAACATCTTCAGAAGATTCTTCAAAATCTACAATCATATGACTGTGGAACACGATTTTTCCCGTTTCTTTATTTCAGGAACGTCTTCAGAAGTTTCTTCAGAGTCTTCAATCTCATGAGTGTGGAAGACGAGTTTCCCCGGCTTTTTATTCCAGGAACGTCTTCAGAAGATTCTTCAAAGTCTACAATTTTATGATTATGGGAGACGATTTTTCCCGTTTCCTTATTCCAGGAACGTCTTCAGAAGATTCTTCAAAGTCTACAATCGTGTGAGTGTGAAAGACAAGTTTCCCCGGCTCTTCATTCCAGGAACGTCTTCAGAAGATTCTGCAAAGCCTTCAATCGTATGATTGTGTAAGTCGTTTTTCCCCAGCTCTTTATTCCAGGAACGTCTTCAGAAGAATCTTCAGTCTTCCGTCGTAAGACTGTGGAAGACGATTTTCCCCGTTTCTTTTTTCCAGGAACGTTTTCAAAAGATTCTATGAAATCTTCCTTCTTATGACTGTGGAAGGCGGTTTTCCCCGTTTCTTTTTCCAGCACACCTGTTGGCTGACATTACCTAAGTTACCATATAGTTTGGCAAGAAGTGATTCGTTACAGATTCATGACTTCTTTTGCTTCCTTTAAGATTGGGGGATAATTACTTCTTTGCCTTTGGCAATGTACGGTAATCTAAGATATCTGTCAATATAAAGTAGACGGTTATTGCCGAGTTTTGGTTTTCGGTAAAAGAAAACAGTTGAGGTGGTTATTTGCTGTCCGTCCGCACTTTTTCTGTCCGCCCTCAGATCTTAAAAACTGCTGAGGCTAGAGGGCTGCAATTGGTATGTTGATCATCCACCCTCCAATCATCAAACATACCAAATTGCAGCCCTCTAGCCTCGGTAGTTTTTATTTTATTTAAGGTTAAAGTTAGCCGTAGATTGTGCGTCTGGCACCGCTATACGTGCCAACAACACAAACCACCACCGGGCCGTGGCTGAAAGTTTCATTGACCGCGGCTGAGAGTTTCATGGACTGTGGCTGAGAGTTTCATACAGCATTATATGCTGTACAGAAAACTCGATTGCGCCGAAGAAACTTCGGCGCATTTTTTACTTGTTAACTTATGACTCATAAATCCGTCATTTTATTCTTATAATGAACATTCTCTTGTAAGTTTTTGCCAGCCATGAAAAACGGAAATTAAGTTATGAAGTCGTGATATGTGATATATATATATTATTTCTCTCTTTCCTCTCCTTACCAAAATGCTTTTACAAATGTAAATACATTAAAATGTAAATACATTAAAATGTTTTTAAATGTTTAATTCAAGTTTTGCTGGTGTGCAGTTTTTTTTATGGGGCTTTGTGTATACATAGCCCTAAATAAAACTGGCTGTTGTGGTAAATCACCGAGTTAGAAATAAAAACATACCAACTTAATTCCAAATCCTGAGAGATTTCCCAGTCATTATTTTACCTACCGACCGAACTTGCCTATTTGAAATGCAAGGGAAATGAAATTATGTTATTTCTAATGTATTACTAAAGTGAATGTATTATAAAAAAATGACTGGAGCTAAAACCTGTACAACTCGGTATTCAAATATTGCTGCAGATTATTTTATTTTTCATTTACGGGCACGAATTTTGAAATTAATATTCACGCTATTGTATTAGTTATGTTACTAAATCCGGGCTCTGTAATGAAAGACTTTTTAGGCTTTGATTATCGATGTTACTCTTAATTAATCATCAAGTAAATAATAAAGATTTAGTGTTGACAGCGTGTAATGCAGTGGCACTCCTTCTCTCGTGTCATCGGCATTACAGTGCGCTTGTTATCCGTTCGCCGCCTTCCTCTCCTAATCTCCCACATGAGCAGAGCTCATGTCGGCGCTGTCGGGCTGTTGGGTGAGCCATCTGTCTTCCTGTCGCGCAAGACGAAGCCCCCCTTTGGTCGCTCCCTCGACTGTCTGTATGGACTTGTTCGTGTCTAATTGTGTGCTATCTGCGCAGTGTTACCCGTCAGCATAATACTCTGGAAAACCCACGTCCCCTCCCTCCTTCCCCCCACCTACCCGCTTCACAACAGCGTCTACATTCGCTGGTTGGTGATGCATCCGATCCCGTGAGGGAAGGAGGGATATTTAGATAGTTGCGTCGACTTGAGGTATTTCCTTTTTACTTTGGAATTCTGAGGTCAGGGGGCGGCAGTGAGCGTGCGTCTTAGGCAGCTAGGATACATCAGTTTTGCATTTTTATGACCCATGATATCAAATGTAAAAGCTTCCAGTTTGTACGCTGCTATGCATAAAACATATATATATATATATATATATATATATGTATATATATATATATGTTATATATAAGGTAGATGTGCGCATGTATGTAAATTTTCTTCACCTGGAGTTCACCCTTTAACTGGTGAATCAAAGATGAGATCCCAGTGCAAAAAACTATGTTCCAAAGACTAACATAACTCATGAGTAGGTGTTGAACCCCGTTCACTGAACTACCCGGTGCCATTTATTTTTATATTTTACGTTTTCAAAACTTGCCACATCCAGTCGGTGCTTTCTTGATCTCTTTCCCTTCATCATTTCTGCACTAGCGAATTATATTCCTTTCTCACCATGCTGTTGTCCGTCACATCCCAAAGTGATTAACCTATGATAACGTTTTGGAACTTAGTTCTCTCTTTCTCTCTCTCTCTCTCTCTCTCTCTCTCTCTCTCTCTCTCTCTCTCTCTCTCACACACACACACACACACACACAGCCATCTTTCATTGCTCATAATTATTCTGCGAAACAGTGCATCTCGATAGTTGCCACCTCATATGGGGTGGCTCCAGAGAAATACATAGCAACCGTTACTTTCACATTCATCCATTTACTTCCAACAGCACCTGTAGCCTCACTGTAAGCCCTCGTCTACTTCTTTGGTAGTATGACCCTACTGTTCAAGTACCATTCCCCACCCACCTTTCCTCCATTTATTCAGCACTTTTTATCTCTCCTCTTTCCCCAAAAGCTTTCTGGGTATGAAACAATTTCATCAACCAACCTTACTGATTTTTTTTCCTGGTGGCCAAAAACCTCCATGACACTCTGCTCAGATATGGTAACTTTTTAGTATGCCTTTGTCATATGTCGATATTTCCTACCTTTCAACCCTAATTACTCAACATAACAAGCAAAGAATTAATCCTAGCAGCTTCTATATTTTTGTTCATATTCTCTTTCAACATCCATCCTCGCTTCCATACTAGTAAGCCAGTTCAGTAATCCATGTATGCATCCATATCTGTGCTTCCTGAGACATCCTCTTCTCCTCCTCCAAGCCTTCCTATACATTTTGCTTGAGTACTTCCGTCGTTGCTTTTATGTACTTCATAACACCTATAAATTTCTGACTCACATCAGGATAAATTTCTTTCACTCACATGTGAGGTACAAGTCATAAGAGAATTTGGAGCCTGAACTTTTTTTTGACTTGTATGGCCTAGTGGGCAGCGCCTTTTCAGTTCGATCCTGATGTGACTGTTTGTGACTGTGTGTTGATTATTTCTTTCATAACACCTGTATGAATGAACCGCTTTAAATCTTCCACCATCAGCACTAACATTTATTGTTCCAACTTCTGCCTTCCACTAACTATTATAAACCTTTCTTAGTTGCATTCAGTTTCAATTTTCGCTCACCAAAAAATCGCTCTCAAATACTATGCTTCCTTCAGTTTTTCTCGTCTCTCAAGGTGTTGGCGGTCGTAGCCTTCGAATCTTTTCTATTTTACAAAAGGCGCTTCCCATTTTAGGTCGTTGGAGGCGATGATGATGATAATGTTGATTTGGCAGTACCTATCATCTGCCGCTTATTCGGAATAGCAAAGACTGCATTTCCTAATTTTTACTCTTTTTTTTTTTTAAGCTTTTCATATCGTTGGACAATTTCGAAACCTGCAAAGTCAGTAAATGTCCTTTGTAAAGAACCAGAAAGTACAGTATTTATGAACGCATAGGATACTGAGCCAAATCCAAAGTATGATTTTGTACAGGTGATATTTGCTGAAAGCATTAGATTCCTTAAATAGAAATTTAAGAAGAGGACCTGGCGCTAAGCCAGAATTCAGAGTGCCTTTTATGATTTAGTGAGCTACTTATATAACTTAATAGTCCATTAAATAATAGGAGGAAGAGAGAGAGAGAGAGAGAGAGAGAGAGAGAATTTACGAACCATCTTTTATTCCTCCTGACATCTTCAGGTGGCATCAAGATAAACGATTGCCGGAGCATATAGAATTGTAAATGAATCCTCCCCTTCATTAAGCGTCGGGATTTGAGACGAAGTGACACTAATTTAGCGACGCAGGAATTCGCTTTTTCCTCTCTGTCCCTCTGCTTATGGGAATATCAAAGAAGGATTTAAATTCAGCTGAAGATGTACGTTTGTGATGTACTTTAGTTGACTCCCTGCAGATGGGTCCGTTTATACCCCATGTTGCCAATACATTGTTTATTCACGCTTTATTTAATCACAGTTTACAGATACATTTATGAATGTTTTTAGCAAGTTATTGGTTGAACGTTTCGCAAAACTGAATAGTGTTGGTTAAAAAACATACGCTTGGATTCAAATGTATAATTTATCACAGATGTCTGAGACACGTTATGTTTTCTCAAGGCAAAGCAAATATTCTATGACAAGAAAAGTCAGTATTGTCTTTTGTAGTGTAATAAGCAATAATAAATGTAAAGTTTGTCCTCCTGAAGAGATAACTTCTTTACTAGTTTTCTTATATAGGGCATTAAACTCGTTTTCTCAGCAATTGGCTTGTCAGCTTTGGTTCGTAAATCCTTTCAATTTTTCTATATCATTCTTCCTTAGTAGGTAGCTGAGCGCGGTTTGTTTATCCAGCTTCACGAATATTATTTTTATTTCGCTGCTGTCGTAAACAGAATAAACAACACATGAAAAGCAATGTTTAAATATATATAAAATGAAAGATTTGATATAATGGCAAAGCTGAATATCACAAGTACCCTGTACAGAGAATTCGTGAGCAATCAATTTTTTTATCCTGTTATTATAACGTAATTTACTAATATAACTAATTTTTCCCGTTCAAATTTCCGTACGCATTAATTCATGATTCTTTTCCCATTTTTACCATTTCCCGTCGTTAGTGTCTCGTGTGGTTCCTTGTTTTACACAGCTTAAGCACTGCAATGTCTAAATCAACTGTATGGAGAGTTATATTCCATGCAATATAAATTTGCACTTGTGATCTAGAGGTTATGACGTTTGTTTGGCAATCGAAAGATCCCTAGCTCGATTCCCAAGCGAGCCGGAAAACTTTATCTACTTAGCGTTACGTAGCATTGGGACTTATGCTGAGCAGTTTGTAGGGAATGCAGTAGTTAGTCGACTGGAGAGATTTTCAACTGCAGGCTAATATCTTGTGGAGTCACCTCCAAGGGGAAAAGTGTCGAAGAATATAAATACATTTGTCTAATATATGTGTATGTGTTGATTAGATATGTAGATTATGGAGTACTTTTTGTGTATTTCAGGATAAAATACACAAGTTTTGCTGTGATTTTTAATGGCACGGCTACACAAGTATACTTATGTTAGTCTTGCTTTGAATTTTGTGAATCCCAACCCAGTGACAAATCCAGTCGAAGTCATGTCATTTATGTCCTTTCATCTGAAGGCTGGCGGGTCGATCAAGCAGTTTTTTCCCAGCCATACAGTAAAGTGATTTTTACCTTTCTGTTATCTGAAATCCCAGAAGATGGACAAAACTCTGACTCATGTGAAGCTAGAATACTTGAAGCAACAGATGCAATGAGCAGTTAAAGAACTACAGGGCACCAAGGATTGATGGCACTGAAGACTGTGATAGTTATTAGACAATGTCGGGGCTAAAATCGCTTAAGAATCATTTAAATAACATTAATAACGGGGATCTGTCAATTTTTTTTAGAAAGTAAAGCAGTTTGTGGATATGCCTAAAACAGTGTAGATCTTAAATAACATTTAAATTCATATCGAAGTAAGAATGTTACTATAGCGAGCTAAGTAACACAAACCCTCTTGGAATAACATGTAGATCCAGGGATTCTAAGTTTTGAGATCAAAAGTTGAGCAAAGATTCATGGTGTTCGTTCCTGAAATAAAATTTTGATTCATGGGGGTTGTGCTCATTTAGATATCATCAACCTGTAGGATTAGGAGACCAAGGGAAACCTTGGCTGAGAAAAAATGCAGAGAAGTTGGTGATGATAACAAGTCATTTTTTTTTCCAAAAGGTGGAACACGAAAAATATTAGTTCATTGAGGGGCCCTACATCACGGATGAAAGGTGATAGATGATGATGGCTATTTTATCAGGTAAACAAGAGATTAAGGGAACCTGAATTAGAAAATATGCAGAGGTTTGAGGTGAAAACCTGATTAACTTGAAAAAGGTGGCTTAAGAAGAATATATACCAGAGGTCATTAAAGGAATGTGCTTCTCTTGGATGCCAAGTGAGAGGTCATGATGTACATCGATAAACAAGAGCGTTCGGAGGTCAAAATAATTGCATAGTCAAATTACGAAGTGTATGTTTTGTAGAAATAAGATTTGAAATTATTTAAAATAATTCATTTCTGTCCTTATATTAGTGGAAATATCTGAGAGAATATTTCATGCTGTGCAACACAATGGAGACAAGAGTGACACTTATTTTTAGCGTAAGAGAATTTAATTCCCTTGATAGAAGAAAAAATCGGATTAGTGTTGTATCAAATATTTGGGTAATGAGTGCTTTTTGGGCGGATGAGCAACGCGCGCACACACACACATATATATATATATATATATATATATATATATATATATATATATATATATATGCCTAACATAAAATCTAATTAGCCCTCACACGGAACTTTCATTGCATTATGGTGAAGATGTTCTAAACTAAACTCTGTCCATTTGAGTATGCTTTAAAAAAACAGCTGATTACAAACCGAACACGGAAACCATGTAAGGCCTTCGTTAATCAGGCATTTAACGACTTCATTCTGCGTGTCGTCACAGGAGGTTCGAATCGGCAACGTAAGTCGGCCGCATTGTTTTCCGTGACGCCAACAAACTGGTCAGCTTCGGGCGCCATTTGTTTGGCTGTCCAGAAACAAGATGGGTCGGATTCTCCTTACGTCCGGGTGATTATTCTTGTTCCATGAATACACTTTGTTCTCTCTCTCTCTCTCTCTCTCTCTCTCTCTCTCTCTCTCTTTCACACACACACACATCTCTGAGGAATTTACCTGTTCAATTAACAATTCATGTGGTATTCTAGTATCAAGACAGTTTTCTCTCTCTCTCTCTCTCTCTCTCTCTCTCTCTCTCTCTCTCTCTCTCTCTCACACACACACACACACATCTTTGAGGAATTTACCAGTTCAGTTAGCAATTCATGTGATATTCTAGTATCAAGACAGTCTCTCTCTCTCTCTCTCTCTCTCTCTCTCTCTCTCTCTCTCTCTCTCTCTCTCTCTCTCTCTCTCTCATCTTTTTGAATTTACCAGTTTAGTTAGCAATTCATGTGATATTCAAGTATCAAGACAGTCTCTCTCTCTCTCTCTCTCTCTCTCTCTCTCTCTCTCTCTCTCTCTCTCTCTCTCTCTCTCTCTCTCTCTCTCTTTCTTATCCTTACTATTTTAAAAATTGAAGATCATTCTTCGTCCGGGAGGCTGAACGAAAAATTTCCAAAATTTCTAATTAGCTGTTGTAATTGTGCAAACGTGCGACGCTTGCACTCATTCTGATCATTTTCTAGTGTTTAAATAAGCCTATAGTTCGAAAGCGAAGGTCAGCCAGACTTGATGAATAATAGAAACGAAGATAAAATTACGATTACTGTTAAGGTCTTACACCAGCACGTAAGCCACAAACCAGATTGCAGTATCGCATACTTGGGCCACTGAACCCTACCGGATAAATTGAGAGGGATAACAGGTTTAAAATCAAAATGTGATATTAAAGCATATTCAGCAATAAAAAAAAACTGGTTCATGATGCCATTTACATAATATATATTATATGATATTATAAAATATATGAGTAGGTCACTTCGATATTAATTCTTGTGATTTAGGAGCATAAATCGCAGAACCAACTTTAAGCAGATTCACAAATACATAAATACTGTAGTTGCCTGTTCTGATGGGAAGGGAATGATGTACTTCCAACTTGAAGAATATTCATCACTGGTTTTTTTGGTGGAAAAATGTCAAGTTCTTTTATTTGAAAAAGCTTTTTTGTCGGTAGTGACATCCAAAATTGTCGTATTTCCGACGAGTGCTTCTCTCGTTAAAATGCACTCCATACGCTTGCAATGAGTGATTTCCAGTGTTTCTGATTGCAAAAAATTATGTCAGGCGACGTGTGGTGCAAATACTTTTATGAGAAACCTTCTGGAGTTTACAGCCTCCTGTCTGACAATCATCTAGTACCATTTAATTCCCTTCAGATCTAAGTCTATCTCCCAGAAGACACTGAACCCACCTTTATAGCTGGGCTCGCTTTCTGTTACACATCCTGTTAATTCAGGTGTGGCTGATCAGGTCTCTCATTTATAAACCAATATTTTCATAATTAGTAGCTGGTACGGGACCCTATGCCTAGGTTGACAGCTTTGATGACGACCAGTTCTCCTGACAACACGATAGCACCGCGCATTAACTAGTTATGCCTTAGAAAAAAATAAATTAAAAGATATCTGGTTTAGGCCTAGCCTTCTTTGCGGTCACTGCATCATACATCTCCATTCATTCACAGAACTTGAGTATGAAGTTTATAATCTTCTGCACAGTGATAAAGTAAATGACACATACAAACGCACCAGATTAACCTTAAATACTTAGGCCTCATATTTGCTTACCTTCCTTTTGATGTAAGACACTTTGCAATAGAGAACACTCAGCAAACTTCAGTGGTTATAGGCCCAAGACAGATATTGAAAGAATAACATAACAGAAAAAGTATTATGTCTAATTATATCATTTTCTTTGCCCTATCAACCATTTTTTTATTCTAGAAAGCTTCCAGAGCAAATTTAAGACCATCCAGAAGATTAACTGCTCTTTCATTGTCCCTATAATTCTGCCAGTGTTAAGAAATTTTTGAAAAGTTCGAGTTGTTCGCTTTAACAAAAGAAGTTGAGTGGGGAGATTACAGTTCTAAACATTTTTTCTCGCGTGGGTCTCTGTGAAAGAGGGTCGGGGTTGCTGGTCTCTTGATTTGGCGTAGCGTAACTCTTTCCCGGATGACTTCGTTATCGGAGTACAACGTCTCTTTGCAAACTTCTTATCGCACTTGAGAATGCTGACGATCCGTGACACTTTTCTCATTTTTATGATGCTCAGAGTATGAAAAGGAACTCGGCAAAAAATCAAAACGCGACGAATTTTAGTTAATCTGCAGACGTCTGCCGACCGAGTTAGTCTTATCGTAATGAACTGCTTGGGAGAGAGAATTTAGCGTTCTTACAAGCTCCCCACAGGGCGCTCAGGGATGATGATGTAACTTACAGCGTTTTCTTTATATTAGGTTAATAGATTAAGAATGAATACTACGTAAATGTATAGTAGTTGTAAATAAAATTTTATAGGTGTCTTATCCAAACATTTTGTCTCCACAAGTCAAGAGTTTAGCCTCCTTGATGCCTATGTCTTTCAGTATGTTTGAGATTTTTGAAAGGAATAGCAGAGGCAGAGATGTGCAGTCGCTCAGTGTATGTATATATATATATATATATATATATATATATATATATATATATATATATATATATATATATATATATATATATTCCAAGATGCATTGAAGACACTTATTCTGGCAAAAATCGATGAATACAAGCCATTTGGTGGTTTTTCTGTGCAAACGAAATCTGCGAAGTTTAGTTCAGAAAATCTTCTTTATAATCAAATAAAAGTTCTGACATGAACGCTAAGTAGATTTATGTTAGTCTTATGCATAGATATAAACACACACGCACACGCATATATATAATTCTAGCTGACCAACCCATCGCTGCCCGGGAAAACTCTGAATGATAGTCTAGGGGTAAGGGGAAGGGAGGGAGAAGGGTGAAGGGGAGGAAGGGAAGGGGGAGGGGAGGGGCAGGGAAAAAGAAGTGAAGAGGGAAGGGAAATCGGGAGGGGAAGGGGAAGGGGAGGGTGAGGGGAAGACAGAGGAGAAGGGAAGGGAGAGAGGAAGTTACGTTCTTCTATCAGAAGAGAATAAAAAGCATCTCCACTGAACAAAGACAGTAAATAAAAAAATATTGTATTTCTACAATTCGCACTAACAGTAGGTGTGTCTGTGTGTTTGTGTGTGTGTGTGTGGGAGGGGAGAAGGTCTGGGGTGACATAGAGGCCGTGTGCAAAGTTTTGTCTGGGTCTCTCAAGCGGTTCGGATTTCTATAGAAGCCAAACAATATACAATCATTCACTTTTATATATATAGTATATATGTGTATGTATATATATATATATATATATATATATATATATATATATATATATATATATATATATATATATATATACAGTATATATATAGTATATGTTAGTCTTAGGCATAGATACATACACACACATATATAATATATATGTATGTATGTATACATATATACATATGTATATATATATATATATATATATATATATATAGAGAGAGAGAGAGAGAGAGAGAGAGAGAGAGAGAGAGAGAGAGAATTTGTGTGTGCATGGGCATTACTTTTCCACTAAGATGGCAGCTCTAGTATTTTAGCCAGAGGTTCCTAGACCCATGTCCTTCACCGGCAAACGTTCTTACGACCGAGAGGGCTATAAACATGGCTGTGTGAGGATTTTGAATCTCGTCTTTCTTTTAAATCTACAGTCATGTTGCATACGTCGGTGACTACAGTGCATTTGAAAGTCTAAATATATAACAAAATACTAGTAAGGTTACAGATGATTTTTATCCATTCATTGAGAATTGAAGGGTTTTGACCGACGAAAAGCATAATAAGGTAGAGTGGTTTAGTTTTAAACAATAATTTTCTGAAACTCTTATGGTAGACGATTGGAGAGTTAAAAGCCTGCATGTGTATGTATGGTTGGCGGGAAGAAAGTCCTGTATAACTTATAGTTGAAATGCGAAGAATGCTTGAGAAATTTTCATGTGTTTATTAGATATTAGTCCGATAAGAGTAATAATGTACCGAGGTTACGTGTTTGTTTCACTGTGTACCTTAGATAGTTTTTTTTTTTTTTTTTTTTTGTTAATGCAGGTTAGGTGGAAGAGTAAGTAAAAAAAAAATGTCCATTAATGGTTAAGTGCTCAGGATAGTTACATAAAATTCCTAAAGGTTTGGCTTTACTTTTGAGATATGAGAGGTGGGTCAGGTGTAGTGGGGGATGGGGTGATGTAATGGAGGATAGAAGGTGCACTGATGAAAGATGATAGTACCCAGGAATTTTAAAAGTTCCCGGAGAAATTTTAAAATGTTTCTAAGATCGAGTTGGTGGTGGAATTTTACCAGAGGTATAGTTGCATAGTCTGAGAGTTTGGCGTTCCTGATAATATTCTAAAAGACAAGAAAATAGAATCTGTGAATTCGTATTTCATGTGATGAGATTTTACTGAAGCTTATACAGAATAAAGGACGATGCGAATCAGAGGACAGAGTGGGAGCAGTAAGGAAAATTAAAGTAATTTTGGAAATTTTCTTTAGGAAACTATTCAGAAGATAAATTTGTGTAAAAATCTGTATCCCCCTAAGAAAATGATAGTAAAATGTGAACATATATTCGTGAAAGAACCAAATATAGCCTTTAAAATAATTTGTAAGTGTAAGAGTGGTTGGAGAGTATAAAACGAAAAGAAGCAAATATATTGTAAGATAATGAAAAAAGTTATACAGGAAATTAATTCGTTAACTTTACATACAGATAAATATTCCAGTTATAATATACAGTAATTAAATCTTATACGTATATTGCAGATGTAAGTTATGGCACAGATTGCAGTCTCACATAATATTTAAACTTCAGTTTGCTGAACAAGTCAATTGACAAGTGTACAGTCTAATGAACGCCTTAGCCTATTTGCTAATGAAAGTGTGAAAAATATTGAATAAAACCATTGTTAAACAGATATGAACTCACCAATAAAATGATCCGAGCACACGCGAATGTTGTCATAACTTGCTGGTTTCAGGTCAGATAGTCCGATGTTGGCTAGCCATTTTTCTCTTCGTGCCTGTGGAGGTTCCTTTCGTCGTTTCCCCTTGATGAATAATTACTTTAGGCAGACGATAAAATGACCGGCCTTTCTCCCTTTCATGCATATTCGAACACGCATACACTGCACAAAATGCAGGCATTGTTTATTGCGTGGTGTTGCCTCTCTCACAGAATATTTTCGTCGCTTGTCAATGATTTTGCGCTCGACTGGATTTGCTTTCGTTGTCTACCAAGATGGACGTCACGCGCGCACTCTATATGATTGTTTCGAACAATTATTACAAGCAGCAGATCTGGATGATGCAAGAGTGAAGGGGTTAATTTAGACTTGGGAATATATGTAATAAGTGCAATTAAGATGTTGAAGAGTCTAAAGCCACAAGGAGTGGCCGGGATTATAGCGTGGTGGACAATGGTAAGACTGATAGGTCTATTAGGGTTGCGTGAGGTATGTATGTAGAAGGGAAAGGTACCAGTGGAATGAGCGATAGAATTCATTTTCTCTTTGCGTAATGGGGAAGGCTGAAGAAAATTAATGGAAGTAAAATTACATATATATATATATATATATATATATATATATATATATATATATATATATATATATATATATATATATATATATATATATATATATATATATATATATATATATATGTGTGTGTGTGTGTGTGTACATACATAAAGTACATATACTTGAGAAGTTGTATGATAGGATTTTGAGATTAGTGAAAAAATTAATTTGTATTCTTTCTGGTTTAATAACAAAGGGATAGATATCCGCGATATGATCACGTGTGCCTTTTGGATGAACTAGATAGCTTTCTTCAAGCCAGTAAGACGGCACCTTTACTAAAGGATATTTCCATAAGTAGGATTGAAAATATAAAAAAAAAAAGTAGCACGCTCGTTCAGGTGATTTATTTCGACTCACTTCACCTTCCAACTATACTTTTGGTGGCTTCGTTTTTAAACAGCTCAAAGTTTTCCTTTCAGAATTTTCATATTCTGATACAGAGCTAAGTCCTGTTATTTCATTTTTCATGTAATCGACAACGAATGTTTGGAACCTAGGTTTCTGAATGTTGACAATAAAATCGTATAAGAATCAAAAGACAGCAATAAGGCTGAAGAAGAGCGGAGTAAACAAGTGAGATGTAGTCTTATAATGTCTCCTGATTTATTTCCATAATGTGGTTATTCTAGTTTCTAGAATAAAAACTCTTTATAATCAACCGTTATTAAAAACAGGCTCATTTTATACTTCTTTGGCTATTCTTTGATTTCTGAACACGAAAGAAAATGTAGCCCTATAGACCAACCCTCTGTGTTCAAATTAGGAAGCTACAAAACTGTTTTCTTAAACGCTGCGTAGCGTAGGTCAGCTGTTTTGTGTAGTAACCCGAGTTATTTTTTTCATGTGTGAAGAAGGATGTCCTCACATTTCTCTTAAATATACCTCACATACCTTCAAATACTGGTACATTTCATACTCGGTAAATTTCTCCAAAATAGCGTAAAAATATGTTACCTCAATCTTGAAATAAGTCTTTCCTAGCCAGTCAAAGTTTAATGTGTATTTACTTACATATTTTGATGACATGATAAATAAAGAAGAACCTGAAGAACTCGTAAAATCGGCTGCCCCAAAATTTGGAGAGAAATTCTGATAGTTTATCATTAAAAACGAATCTCTTTGCCATTTTCTGTAATAACCTGTATGGGTAACTATTCCATTGTTTTGGAGTTCACCCTACAATCACTTGGAGTAAATGAAAGTTTTTAATGCATTAAGTGTTAGACAGTACCGGAGCAATGAAAATATATTCATAAGCACTTTCCATTATGTAAAAAGGATACATTTCTAAGTGTTATTTGACTGACATAAATCACTATAGAGTAATCCATTCAAAGTCCATTGTCAGTGTGCCTCGGCCTTCATGTAGTCTTATTTTGTTGCGATTGTAAAAAATGTGTCGAAGTTTCTTCGGCGCAATCGAGTTTTCTGTACAGTGTATAATGCTGTATGAAACTTTAAGCAACGGCCCGGTGGTGGCCTGTGTTGTTGGCACATATAGCTGTGCCAGACACATGATCATGGCTAACTTTAACATTAAATAAAATAAAACTACTGAGGCTAGAGGACTGCAATATGGTATGTTTGAAGATTGGGGGATGGATGATCAACATACCAACTTGAAACCCTCTAGCCTCAGTATTTTTTAAGATCTGAGGGCGGACAGAAGTGCGGACGGACAGACAAATAGCCACCTCAGTAGTTTTCTTTTACATAAAACTAAAAATCCATTTTCAAAGTGAACGTTACTTACAAAGCAGAAGCTGTATAGATGCCTATGTCATAGATAAGCTTCGAGTTCAGAATTCCAAATAAATCATTTATCCTTGGTCGGATAAGATATTTTTAACGTATGTACTCTGATCTTATGGAGAGATATAAATTTGGGTTATTTTACATATATTTTTTTTTAGAAATATTCATATTGCGTGCACGCGTACACGAACACGTGTACATACATGTACACATTCCTTGCTAGGCTGATCTTGTTTTGGCCGTTCATCCGGGCTCACCTTTGAGAACCCTGGTGAGACAAATAGCCGAAATAGAGGGATGATTTTATCACATGTAATTTACTCTATATTTACTAATTTTAAAATCTTTTAAAACTTACTGGGAAAGATGCAAACTTTGAAATTAATAAATTTTAAAAGCCACTTATCCCATGGAATGAAATTCCATAAGCATTAGCATTTGCAGTGTTATCAGAATTGGTTATATTTGTTATCAAAAATAGGTAAACAGGCTTCTAGAATGGAACCTAAAGTCGAGAATCGATTTTCAAGCAACCACCAGTTATTGTAGCCATGGTCACAGGTGGTAATTCAAGTTCTTGTCTTCAGCAAGTATTTAATGAAATGTACCATTTTCTGTGTAACATTCCGAATTTTGCTTTATTCTGATATACTGAATCAGATTACAAGGAAAATGAACAATATTGAATTCAGATTATAAGGAAAATGACCAATATTGAATCAGATTTTGAGGAAAATGACCAATACTGAATCAGATAAGGAAAATGATCAACACTGAATCAGATAAGGGAAATGACCAATACTGAATCAGATTATAAGGAAAATGACCAATACTGAATCAGATTAAAAGGAAAATTACCAATACTGAAGCAGATTAATAGAAAAATGGCCAAAAAATACTCATATTACAATAGGCCTATTCCGTAGTTTCGCCTCAGACATCCAATTACGTACCAAATGAATTTAATATTTATACTGCTAACTAAGTATATATTTTGAATATAAAAGTATAATATATACTTTTTTGTTGGTTCTATCTAATATTCTTCATTTTTTACGTTCATATTTTAACACTGAATTTTACTAGTATGTCATCATTCACCTATTCATTATCAATCTTATCATTAATTTATATATTACACCTTCATACGGCGCTGATTAATCCTGATGGGTTCCGGCGCTTGATCTTCAAGACCTAAATTTCATAATCAATCAGTCACATTCCATGAGCGTCTTCCAGAACTTGAAAACCGTGTAAACTGGTCGTTTGTTTGTAAATAAGCCTGTGACAGATTACGGAAACAATACTGAAAAGTGAAACAGTGATAAGGATGTAAAAAAAATAACTTCTTAAAAGTAATGATATTTTATTACGGATAAACAATATATATTGTCTTTTCTCTATTATATTTCAAAATTACAGTGTAGAATATTCTCAAGATCGTTTTTCAAGCAGTAAAAAATTGGAGTTTACATTCCACGTGCACAGCAGATCTGTAGTTGAATATTTGGAGATTATAAAAAAAATTGCATGGATAATTTTTTGCAGAAATATCACAGAAAAAAAATGTATCAAATCTCATCGTTGAGGATGCGGTAACAGTAACAGCAGCAGTAAAGGAGGCAAATGGTTCCCATTAGTGTCTGTTAGGCCGATTGTTGACGTACGATACTAAAGAAGGGGGAATAAGCCTCATTTCAGTGCTTCGGTGATCGGCGTTCCTTTTATCATGTGCTGGGCGCAGAATCCTGTCAGTTTTATTCCATTCAAGAAGAATTCGCAAGCCGGCTGTTTTGATTGAGGAAAGCAGAATAAGCAATATTATTTAATGTGAAGCACTTGTCAAAACATACATGCTATGTTTCTTTATATATTGTAGTTAAGAAAGAGTTTGTTAGACCTTATGTAAAATGACAACGTAGATGGAAGAGCAAGCTTATTATAGGGTTATACGAGTATGACGTTACTCTGTACATCATTGTGTAAGGTAGAAAATCAATTAGGAAAGTAGCCAGATGACTGAAGGCTTGATGGGATTGGAGCTGTGTCGATTTAGACGAAGGAGACGGTGTTTGCTTCTAATATTTGAAATGTATGGCGAGTTAAAAATTGTAGATGAAAGGGTGGCTGTATTAGTGAAAGAAGACGAGAGCGTAAAGTCTCCTGGATTATTTAAGATAAAATGTGTCATTAGTGAAAATTGTTTCACCTTAAAGTAATTACGCATATTAAACCTTTACTTGAAACCATTAAGATTATAACACATTTGAAGTAATAAAACTCTTGACACTAAAAGAATGGCCTACCCAGACGGTGGGTAAAACAATACTATTGAAACGAAATAAAAGTAAATGAAAGGACAAGACAAATGGAACCGTCAGGCAATAAACAGTTGAGTATAGATGTTTGGGTGCTTAAAGATGGAACTGTTAATTTTATCATAAGTCTAAAGTAGTTAGATCGCTCTTTCTTGTTTTCCCTACCATTCGAAAATCTTTATTATCTAAATATTTGCTTCGCCTATTTTCGAGTGGTTCCTGATGTCTTAGTTAGTGGTTTATTACGTGTTTCTATATGAAATTATTATTTAGTCAACTGCTTATACACTTTCCAGCCTTGAAAATGCAATGATATAGTTGTGAAAGGTTGGCTTTAGCAATAATTTGCAAATTGTTTAGAGCCTTTCCCTGGATGCCTACATTATGTATTCGCGAGTTGCAGCTCCAGTATATGTATATATATGTACACACACACACACACCCCACTAGTTTCTTCAAGTACTGACATTTTTTGTTACATGTCAATTGCGTTTCCTTATATTAAAGACCATGAATTTCCCCAAGTAGGAAATTCGTCAGCTATAATATACGGGTATCATCTTTTCCTAGGAATGTTAAATTTTGTCGTCTTGACTGTATCTTGATTCTTGAATATGTAGAATATATGAGCTTTAGAGGAGATGGGAAATATTAATTTTTCGTTGCTGCAGAGATTCAGCCCATTACTGTTAACAACAGTAAAACAGCAAGGTCGAGGTCATTATTATTCTCGCGAAGCAGTGAGAACTGTGAACGAAAAATGTACTCACGTTGAGTCCTTCGACGCAGGCAGCAAACATGTTTAAGATGAGGTAGATGAAGCAGGCCATTCCTGCGACCCAGAAGGCGATTAGTAGGAGGATAAACCATAAGATTCCCCATGCTATGCAAGTGCCATCTGCCCCGCCTGACCCTTCCCCTGCTCCTTGACCTTCGCCCATGGTTGATGTGTAATCCTGTGAAAATAAAAATTTTATTTGAGACTCATGTTTACCTCTTTTGAAGGAGTCATTCTGCAATTTTTTTTTACATAAAAATTACATTCATTGCTGGTTTTCATTGATGTTGAAGTGGATAATGCTTGCTTCATTTTTTGGTTCCGAAATGTAATTTCGTTTTTGCGTGTGGCAGCAGGTCGATGTGGATACTTAGTCGTGTAAAGCATTGATAATGACCGAGTTTCTAACCGTCAACTTGTGTTCGGTGGCTCAGGGCTGCCTGGAAATGAAACAAAGATACTCGGTCCTAACATCATTTTTTCTGCTCTGTCGCTAATTCAGGAGTTAGACATATTTCACTCGTCCAGTATTTGTCGGGAATGTTTTCCTTGAATTTGTAGAACTTGTTTTGTGTGATTGTTGATTTTTACAACTGAGCGTTTTACTTAAGAGCCAGTATGCCACTAGTATTAGTAGTAAGAGTATTTATTGATTTTGACGTTTCGTGTTCGCATTATGTAGTCAGATAATATTGAGCTTTGCTGTTTCCCGATTTCATAGCGACGATTCACAAGCCTGTTTACATCAATCGTAGTTTGGTTGGATATAACTGTATATTGACTGGGTTGGATTTTCATTAATTGCCTTCCTTGTGATCCGTATATCCTTGTGTTTTTTCGTGTCTTGTGTGTGTGTGTGTGTGTATGTGTGTGTGTGTGTTGTCTTACCAGTAAGTTTGTGTACGTAGCTGTTTCGTCACGCAAGCGAGCTATGCATAGAAAGCAGGTGTTAAGTGATTTTGAGTGTTTCAAAGTGTAAATGCACGTGACTGTGAAGTGTGCTCTTGCATATAGACCCACATGAATAATTCTGTTTATATGGTTATCTGTGTGTTTGTTACCTAGTTATAAACATTTTAATCTTTGAGGAAAAAAAAAAAAACTTACTGCAATTGGTCATCAAGGTCAAATACTTTTACTGCAGTTGGTCATCAAGGTAGTGAAATCGAAAACCATGTCATTTGAATATAAGGTTAGGCGAACCCTGCCTCGGCTCCCTCGAAATTATTGAAATATTGAAACAATGAACTTTGAATATCTCCAAGAAATGCAACACTAAACATACCAGGCGATTTCTTCGATGTCAAAATTTTTCGGTCATGTTTAAGACCTAAAAGGAAAACCCTGTTTCATTTTGGTAACTTTCCTCATGTTGTATAGGACACGGAGTATTTATGCACAATTGTTCACTATCGTCCGTTACTGTAAGCGATATATGTTAAAAGTTATTGGGTAGACCAGTAGATAACATTCAGCCCTCGAGGTCGTCATACATCAAGACAGCTGAATGGTTTCTTCACAATGACACTGAAATTATAACGACTTATTATTTACCCAATTCGACAACCTCAGATATTTTCATTAAAATTCCGGTGATTTTTTTTCACTGTATTTTTGCCAACGCAGTTAGGCAGTATGACAAAAGCAACTACAAGTCGGGATAAAGCCGATTCACTGCGAGTAATAAAACTTCCATGGGGAGATAAGACAAGAATTTTTTGAAAGTTTGGGTTGCTGAAAAACTTTGCGAGCTCTTATCTTTCGTTTCATTTTTTTTTTACCAGGAGGTACATTATAATGGATTGCGCTGTAGATAAGATTGACGAATGAACAACGCGAAGTTTTTGACATCCAGGAAACTTTAAGTATAAACTTCAACGCAACTTTAATTGCTATGACGATTAGAATTCCGTATCGCGCAGCTTTTTGTTATATGATCTTTCTTATACGGATGAATACTACCGAGGTATACTACTGTACAGTTTTCCGCTAGGTCGCGATAGGCTTATCGAGCATTTATATTTAATTTTTCCTTTTATTTCTGCATCAATAAGTAAAGCACCTTGTTCAGTTTTGGAGCACAGACCTAGACTTATGAATTGAATTGCAGTCAGCCGTGATACTATCAGTCAGTGACACAAATAGATCTTTGTTATCTTTCTCCCATATCCGCGCCGCCACTCGAATCGTTGATAAATCTGGGCACTCTAGGTACACTACGGTTTAAGTAAGAATTTGTATTAATAATCGAATAGAGGAGGGAAATTAACTATTAAATACCTTACGCAAACTGAAGTCTTGACTCCTGCAGCTGGTTCTTTTTTTCTCCTAATGTAAGCTCCAACTACTTGAAGTTTGTGAACGGAGTCACTTTAGAGAGCGTTACTAACAAAAAGCGCGAGCTGTGTACTTTTCTCCGAGTGTCAATACGACCTTGTTAACTTGTTTGTAACCCGTGGTTGTTGGCTTAAACTACCTGCTAACTATTTGGATGGCTAGAACGATATGTCACCCAAATTAACTTGGCTTTTTCATGATTTACATTGCGCTGCTTTAGATGATAATTGTTTAATATTATCCGCAGTGTGATTCAAGGAAATATTGCAGCTTTATTTTACGTTTCTAGGATGCCTCGGGGAATAGAATAAACCGATTTTATTCGAACAAAGTAAGGCAAAGACTCGATATTTTAGGTAACTGTTTCTCGAATGCTCATATACGCGATTGGTAAATTACTTTAAACGATACGAGATTGAAAAATATTTCCTGTTACCAAAAACATATAAATTGATTGTGCAATGTAAGAACACGTTAATAAAACCTGTTAATTGATTTTTCCATCATTACATTTTACAAAGTGACGTCATAAAGTTAAGGATATCTAGCATAAAGTAGGAAGAATGGGAATACAAAAGTTACATTCTAAAAAGTCATGGGGGCGCGGACGCCTACCACTGTAGATCCTGCAACGCTATAGAGATTAGGATTGTTACCGACGATTGGTGCCTTTACTTAGATTTGTAGAAGTCTTCCAAATTTCAAGTTTGATACATGTTGTGATTTGCTTTGCAGTGAGAGAGGTTCCGCTCATCTTTAAGCTAAAAGTTAAAGTCTAAAGTTTACCGAAGAATAGAAAACCTAGATGTAAGCAACAAAAACAGTCCCCGCTTAGCTGGTAGGGTATATTGCACATAAATCAAGTTCACACTTTATTGTTGAAAGGGCCCATGGGTTATAGTGAACACATGACCGTTGATCACTTTCTTTGTGAGATACTGGTGAGTTCCAGAAGGAAGATGAACATCCTTGACGACTCGTGAAGACAGTGGTCATTCCCGCCTGCAAATTCCTGAGATGTATGCTTATAGTATTGCACCAGCCCCGGGTTCTTTGCCCAGGTTAGATAAGTTACGTTCGATGGGCATCAGAGAGAAACTTGGGTGTGGGAAACATAATGGGATTATTTTCAAGAAAATTCTATGGTTGGTTTTTAAGATATGGCGTCCCGCTTTTTTCAGGGAAGGGTCTCGTACTCGGCTACATCTCGGGAAAATGCTGCCCGCCCAAAGAGAAGGAATGACTTTTATTACGCAATGATTAAATTTAATTCATCATTCTGGAAAAATTTTAGATCCATGTTTCGCCTTTAATATTTCATTAATACGTCCGTTTGCTCACAGTATTCATAAGTGGTTCACTTTCACGTCAGGAATTACCTTCAAAAGGTATTAATCATTTAAAATACGTCCCGGAATGCTAAGAGTGTGTGACGTGTATGACTGCTACGTGGCAGAATTTTTCTTCTTAAATTATATAAAAAATTATTTCGTGTTGGGACATAGTAGTTGTGACACCAGTTGCGCCACTTAGAATTGTCATGTTATCGAATGAATGGGTGCCTTACCTGTATACCGCAAGATAATACCCAAGGAGTCTCTCTCTCTCTCTCTCTCTCTCTCTCTCTCTCTCTCTCTCTCTCTCTCTCTCTGTTTACACGCGCAAATTGCAAGACTGTTTCAACTTTCGCTTTTGTATGCTCATTTGTGGGCGTATCTTTCGTGTAAATACACATACATATACATTATATATATATATATATATATATATATATATATATATATATAATCATATATATATACAGTACACATTACATACATATATATGTGTTTGTTTGTGTGTATGTATGTATGTATGTTTATGCGTATGTATGTATGTTTATATACATATACATATCTATAGCTTGATGATGAATAATATTGCCAAGACCAGGAAGAACATTCTTTATTACACAAGCTTTCGAGGTATAAAACCTCATCATCAGGCTGAAAAACCGACAAGGATTAGAATCAATGAAATTACAATAAAATAAATTGTCATAATAAATCTTCAGCAGAAATACTAACCAAATATATAAAACGAACAGTAATTACAAACTAAAAGGGTGAAGCGCAAAAAAAAAAACGGATAATTAAAAACGAACACAAACATAAAAATATAAAAAAATATAAGGTGAAATGTAAACAAACCACCAATCACAAACTAAAATATTTAACGACCAAATTGTGTACCTACTATGAAATTACACGATGGCTAGTTGAATACCAGACGAGTTGTTGTTCAATTCGGGTTTCATCCTTTTAATAAACAGCGACTCTGAAATCAAAAGGTCCAGTCTGTTTGAACAAAGACAGTAACCGAAAATCCAGGTCAGTGATAGGATGGTTCTGTGTTAAACTGTGTTTCCTGATTTCAGAGTCGCTGTTTGTTAAAAGGATGAAACCCGAATTGAACAACAACTCGTCTGGTATGCAACTAGCTATCGTGTAATTTCATAGTAGGTACACAATTTGGTCGTTAAATATTTTAGTTTGTGATTGGTAGTTTGTTTACATTTCACCTTATATTTTTTTATATTTTTATGTTTGTGTTCGCTTTTAATTTTCCGGTTTTTTTTTTGCGTCTCACCCTTTTAGTTTGTAATTACTGTTCGTTTTATATATTTGTTTAGTATTTTTGCTGAAGATTTATTATGACAATTTATTTTATTGTAATTTCATTGATTCTAATCCTTGTCGGTTTTTCAACCTGATGATGAGGTTTTATACCTCGAAAGCTCGTGTAATAAAGAATGTTCTTCCTGGTCTTGGCAATGTTATTCATCATCAAGCTAAGATTTCCAAGTAGCCGCCCAATTACCGAGACTTATATATCTATCTATATCTATCTATATATATATATATATATATATATATATATATATATATATATATATATATATGTGTGTGTGTGTGTGTGTGTGTGTATAATTATAGTCCAAATTCAGAAACCGGAAACAAGGCGAGATGTAAATTTGCATCTTCATATTGCTGAAAATAATCTTTTTACTGGCAGAATTATTATTCGGAAATACGTGTGCTGTTTACAGGAGTCCTGACACTGAGAAAGAGGTGCGTGCTCGTTTGATACGGCACTGGGGAAAACGTTTGAGAACCATTGATATAAACGATCATGCGGAAATGGCTGTCACATCTTTCGCGAGTTACCCTTCAAGAGAGGACTCACACCGTCACGCTTAGCGCATGCGCCTTTATTGCTGAGATGCCGTGATATCACATAACCCAGCACCGTTTTTTCTGTACAGGCTTCCAGGAAGTGTTTTTAGGATGTTGTTGTTTAGAAGTGAGGATTGCACTGTGATGCAATTAAGTACTGTGCACAAGAACTGAAACCTACATTCATCAGTGAGTTGTTTAGCTTTTTTGTATCGTATTTATCGGTGCGTTGTTTAGCTTTTTTTGTATTTTATCTGTACATTGGTCAACTCCCCTTGGCTGTATTTTTAATTTCTTCACAATTAAACATTATCTTTGGAAGCCTACATATGAAGTTAATGACCTATTTTGGCCCGTTCCATGTGTATGCTTAAGCAGAGTAATAATTATCCAAAGAAAAATAATTAAACTGTCAGCCATTAGGTAAAAATCTACTCATCAGAAAGCAAAATATGCCGGATATTTACAATATTGCACTGCGCCATGTTCAAGAAGAGATTTTTGCGCACTGTCACTCTTTGCAAATATTTTTCTAACAGGCTCAAGTGACATTGAGTGCGTGGTGATAAGAGATATAGTTTAATACAGAAAGCCTGCCGTCAATCATTCTTTCCAGTTTTAAAAACCTTCCCTACACTTAACTTGCGAGCGCGAACATCGGAAGCATTGGCATTACCAGCCTCCATCTCTTATCTCCACATTCTTAAAGTGTTATCTTTTCTGAGGGCTGATAAAGGTCTGGAATTTCTCTCTACAGTGGCTTGTTGACCGTGAAAAAATTAGCTTGGTTTTTATTTTTTTCAAAAAGTTTCAATTAGGATTTGTTTATATATAAATGACGGAGTTTATCTTTTTCTGTCATACAGTGAAATTTCGCATGATCAGGCGCATGTATGTTTTACACATTTTTTCAGTTCATTTATAATGTATAGAACTTTATTGCTCGATGTTGGAAATTTTTATAACAGACTGTACACACATACTATTTCCTTCTCCGCTGTAGTTAATAGTGATAGTAGACACAATGATACATAAGTAGATATTCAACATCACACATATATAACTTATCAGTACTAATACAGCCAATCTTTTTTTCGGTGACAAAGTAGAACATTGGGAAAAAAAATTGTGAGATATGTCAGCAAACATGGGGACGCGTTGTAGAGAAAAATGACTGTGTAAGATTGAACAGTACGTAAACAGCTTTTACTTGAATGCTTACAAATCTTGAATGGTTGTAGTAAACGTTCAGTACATTTACAAAATGAATTGATATTTATGTTGATATTAGTTGTGTTACGGGGATAAATTCGGTATCCAAGCTTTTCACTAATTACGTTGTCTTAATGACTCTATAGTCTCGGGTTTATGATGATGATTAACGACAACATTAATCATATGCAGCAGCAGAGTGGTTATGCAACATTACAGATAATCCACGGTATATGTCAGCAAAATAACTCACATTTCAATAACTTCGGAGCATTTTTATGAGATAGTTTTATGAAATATATCATTTCTGATTTGTGAAAAGGGAAGAATCAAACCAGTGAAATTCCACATGTGACCTGATTTGAAAGAGGAACGCTGAAGTTTTGTTGACTCAACTGTTCCTTCATACATTCCAACCTTGCCTTTCTTAGATACTCAAATTGTTTTCCCAGTCTTATGCATACACCCTTCTACCTGCCCTGATTCCTTACTCTTGCTTACATACACTTTCAACTTCCCCCCTCGCAAACACTCGCGCATTCATTCTCTGGTGTCTGCAGTTTCTGCTCACTATCCCAACTTCAGTCACGACTTGTTTTACATCCCACAACCTTGCACCTACCATACTGTCATTTCCTGCATCCTCACATCACTGCAACCAGTCACTTCCCCACCAGTGTGCTGCAGTACGTGCTTCATTTCTATCAGAAAACTTTAAATCGCTTTCAGCAACTTATCTTTTGTAAAATACGCTCTGAACAACCTGTGCATTGTCTCTTGATCAATTCTATCATAATATAATTTATTTTTTGAGGTTTATCTATGCTATACACAGCTTTTGCACCCCGCCTTTAAACTTCTCACGTAAATTTTGATAACGAGCATGAATTTGATTCACGCCCTCTAGTCACTGCTCTTATCTTATCAAGCCTTGTATCAGCTGTCTTCCTTCCTCAATCAAAATCCTACCATATGCCTACTGGGTCCATCCCTTGTGTACTAAGTAACTTCATACTCTATAATTCAATTAACTTAATCTATAACCTTTGCACAAACGAATAATAATTCCTCTCACCCATTCGTGTGGAACATTTCCCTCATCCAGACTCATCATACACGCCCGGTCAGCCACTTAATCATGATTCTACCGTTGCTTCGTAGGATCTCACTTGTAATCCCATACACTCCTTGAGCCTTACAGTCTCCTAATTGTACTCCTAGCTCCCTCAGCGATCACTTCCACAACATTCTCAACCTTACACTAACTCCTTCTACTCTGGCATCATTCAACTTCGGCTTTCATTTATTATCCACATTCAGAACATCTTCAAAATACTCACTGTACGACATTCACTGTAGATGGCATCTCTCCATTTGCAACTTTTATTTTGAAATTCATTAGCACAGTAATCCTACTCTTTGCATTAATTTCCCATAAGAATAACCAGTTCTTCCTACAGTTCTTGGCCATGTTCATCCCTTGATCTTCCTGTATACGTGAATGTGATATTTTCTCCGTATGCAGTTGCAACCAAGATAATCTTCGTTCCCTTCAGTAAACTTATCATAATCTCAATCCATCATCTACTGTTTTTATTGTCTTGCTTTTCTATGTTTTATTATTGTCATCATTTTCACAAGCTGCATCCCTAGTTGGAAAAGCAGAACGCTACGACCCAAGGACCCCAGTAAGGGAAATAGCCCTGTACAAAAATGGAAACTGAGGATTAAACAATAAAATGTGAAAGAGAACAAAATATAGATAGAGTAAGGGGCAATAGATATGGTAAATAACACAGTAAAATAGTCAATGAAAATGAATTATGTCAGCCTGCTCAACAAAAAGAAGTCTAACAAATGCTCCCTACAGACTCTGTGACCTCATCCTCGAATTGTGCATATGCCTCATATGCTCTTTCCACCTCAGTCTCTTTCACTTTAGCCCATTTTATTCCATTTGTTCCCTGTATGATGTTCTTATTCCATTTTCATGAAATTTAAATGTCTTAATTGCATTTACAGCCTTATTTATACAGTTCCTCTCCAATTTCAATTTCTGTGTATCTTAACATTTGCTTCAACCAAATAATAAACAGATATACTCCAGCTACTTGTCTTCATGCCATTACATCCAAATACTTGGTGTTTCATCTGCTCTTGACAAACACATAAACTAAAAAACTTTACCCAGTCATTTTGTCATTCCCAAGTATACTTATGGATATTCATTTTTGAAAACATTTTCATGAGACACTATTCTTATTTATTTAGGAAGCTCCATACCTGCCATCAATACCAACTCTTCCTCTGCTCCTTGCCACTGCATTAAATTCCCTACCACAACGGCTCTCATGTTCCTCAAACCCATTCAGGCACAGATTCAAGCTTTCCCAGTAACTCACTGTTCCACTGTTATTCTGTTCCTTTCTGGAACATTTACACTCACTATAAGAAGAAGAAGAAGAAGAGTACAGTTTTCATCTTTCCACATTCATTGTTACCCTCACAGTCATTGGACAACCACATACGCCCACGTGTGTGTGTGTGTATATATATATATATATATATATATATATATATATATATATATATATATATATATATATATATATATATACATACATACATAAATATATATGTATTATGTATATATAATATAGATATATCTGATTTTTTCACCATTTTCTACCTAAAACTGTTAAACATATTAGTTGTGTCTAAAGTGCGCTTAAGACTTCGTTTTTCTCTTAATCGTAGTAAAGGTCAGGAACTTCAGCCGTACCTTGCCCACTCGTACTATCTCATTCATAGACTACCATTCAAGTTTTCAGTGAGTTCATTTAGGAAGTCCTTGACACCAGACAGACTTTGCTTACACTCATTCTTACAAAAGTGTATTATATTTTGGCGTGATAGAATCGAAACAACAGAACGGTACTCTGCGTTTTATACTCACCACGAAAGGAATAAAAAAAAACTAGCTGAGTATTGTTGAGACGACCGTTCCCCCTGGTGCTGCTGTCTCGAATGTGATAGCATGTACGCCCCATCTTTGTCGCCGATAACAGCCTGCGTAGATAAGACCTACAATCTTATCTCTGGTATGCCACAAGTGCACGTGCATTAACCTTATTTGGCAGCGACGGATATTGCACACCGTGGAAAAATGTTTGAGATTAATTTAATACCCGTGTGCTTAACGGAAATCACATTTCACGTTAATCAGTGACTTATTTCTGTTTGATATTTTCTTCCGGTTTCTGATGACCATTTCCTAGCAACTTTGGCGTTGTAGCTTTAGAATATGATGGATTTTACTTAGATATATTAATTATATGCATGTTAGGATTGAAATTGAAATGTGGACGCTCGCCGTGAGGAGATAGAGATTTATAAGCCTTCTTTTTTATCTCGGACTCAACAAGCACCAAATGCACAATATTTGCACACAGTGATTTGCACGGTTGAATCATTGTTTGCCAAAGGTAAATAGAATTAAATTGTTGATTATTTGTTTTTTTGTTTTCAGTCCAAAATTGCTGTGTTTAGTTATTGCTCAGGTGGGAAACCGGCAATCAGAAGATAAATACACTTCTGATAATATTCATCAATGATTATTATTTCAATATTATTTTTGTCTGCGCTTGTTTTTGATTTGTGTATTTGCCTGCATTGTGGTATTAGTTTCAAGGACATACATGATACCTGTACAATGAGATAACAATTTTTATTTAAAACAAAGAAATTTTTCTGCAGACTTCCTCCGTTATAAAACATTTTTAGGGTAAATTTCTTACTAAACAAACTTCCTTCTATAACACTTTTCAATTCTTAATAAAAGAGCTCAGTGACATCAGTATCACCCCATATTTTCAACGAAGATTTTCCTCAGCAGTTTTTAACGACACATGTTATTACTTGAAGGTACAGTAAAGAAAGGCCCTGAGAGTATTATTTTTCACTATCCGACTTATTTCCTCGAAATTTATTACTGATAGAAATGACACACGAAAACTAAAAGAAAAATACGACTGTTACATAATGAGGTAAAAATCTTTAACTACCCGTATGCATTCCATAGTGTCACGTGGTCAGTACTACGTTCTCTGGGAAGGTTTAATACCAAGCACCCAGTCTTCTTAAGAATTCGAGCATGTGAATTTTAAGTCAGTCGTCAAATTATAGGCTTTATCTTTTTTTGTAGGTGCCTGCCCACACAGGGATGATAGGCAACGAAATGAAGAACTGCTGGGTAAAGAGTAGTGCATCAAATGCAATCGGGATGAAAAGAATGGAGGCTTGGCAAATCTCTTGAGAGAGTCCGGTTGGCAGTAACCAGAAAATGTTGGAAATGGCAACGTCAGCTTTCCCGTGGGTCTACGATAATACGCCAGGATGGGAAACTGCTCAATGCCGTCTAAAGGTTGGACACAAGCTTTCGATCCATGGTGTTGAATGTATGTTTTTTGTCCAAAAGAACGCTCTCGATCTTGTGTTTACGTTTGTTAAAATGTACGTTTAGTGTCTAAAAAGAACGCTCCTATTTGTTTACATTGTATTAATATGTGGAAATTTAAGTAGATTTATTGAGTATTGCTAAACTTTACTTATATGACAATTGTGGAGTGTGTTTAATCAGGTATATATGTGTTTGTGTTGTAAAACAATTATTGTTTTGCCCCCTTTATGAGGGTGACGCCTTTTGAAGTTCCCCATTCCCTGTGCTGTGTCGTATTTATGCCCGTTCTTTTCAGAGTTTCTTGCCATTTTTATATTGAACTTGTAAATTGATGTACCAATTGTGTTTTGTATCTTGTTTGTACCGTTATTGTGAATTTTTTATTGAACTGGGAATTATAAAAAGAACTGTGGAACCTGTTACGTTCTCCCCAAGCTGTTTGAATTTTTGAATTTTTGTGAGAGGAAATAAAGATTGAAGGAAGCGCGTGTTTTTCTCTCTCGTGGGAAAGTTTGAGTATTTGAGGAGATTATGTCTCACGATGAGGGGCCAGACAAAAACTATGGATTTCAGAAGACTTACGACACTTGCTGGTCAAGTGTCTTAGTCTTGGCGGCCTCAAACACTACAGGCATTACTTAAGGTTCTTTGCGGCGTTCCTTAACAAAATGTCATGTTTAATAATGGTAGATTTTAATTAACTATATAGCATATTAAGACCTTTTGGCTTTAATATGCTTTATAATATGTGCATTGTATCGTTGTTACCATTTTATATTTTTCATGAACTGCCAGTATATGGCACCGGGTTTATGTCGGTAAAAATAAAAAGTGTTTTTCGGTGTCGGTGACCTTTGTTGTTATGACACCAGATAATTTTATTAAATTATATTTAAGTAATTAGCATACATTCATTAGGGACAAGTCAAAAAGCGTAGAAGGCCTCCATTGTTAAATTCTCATTTTTTAAAGTTTGGTTACATAATATATATTTATTATTAATAGTGCTTTGAGTTAGCGGTGGGTATAGAGGCCTTTCATTCCTTATTTCTGAGTGGCTAGGAATGCAAAACCGTTAAACCCATGTAATGCACTGTGCCTGTTTTTGAAAAACCTAACTTGTTCGTATGACCAGAGGTTATTTCCATACTTATTGCACAGATGAGAATCACACAAGGAGTCCTTCTTCTGTAAAAGGTATTTTGAAAATCTTGCATTTTGGGATACGCAGACCTGGTTGTTATTTGCATTGTAAACTAAGTAGGTTTCAAATTCTTTTTATGAAAAACAAAAGATATCCAGACGACACATGAAGTGAGGGCAGTGACCCCCCCCCAAAAAAAAAAGAATAAGAATAAAAGATCTATAGAGAAGATTTATTAAAAACATACGGAAATCCATAAACATCTTAATCGATAAATATCGTAATACATGCAGGAAACACCGCCCACCTTTTGAACATCAAACAAGTGGGTGATGCTGGTCATGAGAAGTTAGTTGAAGGAATTAAAACTGATAATAAGTTGTCAAGTCGAAATTGGGAATTTCGTTATAGAAAAAAAAGTCAGCTAAATTAACAACTGTGTGAGAAGAGGAATCCAAGATTTTCAGGTCATCCGTATAGAATGAATACTGATAGGGATGCTATAGGAATGTACCTAATCTAGTGTATGCACTAAGTAGCCGGTACGGGTGGCAGAGCTGTTCACCCATGTTCGTAACGTGATTATGAAGATGGCACAGTTCCTGTATTAGCATTTTGATCTGAAATTTGACTGCAAAATGGTGTGTGAAGTCACTTAGGCTAAACAGTTCATAGGGAGATAGTCACAATAAGTATCTAAGTAATTTTTCTATATAGATTTTTGTGTAAACAAAGATAAAATATCCTAATCAAGTTATATTTATGTTCAAATGTCCTTAAAACTATAAGTCCAGGATTTTGTCTGCTGTAAAGTCAGCTTTCTAATGGCTAATACGATCGAGAATTATTTTCTGTAGTTAGTGCCTGTTGCTTTCATACCTCGGTTTTCTATGAAGGTGAATATGAGACCGATTTTCATTTACGAGACGTGGCAGAAATCTGGGATGAAATTACAACAATGAAAAATTGCATGCTGATATTTTGTCACATGTTATTCATGGATTATCTGCTCTACAAAATTTTTGGCTAGTATTCTCAGGTACTGAATTCAGTAGGCAATACTCTGCTGATTTTCCACTTTGTATCGTCAAAAATGCACAATATCGTCTCTCTCGCTCCCCCTCCCCCCATCACCACCACCACCCACAAGCGCACACATGCACAAAGCAGCTGCTCAGTCAATCAGTCCAGTGTGAACTTAAACTGAGGTTTGTATCTCGAGTATAATTACCCATTCCTGCAAACTTCAATGGAAAAATCATTTAGGAAAATATCAGTAAGCATCTCGGCAATCAGCTGACAGCTTAGGAAACTGTAACCATCTCAGCAATCAGCTGACAGCTTAGGAAACTGAATTGTTTCAACGAGTCCGCCACGTTATTGGTTGCCTTCTAATACCAATTCTTTGGTCATTGCAATGCTGGATCTAAAGAATATTTTTGGGTTGGGGGAGGCTGAGTGGGACCGCTTCATACTAGGAACCGCCATCAATTTTGACACTTTTTGGAGTCACCTGAAACAGGTGAATAACACGTTGGTTGTAAAACTGGAGTAAATAATATTTGGCTAAGGAACGTAGACATATGAATATATCAAAATTGTTGTTATGTTGGCCTGGAGATGTGCTATTACATCAGGACGGAACAGAGTCTAATTCTTCAATAGTAAACCAGTTATTTTTAAAACAGGTCTTCGACAGTTTTAAAATTATACTGACAGACTGTTTTTCGTTTATGTTAATGGGAATATTCACCAAGATTACATTCACCGCTAATAATTTGATAATTCATATGAAATGTGATTCTTTACCCAAAATACGGTCCTGTGTTTGATCCGTTAATTATGTAAAATTCTTGCCATATTTCTTTCGCTGCTATGTTGTATATTAATTGCTTAAGACTTTTTTCTGTGGATGGTTTTCCCCCGCAATGTCTTCCTTCTTAAATTTGCTGATGCCTGATTGCATATTGGTTTCAGTATTTGGATATATATCGTTGTATTTATAGATTTTATACCTTTTGTCACCTATGAGAAGGCAAGATTTTGAATAGTTTTAAAGTAAGTCACTTGATTTAAACGATGTAATTCCTAAGACTGTTGCATGCGGAAGATTTTGGGATACATTTATCAGTAGCTTCGGTAATGAAATTTTTCGTATGTGAATGCTATCATTGTGGTGTCATGAAAAATTATACTGTGGAAATTGTCTAATGAAAAAAGTGCATTTTACCCAGTCTGCTTTGCTTGTAATATGGTGTGGGATGGAATTACCAACTAGACTATAATTATTGCAAAGAAAGAAAGGACAGTGGTCACTAGAATATGCATGTGGAAAAAAAACTATAAAACCGATTCATCATTTTCGTTGGCACCCAGCATTTTAGTCTAGCTGAAATAAAAGTGCGCTACTTGTTTAGTATTAATCATTATATATAATACATATATACAGTATATATATATATATATATATATATATATATATATATATATATACGTGTGTGTGTTTGTATTATATATAATATTTCATTTATTATATTATATATATATATATATATATATATATATATATATATATATATATATATATATATATATATATACTATATAATATATATATATATATGTGTGTGTGTGTGTTTGTGTATTTATGTTTGTAAATGTATATTACATTTCAGAGTATTCTCTTCATGCAGCGTTGTTATCAGGCAACAAATAAGAATTTGGAGATAGTCATAACGTACGTAATACCACTGATCATCGGCCTGACAACGGTGACTGCATACTGTACAGTGTTTACGGAAACTTTTGGCTGTTGCCCATTTCTTAACCATAGGCTATATAGCAAAGTTACGACAGTGAATGTGGAATTTTTTTTATTTTTCACACGTAATCAGGCGTTAACAAGTGCGTATGTTTGCTTTTGATTACTGTATATATATCAGTTCCATTTGGAAAGTTTAATTATTGTGATTTAAAGCCGCCTGGTAAGTAGTGTTTACTCATGCACCCGATTGTCCACATGGTTGTTGTTATTAACTCATTACTGGCGATGTTCTCCCCGGCCCCGGATTTATTTTCAGATTTGCGCGCGCGCACTCAAATGCCACGTTATGGCAAACTCGTCACATGCCTTGCATGTTTAAAACATTTCATTTGGTGTCAAGGCTTCAGACGGCGGGACAACTCATCATGCTCGCCACGGGAATTTCTTCAATGAAGGGTATCCGTTAATGCCGGCGTTTGCTTCTATGGACTACCGATGATTAATAGGTGCGTGCACCTTGCACCCAACGTTCCTCCTCTCTCTCTCTCTCTCTCTCTCTCTCTCTCTCTGCCGGATAGTGTCTGCTATAATTTGCCAAATATGACTGGTTGACTATAAATAACTATTTACTTTCAAGGTCTCATTCTCAATTCCCTTATGCGTGCTGTCGCTCTCGATGGCAAAGAAAACTAACGAAGTTGTCACATCTCGTTAATTACCTCATCATACAAGCGAGAGATAGATTTAAAATAAATAGTTGGATTTTATCTGCTGTTGAGGCCATCATGTAACCGGGTGATGTAATGTGCACCTTAAATGGCTATTCAAGGCATAATTGACCCAAGACCACAGGACCGAGACCGACAGTCAGTCAGTCGGTCAGTCAGTCTATAATAGTGCCATTTGTTTACTAGTGTCAGTCAGTCAGGCTCGATCCGAAGTCCAGGTTAAACATCGATTGTCAGTTTTCCTTAATGCCCTTTCGCCACCTTTTCTCCAGGTAATTTGGATCATATCGAAGATATAATATTATATTCTTCGTAAAAATGTTGGGCCGTGTTTAGTGTGTTCTAAATTGTAATGAGGTTGACCTTTGACACTAGGCCGAAGGTAACCTGTCCTAGGCCTAGTTTAGTGTGGGCCTATGCACAGCAAACGAGATATACGAATTTTTACATTTAAAACGGATTATATATAATTAGGATTTGATATCCTGCTCCCTTAGGAGTCAAGTATAATGTAGACTTATGTATAAGTAGGATTAGATATCCTGCTCTCTTAGAAGTCAAGTAGAATGTAGGCCTAAGTAGGTAGGCTGAGGTTAATTGGTTAATGAATGACAATTTAGGCTTGGGTACATTTCTCGCCAAAAGAAAATTGAATAGTTTTATTCTATTATTCTTGACAGCTTGTCTTGGCATCTGTAGATTTTTTACCAATATTGTTTGGGAAGAAATAATTTTTGTTATCCATGACCCACTAATCTAAGTTAGGTAAAGAAACTTAAGGTAAAAAAGTTTTGTGTATATAAAAATGTGATAAGGTTCAGGGTATAAAATGGTTTAATGTCTAATTGCGTACAATATTTCAATATATGCTTTCTTTCTCACTCTCACCGATTGAAATAATTTTTCTCGGCGATGACTTTATCGCAGATGCTTATTAATGGATTTATGATTTTTAATGATTTAATCATACTCTTACACATATTGCTTCATAGCTACTTTCATTTAAAACCTCAGACAGTACACAAATAAAGACAATTCAGCAACTGCAACAGTCTTTGATAACAAAGGGAAGCATAGATTTAGCAGTTTTGGTGAATATCACAAGTTAGGCCAATAAGAAGAAACTAGGCTTAGGCTAGTACTAGGCGCTTTAGGTAATATTTGTATCCTATTCGTAGTTAAAGGGATCCTTACTGGCCTAACCTAACCTAACCAGACCTAGCATGCTGCGTCCTTGTCTTTACCGGGCTAGCGCCCATCCCCTGCAGGTTAGTGTCGTGTCGTAGGCTTAATGGAAACGATGTTTGTTGGATCGTGTCAAGATTAGCGAACCGACTCACAGCAGGGTTCGCTATTCTTCACAAGAAGATTATTGGGTTCTTTATTCGTTACATGGGAATAATTGGGTTTGCTGATCTAGACATGAACACTTGGTACCAGACATTTGATCCCCCAGGGGCTAGTACTAAACAAGGAAAAATACATTTAACCCCCCAGGGGCTAGTGCTAAACATGGTGTAACTGTTTCGCTATCTTTAGTACTAGCCCTCATGGAATTGGAGTTCGGACCGGAAAGGGTTAGTCATTCTTTACATGGGGTCATTGGGTTCGCTGTTTTTGACATTGAGATGTTGGGTTCGCTAATCTTGACATGATCTGGTTTGTTGTGAAGATTATTGAAAACTGTAAACTTTATTAATATGTATTTGTGGTGATTTTGCCTTAGAATAAAATTTGTTGCATTGGCTGAGATTGAAAGGAAAATAAATACAGATATATCACATGCCATTCTGGTGCTACGCTTTAGTGTGACTGTGGTAATCCAAAGCCTTCATATAAAATTACCCACCTAGTGTGGTGGATATTTGCATTTTTCTGGACCACTCTTGCCCCAGCTTTTAACAGTACCTTATCTCTTTTAGAAATATGTTTATAAATGGCCTAAGAAGGCTGTTAAAGCATTCATAGGTTCGTCTGTCAAGTGTACAAAATACATTTCTTTGATGCATCCTCTAAACCATCAAACCCTCACGTAGCCTACCTGATGAGGTACATTGTGATATATTTTGAGTCCCCAAATTTACATTTGTGATTAATGCTGATAATGACCAGTCTGTGATGCTTTGTAAATTCTCTTAAATATTTTAAAATTTTAAAATGACAAAGCCTTCAATCCACCAAGGCTTGTAACTTCTATAAAAGGTTATTTGTTTGTACAAGGGGATAGATCATTGTCTTTTATATTGGAGCATTCTCAGCACCATCTGGAAACTGTCACCTAAGCTTGGTAATGAGGTGGTAAATTTGTTATATAGGTGAGTTATGGGCTAATGCTCGTCACCTGTCAGCAACACAGCACTTTATCTTCAGCTCATCTTCTGTGTGGATGACTTGCTGTGCTCACTGCCATAAGCCAACACTATTTTCTTTGCCTGCCTTAAAGTGTAGATGTAGATTTGAAAGTTGAAGCTCTTCTTTTGATATTATTGGTGTCCATTTGTTTTTACAATTGTATGTGAACAGCTGAGGTGATGTGTAGCAGCATTATTTCCTTTATTTCTGCTAATCCCTATTGGTTTTGTTAGTTTTGCTTGGGCAAGTCCACTAGCCATGACTACCAGCAAGGAGTGTGCTGGCTGGCCTCCCTCATAGTGGGAGAGGTTTGGGAAGAAACAGAGGAAGGCCAGATGTCTGGTGTATATGCAGACATGTCTTTTTAGTTTTAATCTGACTGTATGTTCAGCAGTAATGAACCATTTATGTTGCAGCATATTGCTGCATTAGCTCTTTAATTATTTGATATAATATTTTGTGAAATGTAAAGTGAACATTTTAGTAACAATAGTAATGAACTTCTTGCATTTCTTTTACATCTTTCACCACTGAATAGCTTTGCAGAACTCTTTAACTCATTTTAATCCAGAAGAACATATTCAAGAGTACATTTTAATATAAAAAAGATCAGGAAAACAAAAAATAACTATAATTTTATGATGTCTTTTAATCTATCAAAGGGAAATAAATGCCTAAAAATCAATATGCCTGAGTGACATAATTGCTCTGGGAAGGGGTTATAAGCTTGCTACTTTGAAGGTGACTTTTTATATGAAAGGTTGAGCCAGTCACCATATTCATATGGTGATGTGTTCAGGTTTGTAGCAAGTCTCTCTTAATTAAGGCTGAGCTAGTGGGAAGATCAGTGTTTGGCACATAGAGGAGGATCTAAATATAAGAACCAAGGTTCTGTTTTTGCTAGGTAAGGCAGGTTATTGTCTGACTGCCATATACAGGGAATGTAGTCATACAGTATAGTTTACTTTAGCTGTTTTGTAAGTGCAAATGTTTTAAGTTGGTATTAATTATCAGCTGTTTTGTGAGTGGAAATGTTGTAAGACTGTGTTTATTATCAGTTTTTAGTGAAGTGTGTGTAATAGTCCTTCATGACCTACTAGTTTTGAAAAATATGTGGTAAATTAGAGACTTGGTTTGATTTTTAATGTGATTCTTAGTGCTATCAGTAAGGAAAGCAGTGTGTATTTGAAATGAACAAGTAGTGAATACATTTCAATCTCTTGAAAAACTTATTTTTCACCACTTCAGAGATGGAATTGGATTACTGTACAGTATGGTATTCTGTGCCAGCTGGTCATTGTTTTCATCTGTACTGTATGCCTTTTTTTTTATGAGTTGGTATGGTGGTGGATTACCGTGCAGTAAGTTATTTTTCTGTGACAGGTTATCATCAGTAAGCATTTTTTTTATACGTACAGTGTTAGATTATCATCAGTAAGCATTTTTTTTATACGTGTAGTGTTAGATTATTGTATTATTATACTGTATGTTATCCTTCAATGGCATTTGATTGTTATCATCAGTGAGCATTTTTTTTAGTGTTGCCATAGTGTTGGATTACTGTACACTGTTATTCCTTTCTGCCAGGCTATCATTGTTATCATTAGTATGCAATTTTTTGTTATCTCTGTTGGTTTAGTATTGGATTGCTGGACAGTATGTTGTTGTCCTGTGCTAGGTTATCATTGTTATCATTAGTATGCATTTTTATCATCTCTGTTGGTTTAATGTTGGACTACTGTACAGTATGTTATTCCTTTCTGCCAGGTTATCATTGTTATCATTAGTATGCATTTTTTTATCATTATTATGCATTTTTTTCCTCTCTGTTGGTTTAGTATTGGATTGCTGGACAGTATGTTATTCTTCTGTGCCAGTTGATCATAGTTTTCATCAGTACATGTATGCATTTATTTTGTGCTGGTACAGCACTGTATTACTGTACAGTATGTTATTCTTCTGTGCCAGGTAATCATTATCATCATCAGTACAGTATGCAGTTTTTAAAGTTGGTACTGTAATAGGTTTGCTTTGATGGTTTGTGCAGATTGTGTCATTAGAATTGACTCATCATTAGATAATGAAGAGACAGATCTCTGAGTTGATCAGCTGAGTGACTAAAAGAGCCACTGTCATTGCCACTGGCATTACATACTTCGTACTGCAAGTACATTACATTACTGTATTAATTTGACCCATGTAAAGTGAGAGGTTTGATTGTTGTGAGGTCTTATGAAATTTAAATTGATCATTATACTCCTTAAATACAATCCCTTTGCATATCTCCTTCAGTGGGTATTTTAACATGCCCATTGCTTTGTGCTCACTGCAGTGGTAATTAAATATAGAAAAAGCCAGTGAGATGGAAATTAGCTTAGCGGTGAAAGCTCTTACCTAGCCTAAGTGTAGACTCTGATTGCTCATTTTTCAGGAATTGTTTGCAAGAGCCTTTTCTTCCATTGTTAAGTATTGCTGAAATTAAAAGATTTTATGTGCTTAACAAAAATTATATAGAATTTTTAATTCTTTGTTGTTAAAGGAAATAATGGCTGGTGTATCTAGAAGTTTTAACTTTTCTTTTAAGATTTTTAAAATTTAGTTTCAGCATGTATTTCATAACCTAACTAGAGAGATGTTTCTAATATTTTACTTTTTTTTTGTATATTTCAGCCTGAATCTAAAATGGAGACATACCAAAGTGCAGTTATTGCTCGTCTTCCATTATGCAGCTGTGCTTTAGTGTTGGTGAGACACAGCTAGGTCTATGTGATAAATAGAAATCTTCTGTGATTGAGAGAATTTAAGGAGCTGCTCAAATAAATATTGTACCCTATATATATACTGTATATATATCGTGATAGTGCTGCTTAACCTCCCATGGTAAGTTTGGAATAAAAGTACAGTACTCTCAGTTTCATATTGCTGTAATATTTACCAGGGAATGCTTTAGTAAGATACTGTCAAATTAAGTTTTGATTACACTTCTAGGATTTCTTTAGTGTAATGATTGGAAGGGTGAGCTTTATGAAAACATTTTGATAAGCTGAATTGCCGAGACTCCTAGTAAAATGCCATTAAATTTGTTTTGATACTGAATTTGTTCCTAAGAGAATGCAAACCCTTGTATACGTATATGATAGGAATATCCCTCTGCAACAGCTGGCTTGTTTGTTGAAGCTTATAAGAAGGTCAGGTGTAATACAACAATGATCTGAGTGTTTGAATGATCCTGAAGACTTCGCATAAGTTTATCTTGTACTGTTGTACAAGATAGACTGATATGAAGCCTTCAGGGTCATACTATAACAGTCACTGTGGTATACAATTTTTCTAAAAATACGTATTAACATTTGTCTGTAAAGTGAGACTTTAGGTTTGTATGTTAGATAAATAACTTTTAATTATGAGAGTTGCAGAAGTTACTCTTTTCTGTAATGGTGGTTTGAACACGTGAACTTCTCCAGAGGAGAGTAGTGGTACTGTCTTTGTCCTTGTTACCTTCATTTTGCTTATCAGTCTTTGAACTCTTTAAAAGATGGTTGTTCAGAGAGTAGGGGAGTTTCTGCACTTCTCATTCAACAACCACGATGATGTTAGTGTACAACCTATTTTTTCCTGTTGTTTGTGCCCCTGCAATAAACATATGAGTCTGTTCGTCATGTTCTGGGTGGTTGCTGGAATTTTTCCAGTCAGCCTTAAAGCAAACCAGGAATTCTCTTTTGGGTGTGTTTTGGCTTTGGCCAAGAGTTCCTAGAGTCCTTTACCTTTGGCCACTGCTTTGACACTGATTCGACACTGATTCTTTGGTTGCTCCAGCTGTTAGCCTATGGGCTATTGCTTAAGGAAATGAGGTGTCTATTTTTCTCCCTTCCTTCTGCCTTCGAGTTCTTTCCCAGTGGCCTTCCCATGCCCCTTCAGTCTCAAAGGCCTCTTCACTTGCTCACCCTTACCATATCCCCATAAAATTTCGGTCTCAACTTCTTATCATATCAGTGATCTTGACCATCCCAAACTTCATTTTTTTGCCTCTCATGCAGTATTATCTTGTCCTATATCAGTTGGCCATTTGATGTTGGGCAATTCATTATTTTTCACCTATAGAAATATTTTAGCTATACTTGGAAACTTTTCTTCGGTCTGGTGCATAATGCTCTTTTTAATACTACTGTATGTCAGTTGTCAGTTAGTGATATTTTGACAAGCTTCTGTGTACTTGGCAGAGATATTTTAGTACTTTTAAGCAGTAAAAAGGTAGTGCACCTGTGATCAAGCCACACAACTCTACTCCTTTGAAGAAAGCTGCTTTAATTAGATAAAATAGACTAGATTAGCTGTTTTCTTTGTCAAATGTGTAAGATATGGTGTATGGCAAGATATATAGGTCTAATTTTCAACCAAGTTTTACTCCAGCAGACAATATTTCTATTGTTTTATTAACACCATGGTGAATAATGACTGTATTTTCCATGCTAATGTTGAATCTGCCAACTTCCTAGTTTTAAAAATTTAGGAAAATGACTTTCAGTGAGTAGAAGAAAGAGAGGTTTTAGTTAAAGTATCCTAATCTCCTAAATGTCATGGGTGGGTGAAATAGACTTCAACCCATTTTACTTCCTTAACTATGTTTGTTTAGTTTTAAGCGACACTTTTCCCCTTGAATATTGCCTTTGTAGTTGATATTGTTTTTATTCATCTTTCTTTCAGCAACATGGTCGAGATAACAAATGTATGTTTTGTAGTAGTAACTGCATTTGCAGTTCTCACACAAATTTTGTTGCCTGCATTCAGAGGACCCTTGTCTCGACTTCAGCCAGAACTTGCTGCTTGGTTACAAGAAAATTCACTCGAAAAACATGCAGAGCTATTTATTAAGGCTGGTATGTATTTAAACCTTCTCTTTTTTTTTTTGTTATGAAGATAAATTATTGTTCAGATTTTGCTCCTAAGAGGTTTCAGAGTAGAAATATGTTACTTGAGGTCATGAAAATAAAAGATGATTTAAGATTATGAAATTGTGAGAATTGCCTGTTCATGCAAATCACAACCTATTTTATTAACCAAAGCTATTATGTCAGGTGAAAGGTAGAACACCAAATATTGAATTAGTATTATAATTAGTTACCAAGAGACAAAGAATTAATTGACCAAACCACTATGCTACATTCTTTCCATGACAAGTAGCACAGAAGTTTTTGAATTGTTTGGATAAGTAATAGTCATATTCTAATGCTAGTCATATGCTAGACTACCCCAAAACCATAGCCTAACATTGTACTGTAGTTTATTTAGCTTACTTTCCACTAACATATTTGACAGTCAAATAATTTATAGAATCCACAGATGAACAATATAGCAGCGTATTAAAAGATAAGTCCAGTGACTACTTCGGTAAATACTGTATTTACTGAAATATTTACGACTACTTCAGTAAATACTGTATTTACTGAAATATTTACAGTCTAGAGGTGATCAAGTGCAGTGAATATTGCACTGGATCACTACCTCTAGATACTGTAACCAGGTTACATATTCTCAGTCAGGAGTATCACCAAATTAGCAGTCCATGAGAACTGTAAACTATAGTAGTAATTGTATGTATGTATTTTACTATAAAAGTAATGATTGCTGTGTACATGTAACAATAGAATAATGAGACATAAAGATCATAGTAATCACTAAAGATTAATGAACACGGCTACACTGTACCGTGTTGCACTATACGCTACTTTTTCCATTTTCCACTTTACATCAAACACTCTTTTCCATAAGTACTCAGAGTAAGAGGAGCCTGCATACCCATAACATCAACTCCCCACAACAGTCTGTTGAGATCTGTTTAGTTAATGATGATGTGAACTTGTCAACATCAGAAATACAGTAACTTGACTTAAGAAGTAACATAGAACTGGTATTTATGAATGTCGAGGATTGGTTGTTTGTACTTTATGGTGAGTGCACTTTTAGCTAATTGCTGGGGGATAATTGACCATGAAAATGTTTTTTCATGTTTTATTATTGTAGAATAATGTGGTAATAATGAATGACAAATGAGTGTAGCAATGTTGCTATACCCTAATGGTGATTCTTGTAACTATTGAAGTATTTGGAGTTGAGGGACTGAAACAAGAACAAAGTTAAATTGTTTATTTAGTCCCAGGACATTCTTACCCTAGAATTTCCTCAGAATTTAAACCCATGGTACAAGGAGAAGAAAGGGATTATGAGAACATTAGATGAAACTATATGTATATCATTGATTATGCCAGGAAGATTGGAATAGGCAACTGAACAATTTTTTGGTCACTACCAACACAATTTTTTTTTTATCATATTTTTTCTTCAAAATATCCTTTTATGATAAGGGTGCATCTTGCACAGTTGTGTGTAATACACAGAAAATGCTGTAACTGTTAAGAAAATACCAATTACAGTACTTAATATGGTTAAAAGATCCTCAGTTGCATATACAATTGTATATTTGTGACTACAACAGCAGGAGCTTTCACTTGTTTTTCAACATTCTTCTTCAGCTATAACTGGTTGGTAACCTAAAGCCCACAAGGGATTTCAGTCCACCTCACCAACTTAACACCTGGACACTAATTATCTAACAGTTGTTACCTAGTTTAAAGTGTTAAGTAATCCATATACTGTCGTACATTTGATATCATGGACCTCCTCCGAGGCAGGGCGTAGCTGTCTGGCCCGCTGTCTCCAAAAGGTTGCCAACCCCTGAGCTTTACAATGAAAATATGAACTTTACTAAAAAAGCAAACAGGACAAAAATGTAAACATTCTTAAAATAAACATTATAAGAATTGGAAAAGGCAGTTCAGACATTATGCTATGTGTGAATTACTTGTCAGGTAAAAGTTTTGTGGCAGCCAGTTCCAAATTCTCACTGATCTCCAAAGGAGTGGATGGTCATTTGTGGTTTAAAAGCTGTAATTGTTCTGTTGAGTATGTGAAGAAGGTCATCCTTGGTCAGTATTGGTGCTTGCATCAGGGTTCTGCTGCAGATCAATCTCATCCTGAGCCGGTGCATGAGAGATATGAGAAACAACAGGAGAATTTGCAACCTTGCTATCCTTAAAATGAAATTTGAAATACAGTGATGTAATATATTATAGTTGCAATTATGCAATTCTGTTTAACACTGTAGATCTTGTAACACGAACAAAAAAAGTACAACGTAGAGTGCTTGCTCTTACCAACACCAAAAAGTAGAGAACGTACAATAATATATGAAGAGTATAAACGGCAAACCTAATACTATGCTTGAAGTGTAATTGCTCTAGTTGCTCTTCCTTAAAAATAAAAGCATGGCTGTATATCATGATTACATGTATGATATGCAGAAAAATGGCAAGTTAAAGCAGAGGAGTTATTTAGGGAGTATATCAAAAGCACAGGGAGCTGTTGCTCAGACAAATGAAGAATGAGACTGTTACCTGGTTGTGACCTTGGATCTCCGCTTGATTTTACATCCATGAAATACTTTAGGTTAAAATTTAAGTACCCAAGGTTTGTTGTTGGAATAATTGATATTAGATAAGGAAATAATTTTGTTTAAAAAATAGATGAAACATTTTACTAAACCCAAACATTCTCCTTTCTTTAAAATGAACAAAACCTTATCAGGAATTTGGAGACTTGTTGATGTTGTGGAAATGGGACCTCTTCGTGGCCTACCTCTATCAGACCAAGAACGTACAACAGTAGCAGTTTTTGATCTTAAGCAGCGAATTATACTACATCATTTTTTAAAGAAACATGGAGCTGAATCTGGTTTACCAAGGTGGGAAGTGAAACTCAGTATTATTGATTAACTTTTCATATTTTTGCGTTTAAAAAGTACGATAGCAGTTTGCCCTAGTAATGTGTACATTTGTAGTTGCAATTCAGGATGGACGTATGTTCATGCATTAGAACTATGTAGCAGGTTGTAAATTTTTACAGTTAAAAAACTGATGATTAGTTAGTGAATTGCCAAAATTTTCTGAGGTTGGTATGAATTATTTTGTAAAAAGCTACAAAGGCAGAAGGCATCTTAGAAATGGTAGGTTTATGTATACAGTATTACTTTTTAGTTTTATGGTTTCAGTAACTAACTATTGCTAGATTCCATAGAGCTAAGTTTAATTGACATATGCACCATGCTGTAATTCTTAATAATTTTGTCAATTTTTGAAAATTTTATGACATTTTACTTTTTATGTATTACAGTATAATTTATTTTTGTGTCCATCAATTTTGAATACAGTAGTTGAAATGCAGTATGGGAGGCTAAAGAATTTATAGGCCGATTAGATTTCTATATTGCACGATATAGTATTTGGATTTAGAAGTTAGTGACCTGCTGGCAAAAGATAGATTAAATGAGATATTTACTAATCTACTGATGGACTAATAGGAGGAAGTACATTTAGTGACTTTATTTTTTTGTCACTTTTCAGATTTTGATAGATCCTTCAAACTTTACAGTTTGTGAATTATCTTTGAATTTCTGATGTAGATAAATTCTTAGGTCATTGTAATAGTTATTAATCTAAAACCTTTGGAGCATGTGTTTTGTAATTATGTAATTTGTTTTTGTTTCTAAACTATGAATGCCCTTAATTTAACTTATGTGTTTCTGTGTTTTAATGTGCATGTTTTTGTCAGGTTTCTAAATCTGTGTTACTTTTTAGGCTCTTAGCTTTTCTGTATCTGAAATGTGATGACATAAAATGTGGAATACAAATGCAGTTTTTACATTATGTTGAGATATTAGTGTTTGGTATGTACAGTCTCAAAAACTTTAGCAGTTTTTTCACAAAAACATTAAATTCTTCCAAATACTGTAATCTTTTGTATATTCAGTTTGGAAATATGAGTTTTTAGCAGTGTAACTCAACTATTATATGTTTGATTTCAACCCCATCAATATTATAAGTGCTTAGTATTCATGTCCCAAATGTTCCCAAGCTCATCAGCCTTTTGTCTGACAGACAATGGAAGGTAGATTTGTTGTGCATGTGCCATCCGGATCCTAAGCTATATATTATTCACCAGCCTTACAGTTTCCCAGGTGTTTATTTTGCAGCAAGATCAGTATTCCACCACTTACTACTAATCATTTTCCATGATTCTTAAAAGTCATCGTATCTAATTTCGGTTTAAGCCCATTTTCACTTGGAGTATTGTTAGTTACTCAGTGAAAACAGAGTGCATTCTTCTTTGAACTGGTATTGATCAGTCTTTCATAGTTTTCATGCATTGTCAGCTTTGTAAGTGGCAGCTATTCTTTGAGTGATTACCCTTTTGATTACCCTTTTATCCATCCATAGAATTTAGCTCTTCATGTATTCCAGTCAGTGTGTTTGGAGTTTAACAGAGAATTTCAGATGATTTTCTCGTTTGGTACTGTTTCTGGTTAAGGTGTCATAAGTTATTAATGTTGCTAACTAGCTGATGAGTTGTTAATTTGTTAGTCCTGGGGAGTGTTCTCATTCTTGCTAATTACTTCCATTTACTTGATGATGATGGCCCTAAGATTGTCAAGCTATTCTGAGGAGAGTTGAGCTGTTTATATTGTGACAAAAAGCCAGAATGATCAGGATCATTGCTTTCAAAGGCAGAGAAAGCGGAGCAAATGAAGGTGATGGTAGGATGACATCAGAAACAAATGATGTTAATGGCTGGATATTGTTGATAGTAAAGACATTTGTTTGTTTATATTTAAGAAAAACATTGTTTAACTCTTTTAATTCATCAGACAAAATTTACAGAGGTTTCAATGCTTCCACTATTATACTTGTCAGTGTAAAGTTGGGTCCCATCATGGATTTGTAAACTGTTATTGTCTGTATGTTGTTTGTCAGTCTAAACACTTCTCTGGGCTGAACATTTCAAGTGGTTACTAGTCCTCAAATACTGATACCCCTGTCGGGTGAGCGGGGGAGCTTCAGGATTAATTGCAGAAATTTTATCATTTCATGAAGCAGTCTCAAATGGCCTTGTATTCTTGCTTGTTGCTCAACTGAGAGCCATTTTCTTATTCCTCATATTCCAAATTTTTTTTAGCTTTCCTTGAAAATGTTGTCCAACCCCCCTGATAATAATTAGTTCAGTTGTGGGGTTTTCCCCTGTTGCACTTTTAAATCATTTTGCTCCTATTTGAAAAATATGCTTTTCTTCTCTTAATCTGTTGGACGTCTCTAACTCCTTTCTTTTTTGCCAAGATGGGAGTTCAGTTTTGAAGCCAGGATCCAATGTTGAAATGCCTGAAGGTGTTTGGACCTGGACGGTAATGTTTGTATGTACATACATATATAGGCCTGCCTCGAAATTGTGTTGGATATAACACGAAAGCAATTGTTACTTTTTTCTCTTATTTTTCCTGTGCCCTTAGCTGTATACATACATACATACATACATACATACATACATATGTACCTTTCTTTTTTAAATCTGCAGTTGAAAACCCTTGTGGACAGAGTCAGTAGACTATAAACCCATGAGGGCTCCAAAGGAAAATCAGCCTGCAGCAAGAGACAAGTTATAGGAAAAGGTGATAAATAAATGAATATGTGAGAGTAGAAAATAAAACTGATACAACGTGAAATTCAGGAGACATCAGCAGAGAGCAAGAATGAATTTGCTCCTCACTCAGTTATTTGGAGATCAGAAGATTCAACAACTGCACTCTGCAAACTATTCCACATTTTAGTTGCAGCCAAGATAAAATTAACTCCTATCAAACCGAGTAAAATCAAACCTGATGCTAGAAAACAACACACTGTTTGCGGCAGCAGCCTACTAAGTGTTGCAAACAAAATCAGTTAGGTCTGGTTAAGAAGAGTGCAGAGGGTGTTTATCATTGTAGTACATTTTGTGAAACCCGAACATATATACTGTACAGTATATGTATTATATATAAGGCAGTCCCTAGGTTACTTCAGGCTCGGGTTACATCGTTCTGGACTTATGGTGCTTGCCTCATGGTGCCGTTAAACCCAACTTTTCGGTGCTCTAAGTGGATTTTATAGGTTTCTGAAACCTTCCTTTTGTCACCTCTCTAGTTCCTTAACAATCTTTATGAAACATGCATGTGAGCTTCATCAGAAAGTTTTATTTTTTATTTAATTTTTTTCTTTTTTTTTGCTTGTTGTTATACTGAAGATAGTCTTTCCAGAGGCATTTTCTGGAGACGTGGCAGTTAGATACACACTCTCTAAAAAATTCATGCATTCTGGAGATTGTTTTTCATTGGGGATGTTGTTTGCACTCAGCTTAGTGAAGAACCAAATGACAGGATTGTGACTCGGCAACCTTCACCATGTCTTCTTTGTTTTTCATCGTAAGTAATATAAAGGACCTCTTGCAATTTCCATTGATGGTGTTCAGAGATCTAAAATTTTCAGAGGTGCCACTTCCACAGACAAAGAAAGGAGAAGGTTACTAAGAGTATGGGCCTATATTGTCTAATGAAAGTGATTCTGAGAGCTTACAATAATACACGGTGAAAAAGAATAGGTATCAGTGCAAACCCAGGAAATGACACCCCTCTATTTCTGTTGCTTTAAGCATAATTTGGATTTTTTTTTTTTTATTTTGAGTAAAATTACTTTTTGGTTTCAGTCTGCATACACAACTTTTTGAGACATTTCTCATAAATGGTTGGATTTGCATTCTTTGGGACCAGTTGCCACATCTGGCCTTGTTTTATGCTTGGGGAAAGAAGTTGTTTGGCAGATTATTATCTGCTTACCCACAACTCATCATCTTTCATTCATGGCACTTTCAAGAGAGAGAGACTTCATGGGTTATTTGCCCTTACACAAGCACCTTGCTTTATGTATCATGGATTTTAACCATACAGTACTAGGAAGAAACTTATGAGCTACCAGATCTATGGTTACAGGCTCATGCCTTTCCTCAAGTGTGCTCCTAGATCCTGTTGGATTACACACACACACACACACTGGCGCATCAAGCATCTTGGCCTCCCAATTGAAGAGTGATTTAGGCATACAGTATAGGTGATGGGTGGAATTGTGATGAAACTAGGATTTTTTAAGATGGAAAAAGTTTTTATTTCAAAACAATCTTTCATTTAGGAGGTTACCCTCCCAGTTCAATGAATTTTGCTGTCTCTTATATAGTTTAAATGAAAAATGAGAGAGGTGACTAGACATATATGAGAATCCCAGTGGCAAGTGTACAGTGAGGCTACCTCCCGTCAGATAAACAAAAGATTGGTAAACCTAGGAACATATTGGACGTGAATATCAGGCATATATGTATGTGATTGATGGGTTTGTGTGAAAAAAACTTTTGTTATAAAGCAAGTTGTTGGAAATAGGTTGTGTAGATTACAAAATGTGAGGTTTAAATTTGAATATGCTATTTAGTGTCAGTGAGAGTAGATAAGATTTAGAGCGGGCCAGCTACACTTATCATGTGTCTGATGCAATAAACAGGAATCCCCTTGTGTTGAAAATATTTTTGTTTATTTGTGTGGGGAAATGCAATTAGTATTGGTACAGTAATACATGAATTATGTGATTCTGTGGAAATAACATATAATTTCTTTGCATTTTGTTCTAGTCAGTGAGATTTTTTTATTTGTAGAATGTTTCCTTGTAAAAGATACTAAACAATTTTCATAAGGTCAAGAATCGATTAAGGTGTAACCAGATCTTTTCTCCTAGTGTGAGCTTTTTTCCAAATGAATATTTTAGTATTTTTCTATCTTTTGAAATTATAACTCCTTTTGTGTTATGGTTATTTATATAATGGATACATTCTGTTTGCTGTACTATGGTTGTATTTAAAGTTGCAATAATCTTTGAAAGTAATATACTCCCAAAACTTGTAAAAGAAGAAAAAAAATTTTCTTTCAATACAGGTCCATTTTTCACATGAACCCACAATTTTGATCTTCATGAATCTTCTACCCTGTACTCCCAGATTAAAAGAAAATGATCATCAGCTGGCTGGATGGCAGCACTCATATGTACACTGTGGATCCTTAGTTTCCAGTCAAGAAAGAGCCTTGGTTTTTGAGTAGCATAGGCTAAAGTGGTGATGACTTAATGAGTTTGGGAGGCAGGACATATATAAGTAGCAAGTTTTTATATAAAAATTTATATGATTTATATAAAAACTCATTTTTGTCGTAACAGGCTTATTATTTATATTCACTTAAATCACACATTCGATAGGATTTGACCTGCTGACAAAAATCTCAGAATGAGCTTATTGTAACAAAGGAGAATAAATTTTGAATGACCATGTTTTGGGAAATGTCTTCATGATGCAAAGAGGAAGATTAAAACGATGAAGTAATGAAATTGTCTACCCATAACCAGATTAGGTATCGGGCAATAACTAGTTTGCTTGAGGGTAGGCAGATGCAGTGCTTCATCATTTTAGTCCTCCCCGTAAGGGAGTAGTGCCGTCAGTGCACCTCATGCGGTGCACTGCAGGCATTTCTTAAGGTTCTTTGCAGCATCACTTTGGCTCCTAGCTGCAACTCCTTTCATTCCTTTTACTGTGCCTCCATTCATATTCTCTTTTCTTACATCTTACTTTCCACCCTCTCCTAACAATTAATTCATTGTGCCACCCCAGCTGTAAGGTTTTTCTCCTGTTATACCTTTCTAACCTTTTTACCATCAATTTCCGTTTCAACGTTAAATGACCTCATAGGTCCCAGTATTTGGACATTGGCCTAATTTCTGTAATCTATATTATCACTGTAGTCCTGTTTGGGCCTAATTTCTGTAATCTATATTATCACTGTAGTCCTGTTTGTTATAATGATAATTATGAAAAGTTATTCTGAATCCAAGACAGACCTTCCCAGATAACCTGAAAATACCATGGCTAGCTTAATAGGAACAGCAGAAGAATGTTCTGTTGAAGTTCACTTTACAGTGCAGAGCCAAGCAAAGTGGAGATAAACCCTGAGAGCTGACTGAACTGGAACTGGGCAGGATCTTTCATGCTAAGGGTGCTAGGAAATACTTTTCCTGCTGGAGCATTTCATATCTTTCATCAGAGTTAACAATGTTCATCATCCTAATGTCACTTCTTGTTGAAAACACTCTAAAACATAGGCTTGATTCCTGTTCTAAAAGACCCAGATTATTTGCAAGAACAAGCCAATAAATTCTGAAATTGCAGGAAAGGATCATACTTATTCTCAAAATTTTCATTCCCAGAGGACTTCTTTCTAGTGTACCTTATTCCTCCTGGTGTGGACTGGCAGTGTTGTCCTTTCATGCAGAAAGTGGCCTGAAGAAGAATAATTACGAAAATGGTAGAGCATGGAGTTCTTTTTGGTGCCTGCTTCAGTGATAGAGGCAGCAGAACTGGTCTTAGATAGTTTTTCGACCTTTAAGTACTGTTAATCCCTCTGGCTGTTCCTTGACTGTGTTTTCTTGATGGTACAGTAAATGTTACCGGACTATGAATTATCTATTTCAAATTCTTAACCCCAGGATCCTTGACTTATTGCCGTTATTGGGAGGCTTATAGGATGGTAACTAAGAATGCTTGGATGATGTTAGACATCAAAGCCCTGGAAGCCTTCCACCTCAGCTGCTTATCCAACAATTATAGTCAGGGCATTTTTTCCTCTTAATAACAATTTGATTTGTGTATCCTTATGTCAAAACAGATTTTATGAGGCATACAAAAATTATTTTAATTATATATGTAAAATAATGCTCATGCAACTTTGATGGAGGTTGGAGGTGGATGGAAAGTCACGTTTCTCGCATAACTGGAGTATCTGACGTGGCCTAGTGAGGGGAAACTTTCTGGACAAATCTTGTCCTCAGTGCTGACTCCATTCTTTAGGTACCGAGGGGAAGGTGTACATTCTGGTGGGTCTCCTTGAGCAGCTGCCTTTTTTAAAGGTAGCAGTAATTCTTCTCTCCTAGGACCCCTTCTGAATGGAGGGAACCCATCTTGAATTAATTATGTACCTAATGAATGTAAATGCTTAACCTTTTGGCCTCTGGCAAGTCTTTGGTCTCCTTTTGGATTTTTCTAGTCAGATAGAAAATAAAGAAATAACAATAACAAGAAAACCGTTCGAGGTAATAAAAAACATAAAAGCTTAATTCAGGGAGGATTGAACCTTGACTCATTTTGATTCTCTGTTGGGAACTAGAATTGGTCAGGGTTCTTGAAAATAAAATATTTTAACTAAGACTTGAAAACTACTTAAATAGATATTCAACAGCTGAAATGAATTTAAGGCAAAACAAAAAATATTTGGTTGAAGCAGCTACCAAAAATCACTTGAGAGAGGTATGTTGCAATACATTTTATAGGTAACTCAAAATTGAAGCTACGAAACATGACACAGTGATTAGTGTGGAAAGACCAGTCATAGTGAATAGTGTACAGAGACCAATCATATTACCCAATAATTAAGATGAACCAGTTGAAAAACATATTTTATTTGACTTAAAAAAAGGACAAACAATGTGCAGGTTTGTGAAGTTATAATGTTCTTAAGCTGGAAATATATAGAGAACCTCTTCAAAAGTAGCCCAGAAAAATTTTAATGTCAAGATTTTCTGTTAAAAATAAAATTTTTGGTCAAAATGGAGAAGTAAGACCATACATTCATAAACCCTTACAATGAAAAAATTACAGTAAATATGGGCAATTCAGAAAAGGCCATAGCAACTCCAAATGTGTTCACTGTGGATCAAATGGTTACACAGCAAAGTGGAACTCTGATGAACCAACTTGCATCAGTTGTGGTCAGAATCTCCATGCAAGTAAAGTGTGTGTACACTGTATACAACACAACTAAAAATCCTTCAATACTGAATCCCTCGGTAAAAACAAAAAGGTAATTAAACACAGCCTAATGAATACAGCAAGAAATTTTATAAAATATATAGAAATAAAGAAACAAGTCACATAAAAACTGTGAAAAGGATACATATGTGTCAACCATTTAATATAAAAAATGTAGATAAATTTTTAGAAAAAATTCAAAGGAACGACCTAATGAATGAAACTAATAATGAAATGCTGAAACCCAAGAATATTAAATTTCTAAAGAACATCAGTAACTCAACTCCAGTTAAAATATTATAATTAGTAAAACATCAACTTTTGTAAGCCATGAAAGTTTCACCATTCTTAGGTAAGACATTAAGTAATTATGTAATCAAATAAAATGTAAATGGAATTTAGACCAGGTGACACCCTGGAGAAATACAGCATCTCTCAAAGGTCTGACAAAGATTATAACCCATTAGTATTATGTTCACAGTATGTACGCAAAGCAGTGTATAATCATCCAAATAAAAATTATGATTTAAATGATTTACAATAAATAAGTACTCTCCCAGAACCCATTTTGATTGTTTGCAATTTTAATGCATTTAACACCATTTTGGATTACAGTTGTATATCACTGGATCTTGCAAGAAATGTAGTAGAACAGATTATGAATTCAAATAATTTGTGCTGTCTAAATGATGTCAAAACAGTTACATACTCATCCAGAGTTTGTGTGATTTTTGTATCAGTGGATGTCCCACTGCTCATCCAACGCAGAAAATAGATTTGAATGAAACATGCGACAACTTATTAACTAGTGATTATTTTTGTATTTTAATTTCTCCTAGACAGAGTAATTCCTTTAAACATATTCCTCTTTACAGTATTTATAAGGCTGGCCTGGAATTGTAGCAATTACACAAAAGACAGAGCCCTTCATTTGAATATGTAGGAGATCACACTGAAACTAAATGATTTTGTTAAAGAATTTTGTCAAAATGGCTGCAAATTAATGCAAACTCTATTCCATTTGCATCCTAACAAACATGAAGTATCTTGCTGGTCAGATACTCCTCTAGAATTCATCAAACAAAAACTTCAGTTGTAAGATCAGACAGTCGAAACAAAAGGTTCAAGAAAATTGATGAATTACAACCTTTACAAGAAAATTGTTTAAAATGATCATAGTATTAATGGAAATAGGTACACTAGAACCAATAGGCTATAGTAAAACAAACCCTGCAGAGTTTAGATAAGAATTTATACAATGAAGAATACTGTAATGCCATGGAAACAGTTTGTATCAGGCTCCTTCAGCAATACTCTAATGCAAAAAGTAGGCTAAAATTCAGGAAAATAAATGGACATTTGTCATACCACTAAAACATGCTATATTGAAAAATGGTAACAAGAAATAAGCAACATATTAAGAGAAAATTTTGCAACAGCTTTTCTTGCATGAAAACCAAGGGAAGATGAGGTCTGGCCTGGTGTTACAGTCCCAGAAGTGCCTGGTCTCCAGTGGGTTAGCTTTCTCTCACTGTTGTTAACAGCACAGTCCTTGTTATAACACACAGCCACTGTCTGTGGTTCTGGCATAGATAAATCCAGTCATGAAGGTGTGAGAGTATGTGGATGTTGTAGCATGGCCCAGGTTGTAACAGCTCTTGCCATTAGTGTGGACACTCTTCAATGCAGTATATTGGCTCTTCCTGCTATTGCAGCAACTGAATATAGCTCATTCCACCTGAGACTCGGACCCTCAGTACAAAAGTTCCCAGGTGTTTGGTAAGTGGTTTCTGTTAGTAAACTGACTTTTCAAGTGATAGAGACAGTCCAGATTTTGTCCAAGTTGTCATCATGGGCCTTGTCAGTAGCATCATCCTGACTACTATTTATAGTTGGTATATAAATTCTCAGATTTGCTGTTAATATCATACCACACCAGGTTTCTTTGACTAAGACAACCTGTGATATTATGGCCTTTGATGTGAGCTTTGAATTCTGTCCACCTTATCTACTTTTTGTCTTCGTCAGAGATAGGGCCATGGCCTTGTTCAAGACATGAGCTCCCTTCTGTGTCTGCTTCTGTTATCTGTTGTGTTTTAAGCACAGAATCCAAGCATTTTCCCTTCCTGGATTTCTGGCCATGCCGAGCTTCTCATTTGGTTACTTCCAGGCTGTGTCGTCAATCAGTCATTCGAGCTGACTAGGAAACCCCAACTATTTTCCAGATTCCAGACTTAGGCCATGTCTGTCTCATTAGTTGGTCAGAAAGGCTCTTAAAATTGATATTTTGCTCCTGTCTCTCATGTTTGGTTCTGACTTTGATATAATACCATGTGTGTATGATCTTAGGTTCTCATGGTGACAGGAGAGAGAAAACATTATGGATGTCAGATTAATGATGTAAAATTAAAAAAATTAACATCCTTTTAATCCTGTGATTCCTTGACTTTCTCTGCCTTAAGCTTTACGTTGCCCGTTTCAATTAAAATTGAAAATATATGTATTGCAACATTTATTGTATACAAAAACATGTTAGATGTGGGAATACAGTGTTATGAAAATACAATATATGACTAGTATTAGGTTAAAACTTTTGAATGATATCGTATCAGTTTTTTCAGACACCATTATTCTTTGTATTGCCTCCTTATTTCATAGTCTTTATATGTGGATCATGGATTTTTCACAGCTTTCTCAAATAAGGAATATTATGAAACAGAATATCTATTATAAAGTAGGTGGAATACAAAATATGTGCAATATGTTTTGAAGCTTACCATTGTAAGAAGAGGAGTGCTGAAATGTTCTGAGATTTCCTGTTTTAGCATTTTTTTTTTTTTTTTTTTACATGTAAGACCTTTCCTTTTCCATATAGGTACCAATATTAACAATTTTTGCTGGGGTTCTTGCAGCCTATTGAATACAGTAACATATGCAACAGTACACACAGGTTCATTAATAATAATGATGAAGCACTCATGCACTTTGCCTGTATACATTTTTGCTGATTTCATACAGAGCAAGTAGCGACCATTTTGTATTGATATATATCTGTATACATTTGCCTGCTGATTTCATACAGAGCAAGTAGCTACCATTTTGTATTCATATTTTGGTATCTCCACATTAAAAATATAATAAACAATTCGACCAAATCATTACGTGTGCATAAAACAATTAAAGATATATTAAAGTAATACAGTATCATCATTTATTTGGTATGGCATACAAACATTTGCAAATGATTTGCACCGTACAAAGCTCTTAAGCTACTTGAGCTTTGCCTGTCATAATATTATATCACTGGTTGAAACTTGAGGTAAATATGGAATGCACCATGTTTATTGATAAACATAATTGTCCTATGTTAATCACATTTTCTTAAGGGATATTAGATTGTTTTCCTTTTACTGCTAAGCGTCTCACATTTTTTACCTTCGAGAGGCACAGTTCTTTCTGCCTTTTCCTTTATTTTGTTCCTTGGGTTTTGACTACAAACAGTCATTATGTTGTCTGTCCCTTTGACTTCTGCTTTTAAAAATTTATGATAAAACAAAAAGATTGAAGTGTAAAAGATATATACAGTATATGGTACTTTTATGTAGTGTATGAATGGGTTATGTATGTTATGTATCTTACAAGCTTATGTGTTTAGGACCCCTCCGCCACCTCATTATTATGGTTTTTTTATGTTACTATTTTATAAATAGTGGTAAGTGTAAAATACAGGGTAGATAAGGCTAGAAATTAATTTGAAATAATTGTAGAGGCTATGTGTGTTAGCTGTTGGATATGGATGTTTATGTGCAGGCCATTCTGTTGGGTCTTCATTACATATTGGATTTCACCACTTATCAGAGGGCCCGATCCCTGAAACATCCTAGAAGCTGATGGTTGACAGTTGAACTTGTGTCAGATAAAGGAGCATAATACTGCATGACAGAATGTATCCAATAAATCCATAAAGAATATCCTCTTTCTGAATGCATATGTCACAAGTATTACTTTTATCTTCCTGTTTGTCTCTTGTAATTTTTCTGTTTTTCCTATAAATTACATTCTTTTTGCATGGCCCAGGCTGGAGACTTTAGGAATAAGAACATTGAAGGAAGCAGTGTACATGGTGGATGCTTTTCCACTAGAATTCAATTCCAATAGTAATGATGGACTTCATGATCTCCTTATGAGTCTCCCAAGGTAAGTGTAAACAGGCATAGAATGAATAGTTGTGTAGCAAACAGATTTCTCATTTTCTATTTAGTTTTTGTTATTTTTTAAAAAGTGTGTTTTTTGTTAGTAGGGATAAAGCCATATTATTTCTCATAGAGTGAAAGTTTGCAACTTTAAATTCCAGAAAAGTAGTTGTTACATCACATTTGCATGTTCTGGTGTTTCGCATGTTCTTTTCCATTCTGTATCTTAAAGAATTCATTATGTACATTATCATTTTGGTGTGAGTGGTATTATTGGGCAAGACTGAGCTCTGCTGAAAGAGTTGGATTCACCATTTCACTCACTGTAGGCCAGTCCTACACTTTCTTCCAAAGAAAGTTTATTCAGTTTCGGACAATGTGCTTCATTCTCAGTCCTTCTCCTCAGGTTTTCACTCAAGTCCTGTCCCAGTTTTGGAAATGGTCATACCTTCTGGGCATTGTATGTTTCTCTACCTAGATGACTGGCTAGTTCTCACATATTGTTTAGAAGGTTTCCTGAGAGCAAGACATTTTCTACTGGGTTTGATAAATAATGATAAACTTTCAGGAGTCATCCCTGACTCTGGTTCAAAGTATTACATATCTAAGGATGATTCTGGATACCAAGAATTTAGTGTTTTTATGCAGAAAAGCAAGTAGACAACATGTCAATTTTGGAAGAATTTCTGTCCTTCACTCCCTTGCCTGACAAGTGGCTCTCTTAGGTTACATGGCTTCCCTAAAGAAGCTGGCACTTGGAGCCAAGTTAAGGATGAGACCCATTCCAATTTCATCTAAAACAGTGTTGGGATAGGAGGGTTCTCCAGACTTCTTCCAAGGCCAAATGCTTATAGAGTTGGATGGTCATCTGTGATGGTGGAAACCTGTTCTTGTCTCTTACAAGGAGTCTCTGTTCAACTCAAGCCCAGACCTCACACTGTATTTAGATGTTGTGTACCTACATGGTCCCTAGGGAAAAGTTTGTAGTTCACGTCTACCATATCATCTCCTGTACGAGATGTTGTCAAGTTGACTGTATCTTGCAGCACTCTTGTACATGATCAGGTGTCCTGACCACTTAGAAAATCCACTCACTTCTTTGTCTTGGTCATCATGACCATGTCCTTATGGATGCTCATTGCAGCAGCATTGACCAGTGTACCTGTTTAGGTCCCCTCCATTAATGGCTCTTTCATATGCTTCAGTTTATTGTGTTTCCTTATTCAAGTTCATCAAGAAGCTAACATTTTGCTCTTCAGCACATCTTATTTGAGGAACGTAGACTCTCATAATTTTAAATGTGCATTTCTCCATACATAGCCTCATCCTCATGGTCCTTTCATTCTTCCTCTCTACCTCAGTAATACCATTTTTAAGGTCTCCAGATAGGAAGGTAATGGTACCATTGCTTCCTTCTCTTCTTGCACTGCTCTTTAAAAGGTTTTACCCATCTCCCAGTTGGTTCCACCCTTCCAGTAAGAAAGTTAGGAAAGTAGATGTACTCACGAGACTCACTGGAAGGTTTGTTTTTGTACAAACCTTCCAGTGAGTCTCGTGAGTACATCTACTCTCCTAACTTTCTTTAGTTAGATCTGCAATCACGTGCCCCTTCCCTGTCAAGCTGCTTATGTTCAACAGTCCAGTTCTGAAGGGTTTGTTTTAGCCACACCCCCTCTTGGTGCAGTAGACCTTGCATGGCCTGAGTTAGGGTGATTTATCTTTGGGTGGCTTCCAGGTGACGTCTTACCATTTGTAAAATTCATCGAAAGGCTAAATGCATTTGTTTTTGGCAAGTGTTTTATGGACAGATACTCTTTCTGACTCAAACCCCCATATATGGACATGGTAAAACTTATCCCCATTGAGTACACTGCTTGTGATCCATGCTAAATATCGTGTAAGGTTAGTAGCTTCTTTAATTTGCATTTGGAGGGAAGAAATAACTTGAACAAGCGCTTCTTTATCTGTATCATTTACTCTCTTGTTTGTATAACCCTCAGTGATTTGTTTCATCACAGACCCAGTTCTCTAATATAGCCAGTTTCCTGCGTTGCATGAAATCCCAACCACATCATTCAACTGTAGAAGAAAGAAAGGATAGCTACCAGTGTTAGGTTTGTGCTTGTACATGGGCTCTCTCAGGTGTCTTGTTTGTTAGTTGGATAACTCTGTTTGCCAATTGAGCAACAGCTTCCAGAGGTTCTCAAATTTGAAACTTTTCAAGTTAACCATGCCATTTCATTACAGTATATTCTTTCCTGTATAATTGCAGAATTTTCATGGCGCGTTATGTTAATAAGTTTAGCACAACTTTCACTTTTGTTTGTGAGTACAGTAGCATGGAACTATTTTACTGTTCCCATATTAGCACTAAGTTCTCAATTATGATAAATTTCGTATGAATTTCTCCTTAACGTTATTGCAAATACTACGTGTTATATTATGGTGCAGTCACACACACTTATGCAATCATTTCAGCAATATTAATGATTCTCTTTGACACAAAGACAAAAAACAGTTACAACATATGAAGAATTGAGAATGTAATGCACACTTAGGGACTTCTTTAAAATTATAAAATATAGAAAGTTTAACATGGTGTTCAGGGACTTCAAAAATATAAAATATCGGAAGTTTAACATGGTGTTCAGGGACTTTGTTTCATGATTGGTACACAAGACTAATTTTTTACATGAATCTGTTATTGACAAATTAGCTTAAAATCACTCAACAGTATTTTAAACAACAGTGGAATATTACTTCACTGAAACTACTTTAAAGGACAGTGATTACCTCAACACTGACATTGATACTTAGCAGCCTTGGAACAATTAAACATGATAGGAATACCATTAACTTCCCAAGAATGGTAACGATAATTACATTAAGGACAATTGCAATTATTACCTATTTACAGTACATTATGATCATATTTGCTTCCATCTGGTTGAACCAGTGTACTCTGTTGACTTTTCCCACACATCACTGTTTAGGCTACATCTTTCAACAGCGCTGACTTGGCTTGGGTGCTCTGGTACTTCTGGTTTCTTTCGTCTGTACTGGTATTAGTATGGTGTCAAACTTAGTTCAGAGGAATAAAGTGTGGCGATTTGGTCTTCTTTTACAGTACTGGATGCAATTCTGGACTTACTTGCAGGTCACTTGGGAAGCACAGTCTGATCTGGACTTTGGAATGTTGCCCTTTACCTTGATAGCACCTAAACTTTGAGTCTTTTCTGTTGTACTATCTGGCCAGCAACTGACACTCACATTCTGTGCTTGCTCCTTATAGGCCTATGCAAGCAGATGTGAAGGGGTGCCTAGTAGTATTTGTCCTTCCAGTGTCATCATGCCTTCGGGGTATATCCATGGGGGTATCAAAGTTAGTTGACACTCGACAGTTTGAAAAAGTTTTCTGTAGGTGGCAGCTGTCTTGGCTTCATGGTTCTTAACAAGCCATCTGTCACTATCATGATGAAGGTTGAATCTTCATCATCTCTTGTCCTCAAGGATTTTTTGGGAAGAACATAGTCAAACAATGGCAGTGTTGCTCTGGTGAGATAATAATAGACAGAGAGGAGAAAGTCTTGAGGAGAGGGTCAGCAAAGAAGAAAGGTTAATTTCCTGTAGGGGATCAATGCTCTTAACAGTGTACAATATAGAGTCAGTCAACATGAGTCGCGCACACTCCATTTTACTACCACATAAACCTAGAACATCCACAGACTACATGTGAGTGAACAACATACAGGCTATAATAACTTTATAACTTGCAATGAAATATGGCAAGGATGTGACATAAGTTATTGTTTTAACATGTAATTGTTTATGTCTAACCAGTAGTGAGTTGGTAGATAGTGAGCTATTGGTCTCAGGTTAGTGACCGATTGTGCCTTACTAAGTGAATTGGTACAGTATAAGGTTCTTTTAGTAAATTTTTTTTTAAGCAAAATTTGTTTTAGAGGAGAGTGTGATGTAAAGAAAAACTGATATTAGAAGCCAAATGTCAATTTCCAACCAATTTAGTATAAAAGTATAAATATGTTATTGTATTTTCAGTAAAAAATTTTTAGTATTAATTGTAAAACAGTAAATATTTGTCAAGAACACTAGGTAAAAAGAATGAAATTATGGTAAAATAGCATAATGCGAATTTATGGTAAAGTGCTATGACATGTACTCTCTCTCTCTCTCTCTCTCAGCTTTTAAAAATTAATTTTGAATGAAAATCTGCAACATTGCTTTTGTATCAGTTCATGTTCCTTTGTTCAGAGTAAATAATTTTGCCTTATGATTGCCTGATGGTAGTAGGCAATAGGCAAGCCCATGAATAGCATTTTTGCTTAAATAAAAGGTAAAACATGGTAAGAGGTAAAGGGTAGTTTGGCAATAAACAGTTGTGAATGTAGAGTAAAAGTTATGGTTATCCCCTTGAAATATATGCATAGCAAGGTAGATTTAAAAGTACACACACACACACACACACACACACACACACATATTTCTTTCTTTCTTTGTCATTAACTACAGTATTTTAATTTTGAATGAATTTTATAGCTGTATTACTTTAAGACAGCTATTAACGATAAACTATATACATTTGGAAATAATGAGAAAAGTTTTTTTATCTGAAAATATCATTTTGCTCTCTGAATATCTCTCTCTAGTGTTCTCTCTCTCTCTCTCTCTCTCTCTCTCTCTCTCTCTCTCTCTCTCTCTCTCATATTATATATGAAGCAGGAGAATGGATAGAAGACTGGCTATGCAGTAGAAAATGAAGATATGTCATCAATGGGACATCCTTTCAGCAAACAAATGACTCATTTATAACTTTGGTTGTTAGTCCTTTGCATTTCAATGTCTACATAAATGACTTGGACTCAGGCTGACTGGCAAAATTCCGTAAGTAAATCTGCTGATGACACAAAAATGGGTGTCACTGCTGATAATGATATAACAATAAAATGATGTCAAGACCAGTAAATTGTAAGTGAATGGTCAGTAAAGTGGCATATGCCTTCTTGCTTAAGTAATTGCAAAATCATGTGCATAGAGTACAGAAAACAAAAATTCCCAGTATGGCCTACTTGACAAGGAGATAAGAGAGTTGTCATCAAGATGAAGTTCAGGATGTCACCATCACTGATGATGTGCAACAATCCAAGCACATCATAGAATTTTAAAAGAAAACGCAGAGAGTATTAGGGCGCATTACATATCAGTTAACTATTGTACTAAGAAAACGGAACAATACTAACCATATACAATGCACCAAGTAGAGCCCATGTAAAGCATTAGTCCAGGGTGCCATCTCAGAGGAAAGATACAAAGACTTTAGAAGTAGTATGGGCAAGAGCAGCCAAATGGATGCTATCTGTCAGACAAGGGGTGCTTGAGGAGAGTAGAATGCCTCAATTTCCACTCCTTAGAAAAGCTTCAGTTTAAGAGGTCATTTCATGGAGACATTAAAAATATTCAAGTTGTAAATAATATCTATAGGAATATATTCCCCAAGAGCAGTAACCAAATTTGAGTTAATTGATAGAAACAGGAACTAAAAGTTCAAAACTAGCTTGGGTGAATAGGGGGCCTTCGTGATTATGCTGAATCTATAGGTCATTGTACGACAGCACTGTAACATAATCCTTACCTCTGCTGCTTCTGAGCAACCTTTAAACCTTTAAGCACCAGCTACGTTACAAAGTTTTTCACATATAACCTGAGGTTATAAAAAAAGTATGTACTGGCCACTTCAAGAATGTATAAAGTCAAGTGATGTCACAACTAGGAGATGTTTTTAATTTATGTCTTATTTAAAAGTCACCTTGAATGTATCATTAAGTCTGTAGGTATAAGGCACTTCGATCTAAAGGTCACCTTGAATGCACCATTAAGTCTATAGGTATAAGGGACTTTGATCTGTATAACACTCTTCCTTTCTTGTTAACTCAATTTGTTAAAATATATTTTAGGTAAAAATATGTTTTATATTTTAGCATTACTGTATACCTTTATTGGGAAATAATCAAGATGAAATAGTGTTATGTCATATGATTCTATCATAGGGTAGTATACTACAGTATAAAGCTTTGCAGTTATGCTGATAGCCCCCTACCCTCGCTTAGTCTGGATATTTGAAGTTTTTCTCAGTTGTCTTTAATGGAGAATTAGGTGTTGCAGTGGTAGTGGAATTATTTAGCAAAGTATATTGTATTATGTGTTCCTTTGTCTCATTTGTGTTATTTTATGTGTTCCTTGGCCTTATTTGCTCCAGTGTACACTATCTTATGACAGGATCTTTCCGTTCTTAATATTAATCTGTTGCTTTTGCCAGGACAGGTGGAATTTTCCTGGCAGGTTGTGGTTGAGTGCCACTGACATGGTTAGGATTTCTTCATTTTCAGGGTGAGCACAGTTTCAACTTGCTTCAGCTTCTGCTTGTCAGTTCATATTTCTTTGATGTTTTTGGAGGACCCCTCCGAAAATTCATGTGCTTTCTGAGGCTTGTCCCATTCTTCCTGACATTGCAACTGCTTATATCACCCCAGCTTCTGCTTCCTTGTCCAACCATTTGGGTGTGGAGAGCCAGCATTGCCTCCTTCCCTTGGCACCCTTTCATCCTTCCCAACCCTGTTGAGAAGGAGGTCTGCTTTTCTATGCTTTTGTCACTTCTTCCTGAAAATCATGTTTACAAGGACTCCCATAGTTCCTCCAGCAAGGTACTTCTTTTTACTCTGACAGAGATCCTGGTACCAGCACATTTGACCCCTGCCATGTGTACCTCTCCAGCCTCTTGTGGTCTTCTAGCCACAGTTCCACTTCCAGCGATGCATCTGCTTCTGAACTGACTTTTTACCAACCATTTTCCATTCTCCAGGCCTTTGCTTCAGGACATGAATGGTTGCCATCTTCAACAGAGTCCTCTTCTGTTAGCACAAGCAAGAGTTTTGAACATTGTATGGTACACTTTGCCTCTTTGGGTGTATCTAATTCAGGGCTCCTGATTGGGCCACTTTCCTGGTGCTGATTTACCTCCTCTTAGCCAGTTCTTTCTCCTGTTCCCACAAGCTTGCTGATTCTTTTACACAGGGACCTGAACCATCAATTCCAGCCTCGTCTGTCTCCAGGTGCAAATTTTCATACAGTCTAATTCCCTCATCCATGTCTTTAGCTTCCTCTAGCTGTATACTTAACTGGAGATCTTCAGACTCAGTAAGGCATCTGCATACTTAACTGGAGACTTAGGCTAAGCCAGGCATTTACTTTTGTCTCTATTTAGCTTTATGGACAAGAAGGCTCTTGCTATGCTTCCGTTATTGATTTGACATTAGTGCTGCTCTTGATAGTAATTATGAACCCCTACAGAATGCAATGAATCCTGCTTGCCCCCAGTTACCTTCAGGGAGTGCTTGTTTTTTTTAGTAGCAGCCAGTGGTTTGTAAAGTTCAGAGGATGAAAATTCTCTCTGTCAAGGGAGCTGAGCTCAACACACTTGAAGTGACATCAGGTCAAAATGCTGGTTAGCTTTTTTTATTTCTTCCTACTGCTGGTCATCTAGTAGAATGAAGCTTCTGAATAGCCATTCCTCTTGAATTCATTGTTTTCGAGCTTCAATAAGCAACACAGGATAATTGTTTCTGCCACTCTTCTGATCAAGAAGGAGATTCCTTTATGTTGAAGCTCCCAGTGTTCAGCACTCCTGTGGACCTACTTCAACAGGGAACAGTGGCAGGGAAGGCTCCAACAAAAATACATGTAGCTTGGGATCGTCACTTTGCTCTCCCTTCCAGAATTAGTTTACCTTCCAATATGAAACTTTCTTCTTTCCCCACCTTGATGTAGGTCTTCACTGAGATGGGGGTAACCATGAGGATTTGCATACTACTTGAATGATGGTCAAATGGAAGTGTTGGAGCAACTCGTTCCTATCTTTGATGAAACGGAAACATTTGGGGATTTTTCAAAACGAACACTTGGCTGCTTCACATAAGAGTGTATTATTTACATGTAAGGATGACCTCCCTCCTTGGGGATTTGGTGTTTTTAGAGGATTGAGACTACAGATGAAACTCTCTAGCCTTTAGATCTTGCATTGTGATCTTGACTTCAGTTGATACTCTTGGCTGTGTGGTCACTAGATCTACAATATGCATATATGGGGTAATTATTTGTGTCCATACTTTGAACAATGTTTTCACTGGAGGGGCTTGGGAATATAAAGTCAGATTTCTCTACTTTGTCCAAATACAATACAGTGTATTTACATTTGTAATGTTAATGCTTGTCCATTAAACCTTTTATTGACATTCCCATATTTTTTTTTTATTTGGAGTGACATATATTTCCTATTCTTGAGTATTATCGTATTTTTTTTTTTTTTTTTTTTTGAGGGATCCAAAGGGATCCAAGAACTGGATCTTTATTGGTTGGTTCATCTTCATTTTTATTCTTTTTGGAAAAAGTACTGTGTCTTGAGCGTATGATATAGAGTCCAGAAAACAACCACTCTCTTGTAGATACCATAAATTGGTTGTGTGTTCTACTAGAGCTTGTTCTCCTCTTACTTCAGCTTGTACTAATATTTGCAATGACTGGTCCTGAAAAAGAGATATCTCCTCTGCTCTGATGTCAAGGTTTCCAGCTAATTAAGTATAATGTGGTGCTTCTTATGATATGCTTTAGGCTTCCTTTATAGAAGAAATATGTTGCTTCATTTGATTTGCTTGAGAAATTACTGATGGTTCCAGACCAATAGCCAAGTTGCTACAGAAGCCGTTGTCACTTGGTTCAGAAGTGTTAACACACCTTGGGTCTGCTTGGGAGGTACATACAGAAGATAGGTCATCAGGGATAAGGTGTTGCTTCATTGGGGATGCATCTCTCCTCCCTTTCTCTTACTCTTGCCATGTATTGTTACTTTGTAGTAATTTACTGTAGTATACTGTTATTCTGTCATTAATACTGCAGTAAATCAGTAAATTGTACTTGAAATTGTTCTTAGTTCATTTGTCCATAATATGTCCAGTGAAGTTACCATAAGCAGTCGTTTTGAGTGTTTGATGTCCGTCAGTCTCTTTTTTTTCTCTTGTTCCCTTGCATTGTGTGAAATTATTTTTAAGTTTCAATCTAGGCAATGTCTCTAAATAAAATGTCATTAATACTTTAGTGTAGATCGTTTGTTCTTGACATGTTCCAGTAAAGAGGATATAAGAAATTGTATTGAATATCTCTCTCTCTCTCTCTCTCTCTCTCTCTCTCTCTCTCTCTCTCTCTCTCTCTCTCTCTCTCTCTCTCACACACACAAATTACGTAAAGTTATTACTGTAATTGGTTAGTTTTAATGAAGGTCAATATTCCTTCATAGATTGTCATTAATCATGTTTAGATCTGTAAATTGTAAGTATAGTAACAGGTATAGTAATGTTTACAAGCAATTGTATGAAGTTCTGTGGAATTCTCTCTGTCTCTCTTTCTTGAAATTTTTTTTTAAGTTTTAAGAACTTCTTGTCATATCTTTTACTTTAAACCCCTTGTAAACATGGATACAGTATAAGAAAGAAATGAAAAGATGTAAATTACATTGCATAGCTTTACAAAGCTTAATATGTATTTTTGTGGTTGATGGAGAGTCATCCAGTTGGTTGATGTGATTTAGCTGATGTTGAGGCAGGCACTGCGCCTTTACCATTGTTAACATACATTTAATGCAAGGCCTGCAGTATTTATAAATGCTGTACCTAGGGATCACAGATGGTACAGCACTTCTTGATAATGAATACATAAACTAGTTTTACTGTCAAAATATCATTAATCAGTCTCCATTCCTAAACTTTCCTAAGATAAATATGCCTGTGAGTCTCTCATGAAGCACTGACACATCATCCATAGTCAACCCGTGAGCCACTTGTGATGCTGTCAATCATCATTTGAAGTGATATTCAATTCTTCATGGCAACATTTTGATTTGTGTGTTTACTTTTCAGAACATACCACAGTAAATCACTGTACACATATTATGCTTTGACATGACATCAGAATGAGTATCCTAGCTTGAAGAGTAACTTTACAGACAGTCGACCATGTGACAAATTGTTTATCAATCTTGGTTCTTAGACATGACCTGCAAAGTTCTAGTGGCCTGATGTGTTATATATTACAGTAGATAAAGTTTTCATCACAATTACTAGCTTGTGTTGTGATTTCATCATTACAAACCCTGTGTACTGTCATTTTTTAGAAATTAGTCTGCAATCCTGGGGGCCAATTCATAGCAAAGATTTATTAGGAAATTGAATATAAGATGCTTGATATTGAAAAAATCTGAACATTGTTTGACAGAAATTTTCACTGCACATAGAGGTCCTAGAGAAATTGTGAATTTGTTGCCATAACTTGTTATGAATGTCAAAGGAGAAGAATATTGTAACTGGGTGCTGTATGACGAATGTGTTTCCTTGTCCTGTGTATTTCATCAAGGTACTGTTGTTATGTTCCAGAGATAAAAAGGAAATGGACCACCTTTCAGATGAGCTTTGGAAGGAGATTGCAGCCATGTATAATCTTCCTAGTTCGCGAGGATGGGCATTTACTTATGGTGAGTACACACACTATATTTTTATGTGACCCTAAACTGCTAAGCGCATGGATGGTTAACTAGAATTTAGTTACTGTAATTAGTTATGTACAGTAATTATTAAGTGATGTCTCCAAGAGGCCTGGCTGTAGTCATTGTTGACAAGGGAAGTATCCACCTGCGAACTTTTCTCCCAGATGGTTATTGTTTAACTGACTTTTTAGTTTATATTGCCATTTGATGATTTCATTACCACATCCATTTTCATTTAAATGGATCATCAATATAGTAAATATACTGTATGCTTATTTATTTTGTCTGGTTTAGTTTGCATGCACTTGGTATTGCAGATTCCTATAGCAACTATCTATCAGTACATTTCTTCCATTACATTTTATTCCTCATGACAAATAATATTGAAGGGCTCCTTCTCCAAGTTAATATTCAATATTATGTAACTGTATAGGTAAGGGACAGCAAGTTCTTGTAAAGAAGTACTTGCCATTATCATCTGCTGGAAATTTAGCAAGAACCTGCCTTGAATGCAGTTTTGAATCTTTCTTCATCACGAATACATTCTGCATCTCAGATATTCCTTCAGATGCAGCAATGTTACCATTTTGTATGTAGAAGTTAGGGGGAATGGGAACCAACTTTCATAAAGCTGAAGCCTTAAAAAAAATATGAAAGGGGGGAAGGAAGGGTATAATTAAGATGGACCTGCCTGTATGGAGGATGCAAGATGAAAATTCATGCAAAATAGAAGCAGGGAGAGATTTCAAAAGCTTGACAATTGCTGGAAAGTCAAAGAATTACTGAAATTGAGGACTGCTGATTTTCACAGAGTAATTTGGCCTAAAATTGCTGTTGGGAAAACTTTTCAAACCTTTGGGACAGAAACTACTGATGGTATTCAAATACTGTACAGGGTAATTGTAGTCACTAAAACTTAATTGGAGGTTTCTTATAGTCAGCTCTTAGTGAGAATATGTAAATTAATAGTTATGGGCAAATATACTTTTATGATTCTGATGACGATTATAGTCGTCATCCATTTTTCAACTTCTGATATTCAGACGACAACTATAGTCATCATCATAGGTTATTTTTTTTAATGCATTTACTAAAAATTGTAAAACAAACATAATGAAATTTGAATATAGCGCATGTTGTTTCGTGGAGAATGATATATATTATGATTTATGAACATTTTTCAAAAAGTGGCATAAACTGCTATTCCGCTTGGCACTCAAGTATATTTTACATTTTTTTTTTCCAATGTGTTTTGTGGTATCATATTTGGCTTGAATAGCAATGAATATTATATCTTTGGAAAGGCGATATACCAGAAATTGGATATCTCTTTTCTGTGATATATCATCATGAATATTTTTTAATAACATAACAGTAATATAAAATTTTTGATTATGGCCAACTTTTAATCATGAAAACATTGTATGGTATGTTTTATATTTTTCGGCATTTGTAAAGATGTGATAAAGAGTCACTCTTCAAATTTGAAATGACACCAAATTCATTAATATAGCACAAATTATAAGGTTACATGGAGCAATCAAAGGAAATAAATTGCTAAGCATTTTGCTCAGTCACTGAAGGGTGAATGTTCTGGTGCAGACAGATTTTGACCCCTCCCCCCAACCCCAGTCCTCAAAGTGGTAATGTGATCTAGTGGTATTTTATAAAAGCAGCTGGAGAGCCAGCCATCCTTTGCTTAGCAGAATATATGAAAACTTGACAAAGGAAGATATAGGTCCAAAGGTATACAAATAAAAGTAGAGGTGCAGAAATATGGAAAATATAGTGGAATGACAGTGCTTTAGTATGTTATAAAAATGTTGGTGAAGGTTTTGCAGGAATGGCCAGGAAAAATAGTTCAATTCAGTCATTTTCAGTTTGCCTTCATGCAAAGCAGATCAAGAACAGAGGAAGTCTTTATAATGAAAAATTACAGGAAAAATACCATGCAGAGAAGAAATTATACCACTTAATTTTGGATCTTGAGAATGCTTTTGCACCATGGCAAATATTGGATAAGTATCTCATAGGGAGAGGCTACCAGAAGGATTCATTAAACTAGTAATGATACTGTACCCTTATAACAAGATCTTGATTGTATAAAGAAAACTCAATAAATCTTAGTGTCCATCAAGGATCACCATGAGTCCTCTGTCATTTATCATAGCAATGGAGGAAGCTATGAAAGAGTGCAGGAAAGGAGCTGCTAATTGGAGATGACCTATTGCTAACGTTAGACTCTGAGGAAAAGGCCATAGGAAGTTTTAAAAAGTGGAAGAGGAGAGGATGGAAACAATGCTTAAGGTAAGTGGAAAGGATGCAGAGAAGAAAAAGATAGCTCAGAAAGTGGCCATATGACTGCTGTGGGAAATGTAGGGGGTGTGGACTCAGTGCATCAGATGTAATAGATAGCGTCACAAGAGATGCTCAGGATTACAAAATATGCTTGGAGGGAGAGCTTTTTGATGCATGAAATGCATTGGAAGAGTAAATATGTAAGAGAGGGAAGTGGAAAAAAATAGGAAAATACTTCTGTTACCTTGGGGACATACTTCAATCTGAAACAGGTGTGGAAAGGGTGATAAGAAGAGGAGAAGCAGCCTTGATGAAGTAGGAATACATAACTAGATTATTGGGCAGTAAACTTATCCTTAGAAAAGAGACCAAAGGCATGATGAGTACATAAGGCTTTACAGTTTACATCAGAAACATGAGTACAGAACAAACCTTTGGTCTTAACATAAGGCAAAAATTCTCTAGCGCCAGCTGGAGTCTGGTTAAAAAAGTTACAAGGAAATTTGTGGCATCAGGAGATGTCCAAGATGGCGGTGAGTAGGAGGAGCCGACCTCCCATACCCCATTTCAGAAGCATCGCATCAAATTTTCTCTGACTGCCTTTGCAGGAGGTCATGCTTTTTCCTCTCTCCTCAAAGCCAGTTGTTTGCCACTTCCTGCCCACATACTCTATGAGATACTGCATTTTTTCTGTCTGTTTTTGTAGGATAGGTGTGGTTTTGTGTTTTTCTGTGTTTCTTCTGTAAATATGCAAACCCACAACCCTTCTAAACCCATTAAACCCCAGAGAAAATGCCCTGGGGTTGATGGCAATCCTTGCTCCCGATTCCTGCCTTCCTTTATGAAAGACCGTCATTCTACTTGTACAGTAATAGGTGTAGATCTAACGTCTGCAGCATAAGTGACCCTTGCCCTGAATGTGTTGATTGGCCTCCTGATCAATGGAAGAATTTTGATAAGAAGAGGAGATACAGAAGGAAGTCTGCACCGCCATCTTGAGAAGGATTCGCCTCCTCATTGGCGGTGTCCACGTCTTTACCTTCTCGTTTTGGCTCTTCCTTACCAAAATCTTCTCACGCTGCTTCTTCTTCCCTTGAAGATTTTACTCCCTCTCATTCTCTCTCAGGAGGATAAAGGCTACTACCCCCTTGTACTGTTTTTTCAGGAGGTGATGCACAGAAGATGATTGAGTGTTGGGACTCCTTAGGCTACCAGCCTAAGGAGTACCAACACTCAATCATCTGCAGCCTTTTGTCTCCTTGTTTGTCCAAGTGCACTCCAGTTTCGTCTGCCATGACAGTTTCCAAGTCTACTGTTGGTACATAAAGCTGTCTCAAATCATCCCTTCCTTCTCAAGCTAGCACATCCAAATCAAGACGACAGACGTCTATGTACGTCTCACCAAAGAGACTCCAGTCACATCAGCTCAACATAGGGCTTGTCAGCCATCTCCTTCTACAATCAAGAAAACTCCTCAGCAGCGACCCTTTCAGCCCCGCTTTTCCAGGCCTGGGAAAGGAGGCAGAGGCAGTGCCAGAGGAGGTAGATGATAGAAAGGGCACCCCTACCCACTCGCTGCTATCGGTGGGGTGTTGCCAGGTGAGCCATTGGGCAACTTGGCAGCAGCTTGGGGCAGAGACCTGGGTAGTAGATGCCCTTCGGGTGGGATATCTACTCCCTTTCGGTCCCTGGGAGAGTGAACACGCTCCTGCAAATGTGCTTGGAAGCTGTCCTGAGGGGAGTAGGTCCGTTCATGCAAACATGAGCAGAGACTGCCTTTAGGAGAGTGATTGCTTGCACACGGGCGAGAACATGGGCTGTCCTGCCAACGTGCTGCAACCCTATTTGAGGTCATGGCCTCTACATGGGAAGATTGAATGGTGGACCTCCTCAATGCTTTCCCAGGTTAGCGGACTCGGAAGTTGGCGTCACCGTCTGGGGACCCTGTTCTTTGAGTATTTGCAACATGGCTCGTGGAAGCTGCGCCTCGGGTCGTAGAACTTGTATGGGGTTGGGCAGCATGCTGCATGCTCACAATCCCTCAGTAGGCTGCTCCTGAATCCATGGACTGTAAACGCTTACTAGAGTTGTGCGGGTCCGTTGGACACTGGGCAGAAGAACCTTCGGTGGCATGGGTCAGGGAGACCTGCGCATGTGGGACATCTGAGGCATGGGGTTGCTCAATGGATGATGTTGCTACACAGGGTCCAAGAGAGGGATGAGTTTCCCGGTCGAATCCTTGGAGCCCCATGCAGTAGAAGGTCCTTTACCAGACTTGGGTGGTGATTTCCAGCATCCGATATCAGCGCCATGGATGTCAGTGGTCACGGGAAACCTGTACACACGGACTCAGCTCGTGGAAGCCACGTTGTGGCTTACTGGAGCACCTGACCCTCCCGCACCTTGGGGATCCGAAGAGACCCACGATGCGGGATCCCTGCCCTGAGACAAGGGAGAGCAAGCGAGAGATCCCATTGCTTCTTCCATGTAAGAAGACAGACTGTGAGGGGGCCTATGTGCCTTCTTATGGTTGGGAGAAGCAACCTTCTCCTTCTTCTGGTCTGTCCGCATAACGGGACCTTTAGAAGGAAAAGGGAAGGAGGCGAAGACGACGATGAAGATGAAAGGCACCTCTTCCTCGATTTCCTCCTACGATCATACTTGTACTTCAGCAGAACTTCCAGGAGAAGATCCTTCGAAGCTCAAGATGTCTCAGGGAGCTTGGATGTCGATGGGATCAGAGATTGATGAACGATCATGGGAGCTGCGACCGCAGTTGTGGTTCCCATCAACTGAGGCTGAAGTCCCGGCTACTGACTCAGTGGTGGCACTGAGGTGTGCCATTAAACCCTGCACCGAGGGCTCTCCGGGAAGGCCTAGGGAGGGCCAAAGTTCCCTAAGTTCTTCAAACGTCTTTTTGATTTCTCCGAGACTTGAAAAAGACGTGTTAGAAGGGACTGCCACCCTTTGCTCTGATAGGGATTGCTCCCCCTTCGAACAAACAGAGGAAGCCCTCGAGATATCATGATAGGCCCCTGTCCTCCCACGTGAACTTCCTATTGATGAAGCAACAGGAGAACTCGGGGAGTGACCTTTCCCTTAGAAGGGGTTAAGTTAAGTATATCTTAGTTTCACCAGAGGTAGCAGCAAGAGGTAGATGCATGGGAAGAGAGAATATCCTTCTGAGGACGAACAGGAAGCCGTCTTCTTGTATCTCCTCTTCCTTGCAAAAAGCATCCACTGCTCCGGGGACCAATTACAACTCTCGTCACAAGGGTCAGAAAAAGAGCATTCACGTTTACGACACAGTGCAAACCAAATGCGGGTCTAAATCAAGGTGGGGAAAGGAAGCAGTCACATCGTTTCCCTACACCAGGGCAAAGCCTTTGAGGCTGCCTAACAGTAAGCTTAGATGACCAAAAGACAAGAACAAAACATTCACAAAACCAGCTCACTTTCACAACAGAAACAACTGGAAGGGAAAAACCAGAGCTGAAGCGAAGCGAAGAATAGCTGGCTAAAATCGGGCAGAGGAAGCCTAGTACGTCCGTCTCTGAACGAGGTTATTAGGCAAATGGATGTATCGCTCAGCAGCTGGAGGTGGTGAGGGTACCCCTCGCCCCTCCCACCGATAGTTTAGTTTAACTACCAAACAACCTTGTTGTATTAGAATAGCCTGCTCCAGCTCATTCTGAAGGTAATTCCTCATGTAAAGACCGACAGTTTGTGTCTGTGTAGACAATTTTAGATTCTGTACACCATGCTGGAATTAGGTTGGCCACTGGTCATTTTAGAACTTCACCTATTCCAAGCCATCAAGTAGATGCTGGTGAGCTACCTGTACGCCATCATCAGTTGCCCATTGCACGAACGTATGGATATATTTACAACAAATTTTGAAGAATCTTCAAATTGCCGGAAATGAGGTGTTACCTGAGATAACATTTTACTGTTACTTTATGGCATTGAAAAAGAAGGTGACAGAGGTTGAAGCCAGCTCAATTTTTATGGAGCATGTTGAACTTAAACCTTCAGTCTTTATATATACTGACGGCTCCAAATCCAATGCTGGCGTTGGACTTAGAGTATGTAGTAATGATTTTTATTTTAGAAGTACACTGTCCATCATGACATCTATTTTTACTGCAGAACTGTCAGGGAATTTAGCTGCTGTTGAGAGAACAGTAACCATTGATGTAAGAAATTTTACCTTTTAGTGACATAAAAGTGTTTAACACAGGCTAATAAGTGCTTTTAACTTTACTAATCCATTGTTTTTAAAAATTCAAGAGTGGCTTTGTTTTATGAACTGCAGAGGAACATAAGTACAATTTTGTTGAGTCCCAGGATATGTATGAGTGTCCAGTAATGAAGAGGCTTCCCAACTAGCCAAAGCAGCTGTAGCTGGTTTGCTTCCAAAAAAAATGTAATCTTGTATCAGATGACGATTTCTTACCAAATGTTGGAATCAGATCACTTGTTGAAAGTATAAGAAAAGGAAATGTTGGGATACAAGTTTTTAGTAGTAAAAACAAAAAAGCAAATCCCTTGACAGTCAAATATTTCTAATTGGCCCCAGTCTGAGGGACCTTGAGAATTGCCGGTACATTCTAGCTTAGTCTGAGGGGAGGTTGTTGCTTAAGATTCCGTGGAATTTTTAGATTTGTATTAGAAGCAGGTCTTCTGCAGAAACTATAGATGTATTATTTGTTTCGTAATAGTCTTGTCATTGCATCCATATTTTTTTTATTTATATAAATATCGTCATTCTCAGTAAATGATATCGGCGTCAATGACCCTAGTTGTCACGATGACAGAGAACCTTGACTCAGTCAGTCAGTCAGTTGAATACCTTTCGAACATACAAAAAAAGCAATGACGAATACTCCCAAAAGTTGTTAAGATGATGGGCGACTTTGTTTGAGGAATGATGGATTACCATTTGATGTGGCCAGCAGTGAGGCTCCATGTGTTTCAGGTGAACGCAACAGAATTTCATTGACCATTTTCAGCAGAAAGAAGAGCTATAAAGCCAGAGTTGGAAGGGTTACTTGGCCGCCCTTTTTTTTTGGGGGGGGGAGGGTGGCTGGGGACAGGCAGTACAAATTGGTGTTCAGGATGAAGGGAAATACAAACCTGTAAATATCGTGGGTCATGAAAGTAACAGAAGGAATGGGGTGAATGAAGGAAGGTGTTCATAATGAGTCTTTGGTCAGAGAAGCCTGAAGGAAAATAAGTACAGTGAGAGTAGTTTTGTGGATGAGAAGTAAAGAAAGTTCAAGATCGTTGCCTGTTTGTAAATTCGGTCGTAAACTCGTGTAGGGAGTGTAATGATCTGTTCCAGATGGTTGAGAAAAAGTCCAGTTTCCTAACCACCAAGATCACCGCCGTAAGAGTTCAGCTACTTGTTGTGGTGTCTTGTTGCCCTCCTTTAACTGACAGTAAGAGAGCGTTCGAAGCATTAAAGTCTGTAGCAGATTTGAAACTTTTTGTAACAGTTGCAGAACTTTGAAATGTGTTGAGAGACTGCTTTCCATGGAATTCGTGTTGTTGGTGTCCTACCCTGTATGTATTAAGGTGCTTTTATAAATAAACAAACCTGCATTTATTTATATATATATATATATATACACACACACACACACACACATATATATATATATATATATATATATATATATATATATATATAGATGTTATGTATGTATGTTAACACAGTTAATTGATGCACGTATACTCGTAAAATAAAATTTAAAATTTAAAGTTTGTAGATCTCATTATTCGCAACCGCGTTCTATGTGTTTAGTTCTTTTTAGTACTCGTCTTGAGAATGTTAATGAGTGTAGATTCGTAGTTGCAAGGGCTTTTGATGTTTAGTCCTATTGGGGGATATTGTAAAATTTTCGTTATGGGCTAAGTCCACCTTTGGTAGACTTGAGTTGTGTAACAGTAGTAGTAACCGACTTTCCAGTAAAGAGTAAAGGCTTTTTGAGAAGTGCTGGTCCATAAAAATATTCGTGTTGTCACTCCTGAATTCCATGCCCTTCACAATACTTGTTTTGTTGTGACATTTGCATTCCACACCTTGTCTGGAATTATATAGTAGCTTTTTATTATTAATATATTTGTGCTAGCTCTGAATAGTATGAATAAACGCCGTAATAGTGTTGAGAAGCAAATTAAGTGTCACTGTACATTTTGTCTTCAAGGTTTGAATGATTTTGCAGATTATTCTTTTGAAATTATTTTTGAGCAAACCTGCGCACGCATTATTTTTTTAGGAGTTGCGAGTTGAGTTTTGTGTTAATCCGTTAAATTTTAATCCTTCACATGTGTTGATCCTCTTGTCCTCAAGGTCCTGATGCCTAATGAAGGAACACGTTGCTGAATCAAGTCTTTGTTTCATCTAGTTCCCAGCATGGGTGGGGAGACCTTACCCCCCCCCCCTGTTTACTTCTCATTGCATAATTTACAAATATATAATATAACTATGGTTCTTAGCCAAGAGTCCTCGCAACAGTGAGTTGTAGTAATTATAGAGAGAGAGAGAGAGAGACAGAGAAGTTTTAAACCAAACAAAGTCGTCTCCAATGCCTTTTAGAATATTGCGCACAGGATAGAAACTCCGAGGGGCAACAGCTGACTGAACAGTCCACCCACCCCGGCCCTACTCGGTAGGAGCCCAAGCCTCTTGCAGTGCATCGCTGCCTGACGCACGAGTAATGTAAACAACGATTAACAGTTGTTGTTATTAAGCCTGCTGAAGCTGTTATAATGCCAATATGGTAATATACTCATGAAGTTGCGCTACATTTGTTATGCGTTATGATAAGCCAGGGAGGGAAATGAGCTTGTCGAATACTTGCAGTAAAACATTTTCCTTCCATCCAGGATAGTTCGATAGTCTCCGTCAAACATGTGCTTGTCAGTTATCCAAGAAAGTGCGATAAGGGAGTGACTGGTTGTTCCTGAGTGAAGGGTGTGAGAGCGTCGTTGGTATTGTTGATTGCTCTAGTGGTATCGATATGGATGTGTAATAACCGTGACATGAAAGGGCATCGCATTTCCTTTGTTTTCAAATCGGTAAGTTTAGAAATATGACATTACGTTCTTTAAATTAGTCTTCTGTGCATTTGTATTTGAGTCTGTCGCCTTTCTTTGTTGTATGTACTTACGATTGAGTCAAGATTTGTTCTTTTTTCAAAATGCTGATAAAGACACTTTTTGAGGTTCGCGTATACGACGTAAGCAAACAGTGCAAATTTTGTTGGAAAACTGCTGGGAAATGTGGTCAGTCGTTTGCCGTAAATTTAAGTGCTCGATAGAAGTTGCACCCTTATCCTTAGCAATAATATTGCACTGATTGCGGAAGACCATGACCACTGAAATAAGTTAAAACGTCAAATGTGAGCATTGCCCCGAGGTTTAGTTAGGGTAATTCGTCGTGTATTGTTGTTTTGCAAGAGAAATAGTTATTAGTTGTTCTCTGTTATTAAATACATTATTCTTTTCATCAGTACGTTCTTACGTTTCTTCTACTTTCTCGTAATTTATCCTTCACACTCACCAAAAGAAATCACCCATGGGAGGTTTACTATTTTTGTCTACATTATTACTGTGCTTTGATAGAGAACCTTGTTCGAGCTCTGCTCCTGGCGAGAAAAGGATAGATGTGTCCAGGTTTACTCAAGTTTTGAATGATTTACCTGTGCATTGTAGAAGTGTAAACTTTCAAGGTACAGTTAACCCACTAATGGCAAATTCACCATCCCGTGGAAATCAGGGTTTGAACTCGTGCCTTTGGGCCTGATATGTGGCTTAAGCACCCATTCAACAGTTTTCCTGTTACTTTAGAGAGCAACAGCATTCACTCCTTGCAGGTGCCACATTGCTTACTACCAGAAAAAGAGGCATTTACTGTCTCGTACTGTAAAACAAAGTGTCATTGGCGCTGGTACTCATAAGTCGAAAATAATCCGTAATATTGCTGTAAAGCACCGTGTAAGATTACCTTAGTTCTGGAATTTGTACCTTAGTTCTGGAATTTGCTTTGTGGCATTTATTCGAAAAATTATTCGTTTTGCGTGTCTTTGTTACCATTTTCTCTTTCCCACATGTGGGCCTTCGATTCTGTAGGAACTTGCTATGAGAGTTAATAAGCATTTGGTCTTGTTCTCAAAGTTTTCCCATTTAAACAACTAGTGTGATCTATATTGGAAGAAATAAAAAACTCTGCGGGACAATGTGCATGTATTTCACAGTAATTTTATCATTACCTGCAGTAATGCAAATCCACTAAAATTATGACACCGTTACGAAATATCCCAAAGTGACGACTCTCATGCCTTAGCATATCGCAAGAGTATAATTTGATACAAATGGAGCTTATGTTTTTTTCGTATGTTGTCATTTTTACTGAACTATATCATCTTCGATTTTAATCAACTGACTTAAGAGTTGTTGGTTCATCCTGAAACACCAGCAGTGTGATTTATAAATTACAAAAGGTCTTCCTCATTCAAATATTTATAATGAAAATAGACACGTGACCTTGAAGTGCCCTAGGTGAAGATTCTTTATGTTACGGTTGTGTGTAAAGGTTAATAAGGAGTTCCAACCTGTGTGAACAAGTTAGGGAACAAAAATATAAAAAGACTAAAAGAAAATATTCCTTACCGCATGGTAAAGTTTGAAAACTAAAAAGAGCAGTTTGAGGAATGTGTACTCACGAAAGCATCTTGCCTTGCTGTAGGTGCTTAAACTTGTGATGTGGGTATTACTACTGCTAGTTTGCTAATTTCATGGTGAACTTTTGTCCTCCACGTGTACCCTTTAGGTTTCGAAGTAAGTGTAATTCTTTATGTAAGTAGACAATATTCCTTAATAATGCGCTTCATCGTTTATTCTGAAAAATCAGTTGAATGTTGTAAGATATTTTTAAAAATAAAGTGATCTCCTGTATCCTGGTTTGGAAATTTTTTTTTTTATTTCCTGTATTTTCCCCTCTTTTATTTCACCATTTTCTTTACCTTAATAAACGGAATGGAAGCCAGCCCTCCAAATAAGTCACCTCCGAATTGTTCATTGCGTCATTCCCTCCAAGTGCTAGTATTTGTATGCTGTAGTTCACTCTGTCCTTCTAATATATCCTCCATGTATGTGTCATTTCAAACGGTGGTTCTTCCTAAGCTATTGTTATTGGTTTGCTCTTCCAATTCTCCCGTCTGAAAATTCAAATGTACTTTTTTCTTCGTTGCATAGTTTCCCCTGGAAGTAGACTATGAAGATGAACCTTAATTCCTCCGCTGCTGAAAATCTTGATTCTTTTATCCTCAAAGTCCACACGCCAGCGAAGTAAGACCATGATACTCGTAGAAAGGTTGCGTAAACTTAACTTCCAACTTTCTGTTTATTGTCTTATCACACACTAATACAAGTGCAAATTTCACCCTGGAGTTTTTTTTTTTTTTCTCCCCTCTTCACACCACCTGGTTTCGTTCCTGCTTGATCTTCTATCCTGTTCCCCAGGTATTAGAAACAGGGTATCTGGTGTTGCCCGTCATCTCTTCTCCTCGAACTTTATTACAAACCATCACGTACTTTTTGTCGTGAATCTTGAGCATCCCCAATCGCAACCTTTCTTGCCGCCTTTGAATCTGTTCTCATCAGCAAGTTATTTGTATAAGACAGCTTCCATAATTCTCCCTTTCAGATAAACCCAATAAGAACATTTCTTACTATCTCGAATAAAGTTCTTAGGAGCTCATCTTGATGTAATCACGCTCTTGCATTTGATTTGCAATTTTCAGTATCCCAAGTATACCAATATTATGGGAGTTTTTTTCCAGTCTGTCTCTTATCACCTCAAATTCTCCCCATCTTAGTAACCCCTCTCCTTCTTAAGAAATCCTTTTGATTTAAAAATTGTTTTGAAAGTCATTTTATTTTTGCGTTTCTTTCAGTTGATAGGTCCAAACAAAAACTAGTTGGCAACTAGCTTAGTCCTTGAAGTTTCGGGCTGTTGTAAGGACCTGTGTTCTGTACTCTTAACCGGGTTCAGTTTCAGACGAAACGATTTAGTGTGTATGATTTGTTTACATTAGACCGTGTTTGACTTAAATTGCTTTGGCTAAATTTTGTTTATCTCTGAGTGAATTTCGAGCGACGTGGTTTATGAGAGAACCGTTTGTAAGCTTAAATGATTTTCCAATGATCTGCGTTACTACTTCAGTTAAATTTTTTTTCTCACATGTTCAAATATAAATTATGAGAGAGCTTTCGAATACGTAAACAGAAACAGAAGTCTTTGGAAAAAGTTAACGGCTTATCGATACAAGAGGGACGCGTGCGTTTGTTTATTTGCAATTGAAAACCAAAATTCTCATAAATGTAAACAGACAGTTCAGAATGTTGGAAGCTGAAATGCGTGTTCGTTATTATGTTTGAAGTAGGAAGTGTTCATCGGATTTAAACTAGCTATTTTAAGTGTCTTTAGCTGAGAATGGAGTATACCCTCCCCTCCCCCCTATCCCACTGTTGCATAAGTAAACAGGCTTTCGTAGTTGATACCAATCGATTTCTGTTTTAAGAGACGAAAACAAGGAACTTCACTTCTGGTGTTTGTGTTCCGTTAACGCTCTTGACCACTAAATCAGGGCTCACTCGAAAGACGGTACATTTGACCACGATGTAAGGCTGTAATTTTATTGATTTATTCTGGTACTAATTTGTTTTGTTTTCTGCTAATGCAATAGATATGCCATTATTGAAATATCACTTTTCAGCAAACATGCAAAAATTAACCGGTTTTTGAGTTAAAGGACCTTCCTGGAATATGGGCAAATTCCATAATTTATATTAGAGTAGATAAATTGTGGATTGTTTAAATTGCTTTATGTAACGGTACTACTTACGCTTCGAAATTAGTCGTAGTGGGATTGTGAATTACATCCATATTTGTATTTAAGAGCACTGCAATTAAGTGGGGGTCTTCAATTATTTCGATAAAAACGATTAAATTTTCGTTTTTCGCTTGGTTTGTTTACTTATGAATGGTTATGTTCAACCTTTTTTTTTTTTTTGTTGTGGCCTCATGTTTTTTGCTAGAGGAGCGCGTTAGCCATGGCTGTTGCCAAGGCTGTCAACTTTGTTCGTATTAAACGTGGCGATATTTTTCTCTAAATGGCTCCAGTGACCAGAACTTTGTCAAAGCCAAAGATCTCTATATTTAGCCGCGTATAAAGGGCACTCCTTTCAGTTGTGCACAAATTAAAAAAAATGCTGTTTTACATATATATAGAGTATTATAAAAAACAAGGCTGCCATTTATATAGAGGATTTCTCTCCAGTAAGAACTCGGTTTTGTCTGATATACGTTGTACTACTATCGCATTCTCTTTCTCAAAAGAAAAAAGAAGGGATTTATAGTAACTAGTATCTTGTACGTTTGAGAAGTCGTAAACAACAAGTAAATTATTTTTTTACAGCGTCTCTTCTGTATTGCGCTTTGTAAAATGTTAAAATTTAAAAATAATGTTGCATACGTAAGCCTCGTGTTTTTTCCATCGTGTACACGCAATAAAAAAATATATGATTTTTTAAATTTTTTTGTTCTTTGAATTCGTATGTTAGGTATCTGTAGCCTCCTTGATATAGGTTTATGGCGAAACAGTGTCAAATAAGGCAGTAACATACGAGAAACTTGCCAGTTATGTTAAGGTATATTATACTGTACTTCTTCCTGCAGATGGTATTTAAAGCTCAAGGATGGTAGATTAAACAGAATTTCTTCCAGTGATGGTGAAGGTCTTCATTGCCTTTGGACTGATGGAAGGTAGGAAATTACAACATGGAGCAAATTAATCTGGAAATTAAAAAAAAAAGTTATCAATTAACCGTGGAGTTATATAGGCCTACACCAATTTTTCAGATAGGAGAATCGTGTCATACTTGTTAAGTGTGAAATTTAGATTAAATAAAATCTGCCACAAGGCTTCGAAATTTTTATCTAAGTACTTTTCATTTCCTCATATAGAAATGCGATGCAATCCAAGAAAGAATTAAAACCTTAAAGCGATTTGAGTTGGAAAGTTTAAATTGTCAGCAGAGAAATGAGTGACAGACTTCAAGGCCACATCTGTCTACATTAACTGTAAAAAATAATAGTAAAAGAAGAAAAAGGAGATTTTGAGAGTTGAGGGAGGGGTGGGGGGACACTGCCTTGCAAATCCACAAGCAACAACGTTTTTAGTTAAGAAACGTATGACTTAATATACTGCAAAGGCGAGTACACTTGCTAAAGACATCGCAAGACAGGTTTTTTTTTTTTTTAGTTTTATTTATTGCGATCGACTCTGGGTTCATTTTTATTTTTTTCGGTTGCATTTATTGTGATCGACTCTAGGTTCATTTTCGTTTTTTTAGTTTTATTTATTGCGATCGACTCTAGGTTCATTTTCATTTTTTAAATTTTATTTGTTGTGATCGACTCTTTCCTTTGTTATGTAATCATAAAATTCACGTGTTGTACGCCGGATCTTGATTTTTTTATAATAATATTTAGGGAATTGTTGGTAACATTAAATATCAGTAACATCCTATTGTCTCGTACAAAACTACATCTATTGTTGTTCGACGCTATCACATTGTCCCGTGACTCATCCTTGGCACGAAGATGATGATGGTGATGATGATAATGGAAATATGGCGGTTGTCGCTTTATTTTTTGGCAGAACCAAATGACCTTAATGAAATGTGTCTGTACTGAACCTGTTCTTCCTCCTCTTCAATTTCCCTTCTTGAAAGATCTCTCATTCCTACCGCCCGCCTCCCCTTCCACATACCCTTCAGGTTCCCTCCTCAGGAAACCTCCTTCTGCGTGCTTGGCATACCTTTATGTCCAGGTGATTGGATCTCTCTCTCTCTCTCTCTCTCTCTCTCTCTCTCTCTCTCTCTCTCTCTCTCAGCAGGCTGAGGCTTTGTAGTCGTGGTAATAAATCTGACCAACTATTTTCCATTCTTCAGTTAGTGGACATGCGCGGTTATTCATTAAAGCCTTAATTCCGCCGTCTTTTCGCGGAAGTTTATTAAAAGGAATGTAGTTTATTTTCCGCAGCCACTGATTATATATTTACTTAGCTCTTCCTTAGATTTATTTTCTTTTATACCGGGTGCTTGGTATTTGATGGAGTTTCACAGTTATTTATGCGTCCATTTTCATATTATGTCAGTTATTTAGGACCTCTTAAAACTTTCTGCTTATAATTTTAATTTCATAGGTGCTAATATACTGTATATGTATATATATATATATATATATATATATATATATATATATATATATATATATATATATATATATATATATATATATCATAAAAAGCCAAATTAACTCGAAAGGCATATTACTGTTTAGAAAATGTTTTTAAAAAATCTAAGCAGAAAGTTTTGAGAGGTCCTAAATAACCGGAAAATTGGTACCTTTTGAAAACGAACGAACATAGAAATGTTTGCAAACCACCATCTAATATCAGTCACAATAAAAATAATTTGTTTATGTAATGTACTTACAGCTTAGTCGATTTTCTCGTTTTTGGTAAACATCATCATCATCATCATCATCATCACCATTACTCAACGTCGCGTGACGCAAAGGGCCTCTGTAAAATTCCGTCACTCATCTGGGTCTTCTAACTTAGAGGTGCTCACAGGAGCCTAGCTGACACTGTCACGTATTGTTCTCCTTGGGGTTATGCGAAGGATCTGTTCAAGTCTTCTCCGTCTCTCTTTCATCATTGTCTCGTTTATACATATGGAACTTCCGGAATTTTTCGTGTGGTACGGTGTCATTTCCAACTCGGTCCTGCGATCTGACTCCTAATGTAGTTCTTGAATCTTTATTCATTGGTATAAATTCGTAACTTCTCAGATGACAAAATCCTTTGCTATAGTTGGTGTCTGTACAGAAATGTAGATCGTACTAGACCTAGGTGTAATCTGACATTTGCAATTTCACTATATTTTGTTTTCAAATCGTATCCAACCTGACTATTGTTAAATTAACCTTTATAACTTATTCTTACCAGTCGATTACGAAAGTCAGCTAATGTATTACGTCAATGGGAATGCCCTAATATCACAGAATGGACGGTTTATTCCTGGTATAGCAATAACATGTTTAGGATTTTCAGAGAAATGCGTGTGTTCCAGGTACAGCAGCTTTCGGCGTAACAATTCCTTCATGAAAACTGGTGACAGAATGTGATCAAGTCCTCTTATTCATTTGTTGAATTCGTCAATCTTTTAAAAATTCGTCAGGGATGTGACTTAGACACACACACACACACACACACACACACACACACACCAGTTGCTCGCTATTTTTTTTTTTTTAATTGTCACGGTTTATACCGTCTTCGTCAACCTGTTCCTTTGTTTATGTCGCGTCCGTCGTGCTAGTTTTGCTTTTCTCTCCGTTTGTCCTTGAGGTAAAACCATATTTCTGCGATTTTTCTCCTGCCTTCTCTCACACCTTTGTTTTCTTTTTATCACATCCCTCCTTTCTTTCCCTACCCCATTAACACCCCCCCCCTCCTCCCCCTCTACCCCGAAGTTGTTCTCCCTTCCCCGTATTCTCTTTCCACAGTCTGGCGCCCGTGGATCGTCCGACCCACTATTATATTTCACCCAGTCTATTACAGTATTTATTTCCCATCTTCTTCACTGCTGCCTACTCCTTTCTTTCCTCACTTTTTTTTTCTTTATTTTCTCATTTTTTTTATTATTATTATTATGGTGTGATTTGACCTAGTTCTCGACAATTGTTTGAAAGGATTATGACCATCATATATATATACTACCGGTATGCGTTTCTTCACTGCTTATTCCTCATAGGATATTATTACAGTTTTACAATCTCTCTCTCTCTCTCTCTCTCTCTCTCTCTCTCTCTCTCTCTCTCTCTCTCTCTCTCAAGTATGTGTTGTAGATGTTGGTTACTTCCTGTTAAGAATTACGAATGCAGTGTAATTCTGACACAGACTCATGAGGTTAAAGATGAGAATATCCAAAATTCAGAGGCAAAGAAGAAGTAAATGCAGTGTATCATCGAGTAATGATTTAGTCATTCATAATTATGAGGTCATGTTACACCATTGCATCACTTCATTAGCTTATTGAGAGTTGTATGCGCGTGTGTATGTTTGTGAAGTGTATACATTCTAATGTTTATAAAACACACACACACACAGCATTAGCTCGGTACAGATTGTATTACTGATGCAGATTGTAATACTGATCAGAGATGCTTTTTGCAACTGACTATCGTTGCATGCACAGACTAACTGTCTGTGTGTATATATATACATATATATAATATATATATAGTAATTGGCTATGATCACATACACACGAACTATATATATATATATATATATATATATATATATATATATATATATATATATATATATATATATATATGTGTGTGTGTGTTTGCGTTAATACGATAGTCCCTTACTAGAAGCAACTTCCAGATTGCAATGTGGTGTTCTCTTGTCCTTAGTAACAGATTCAAGACCAAAAAGTGTTTCGTCTAATGACTCAACTAGGCCAGACAAACCACTGCAAGTCTCTCACCTTTGAGGAAGTATCAGATTACCTTCCACTCCTCCAGCTCCTCACTTCAGTCTTCTCTCTTCATTTTTTTGAGTCTCTTCTCCATTGCTTTATTGGAGTATGTGAACGCGTTTAGAATTTTGCTATTATGCACCCCCTCCCCCCCTTTCTCTCATTTTTTGTCTTTGTTCAAATCGCTTCAGTTTATATGGGTTCTTAATACAGTATTATATGTTAGAAAGTTATGATATGATTGTATCAGGTTAATGACATTGCTTCTTTCCCAGACGACTTTTTTATTTTCGTTCTTCATGTTAATTTTCAGGTGCGATGTCGTAATAACTTGTCAACAGCAGTATCAGATTTCGTAAATGTCTAAAGTTCGAAGTTGAGAACTCGTGATTTTTTTTTTTATTTTGACTCTTCATGACCTTTTTCCTGCAAATGAATAATTTAACAAGCTGGATATCAGGAAGAGTATACATACACATTGATATATATACTGTATATATATGTGTGTGTGTATGTGTGTTTTTGGCGCTCTGTTGTTGCGGTTTGTGAATTAAGCTGGTGTTATGATAGCACCCGTTCTTGCTGATAAAGCAGCCCGTAAGAGTCAGTGCGCTCTTGTATTCTCACTTCTGCTAGTACTGATGAAATCCTGTTTGCACGCACACAATCTAAGTATATGAGTAGGCTATTTGAATGTAGTGGTACTCCGATCAATAGGTGTAAGACGGTTACACGCCTTAAATCGGCGAGAAACCTTGTGGGAAATGTTGACGGAGGATGTGTGTGTTAACGATACGTTTCTTCCGCTGGTGTACGGTCAAGTCAGCGGATGTTAATCAAGGAGTCGAACGTTCCTTAGGCCTAAGCGCTTGTCTTTTATCGATAGGAATTTAATAGTATATTAAATTCCTCCGACATGTCCCGACATTTGTGTGTAGGATTAAATGTCATTTAGTGGAAACTGTCGAAAGAAACAGGTGAAGTACTGCACTTTGCTGATGTCTGTGATTTCTTTTTATTGGAAGGTTTGAGAATACAAGTGGATCTACGTAATAACGTATTATTCATCTCTCGTCATCCAATCAAAAAAGAAAATGATAGCTGCTGTGGTTTATCTTTGTTGTTGGTTGCAGAAGTCTCCTGTGTCCTTCGAATAATGCGCATTAGAATCGTGAGCGAGGGAACGCCACAAGGAAGTCGAATCAGAAGTATACCAACAGTTTTGCTTTCATCTTATTGTTCAGCCTGCTTCCTGGTTGCGAGTAACGCCATCATAAATATTCACAGTTGATGGCAATGAATAATAAAATACACAGATTTTTAAAATTTATAAGTATAACGAAAGTACGATATAAAAGCCAAGGTCAGAATTGTAGGTTTCTCGCCGTAGGGTTGTATTTCAGCACTCGTGCGTTTTAAGCCTTCGTTTCATTTTTCGATTGGCAATTCGTGAGTTTTACGGAGTTGCTTACCAATAAGCGAGTGTCCATCATCTTGCTAAACCATGCGAGGCCTCGGACTGATTGTTATCATTATAATTATCAAGAGTATTTTTGCTTATGCACGTTAGTAACATTGAAAATGCCAGTGGCACATAGCATAACCTTAGATTAAGTTCGGAAGTCTCTGCGAAAGAATATATTTCAGTCTGGTAGTATTGGCAATATGGCATGTATTGGTCACTCCTGCAAATGGAGGCATTATGTACCTCTAAATAGGATTAACCGGTTAACTCTTCGAGATTAGGGTCGGAGTGTCCTACAAGAACACGGCCCCTCCTTCAGGTGGAGATTGATTTTCTCTCTCGAGGGAAGGTGGCCGCATGAGAGAGAGAGAGAGAGGGGGGGAACCATTTTAGAAAGTAAGCCTTCCTTTAGATTTTCTGTATGGTGTACGAAGTGGGTGCTCTCTCTCTCTCTCTCTCTCTCTCTCTCTCTCTCTCTCTCTCTCTCTCTCTCTCTCTCTCATCTCTCGTTTCTCTCTCTCTCCATGTTTCAAATAGGCGTTTAAAAATGCAAACGTTTCAAATGTATAGTTTAAAAATGAAATGTGCAACAATTTACTGTAGTGTATGAAATGGGATATATACTGTAATGTCAAAACGGTGCTTTGAATCGAGAAAAAAGATATGATGAATAGCATTAGCAGAAGAATAAAAACTGCATCAGTGATTTTTTTAATAAAAAAGAATGTAAGTACTTGCGCATTGCACAAAGAGAATTATTATCAAAATTCATCATACATCCTGAACCATGAAATGTTCTGCCTGCATGATGAATTTCGATTATGATTCCGCTTTGTGTAATGCGCAGAGCAGAAGACACTGTGATTTCTTCACTCAGAAAATCTCTGATGCATTTTTTTATCGTTTTACTCATTTTAGCATTTTTCGGTACGAAATATCGTTTTGACATCAGCGATTTTATATTTCATATACTGCTCTGCTAGGATAACTGTTACATGTCAGTTTTTTTTTTTTTTTTAAATACGAAATTTGTATATAAATTGTTAAAGTTGATATGAGCAGTATATGTGGGAGTTAGAGTAAAGGCGAATGCCGAGAGATCGATCAAGATCGGCTTATTCCATTCGTAATGATGCTCTGGGACCGCCCATTGATTTTTAATTCGCCGGTGCTTTACTTCAGGGCACTAGTTTCAGCTGGAATCGCCACCAGGATTACGATGTGGTCTCACGGACTATGAATACAAACATGCACTTTATAATGGCGAAAGATGATGGGGCGAAGGACAGCGTTTTTAATGAGAATTGCGGCGGACTTAAGCTTTTTCATATCTCCTTCTGTTGACAACGGCTCGGCAATTAAGTGGAAGCATTTAATTGTGATGTTAACCTATATATTACAGAGAATTAAGGCGTACCGTCACCCTTCAATTTGATGATAGCACATGAGATCTGTCCACTTTGAGTGTATTTTGAAAGCGAGTATATTCATCAACGCACAAATATTTTAAGTAATTTACAAAAGACTGTTGTTATGCGACTTCCGTGAAGATGAGAAAGTTTAATTTATGGAATCCATTTTCTTCCCTTGCTTGGTCCGACTGCTTCTCCCGGCCTTCCTTTTCGTCCCCTTTCATTCCACTTTCGCCTGCTCTTACCCATTCGCACCTCCATGTTTCATTGTTTGGAACATCCGGGGCCATTTTAATATGTTAATGGTCTGACCACCCACTCCTGGTCCCCCCCCCTCTCTCTCTCTCTCTCTCTCTCTCTCTCTTGAATTTTCTTTCTTCCCTGTTTCCCACTTTCATCCTAACTTCCATATTTGAAAATGGTTTAACCTTCGGTATTTGCATTGACAGTAGATCACTGGATATTTGGCCTGCATACTCGTAAAGATTGAGTAACTTTTGTAAAGAATGAGCGACTACGTGTAGTCGGGTAGCGTTTGAAAGAATTATGGGTGAGGTTATGAGAGTCCAAGGACTGGTTTGATAGTCGTTTGTATGACTGGACATGTGAATCTTCATGTGCAAGATTCTACATGTACAAAGAAAATACATGGTTAGATTTATAACTCCGCCATTTGTCCGTCAGTGTCTGCAGGATGTTCATTTCCACTTTTTTAATGTTGCACTCACTAATTATACGATATTCTCGCATCCTTTATTTGATTTGTAACCATTTAGGGATTACGCCTAACTCGATTTTTTTACTTTTTTCTCCAAGTCCTTGTTAGTCTTCTCATCGAAACTAGTGTCCTTGAAACTGTACGTGCGTATAATGCCATGTACGCGAGTAACTTAGTAGGAATTAATGAATGGTCGAAGTTATTTTTAGTGTTATGTATTCTGTTCTGTGATACCGTGTTGATTAGCTCTGGGCTACTATCCTTACGCATACAGTTCGAGTCCTGGGAGTGGAGAGATGGTTTCTTCATTTTTTTCCCAAATTTTATTTCTAGGGTTTCAGTGGAAAACGTATCCAAAAGTATTAGGAAATCCATCGTATGCTTATGAGATATTTGCATAGAAAGATATTTGCGCATATAAACATATATATATAATATATATATATATATATATATATATATATATATATATATATATATATATATATATATATATATATATATATATATATATATATATATATATGTGTGTGTGTGTGTACATATAAAATAGATATATATCTATATATATAAAAATGGATGTACGTATGTATCGGTGTGTTTGTGTGCCAGTACAACTCTGAAACACGATGAGCAATTTCGACCAAACTTGGTATACGTATGACTTACTTTCTAGAAATCAGAACTGTTGGGGTAAGACATCACTAGCACCAAAGGGCACCAAAGGAAGTGGAGGTGGGAAGGGCTTCCCTGAAAAGGGGTTGGGTCTGCCCGTGAAACGGGGATGGTTATGCCCGTAAACTTGGTAATTAAATAAACTTGATGAATTTATCATACCTTATTTCTGGAAAAGAATACTGTGGAGGTTAGACATCACTGGCACCAGAGTGGGTGGGGGTTGGGAAGGGCGTGTTAGGGAGAAGGAAAGACAGGTGACGGCGAGGAGAAAGAGGTAAACAGTGAGAGAGAGAGAGAGAGAGAGAGAGAGAGAGAGAGAGAGAGAGAGAGAGAGAGAGAGAGAGTTTATCGGTTGCCATTCAGAGTTATCCTGGGCAGCGCTGGGTTGGTCAGCTAGTATATATATGTACATTATATATATTTATATATATATATATATATATATATATATATATATATATATATATATATATATATATATATATGTATATATATTGTGTGTGTATGTTTCTTTGCGCAAATATGTCGGAAGCACGCTGTGGATTCCTTAATACTGTTGGATACGTTTTCCACTAAAACCCTAGAAATAAAATTTTGAGATGAAGGAAGAAACCATCTCTCCACAGCTATGATACGAACTTTTATCTGGAATGACTGTAGTCCAGAGCTAACCAACTTGGTATATTTTTGTTAACCCCCCTCCAGTTTGAGGGATTAGACCAGTGGTTCCCAACCTTTTATTTGGCCATGCCCCACCTAATCACCTCTAAAATACTGATTCCCCCTGTGGTGATATATAATTTTTATTATTCAAAAAGTGAACTCCTATTCACGTGGAGGAACCCTGAAAGGCCGTTAACTTTAGGGCTTAAAAATCAGATTCTCTGTGGTTTGCATTGGGAACCACTGGATTTTAGATCTTTGCAGTAGGAGCCAAAAAATAGATTTTAGAAGACTATAAGAATTTAAGGTATCATGTATTCCCATGTTTGTTTCATCATCTTTGCTTTAACTTTCTCCAGATAATAAATAGATGTGTACCGTATCTTTGCAACGCCTTTCTCTAGATAATAAACTGCTGTGATTTTAATGGAGAACCGTTTCATTACTCACGAAAAAATAACTTGCCACGATCAACCCAAGAATGTTTTAATGCAGTATAAAATTGCGTGCTCTGTTTGAAGTACGTACGTGTTCGTATTGTTTCCAGCAAATGAAGTGAGGATTCTCTTAACTCAAAGAAACTGAAATTGTGAATGGATTTTTCGAAAGAATTGAGCTTATCCTTTTCTCTAGAAGTCAGTGTATCTCTAAAACTGACCGTTTATTGATTATTCATACCCCACGATGTAGTGTTTGTGGGACAGTTTTAAAAATATTTTGAAGGAAATGAAATGGGCAAAGGAGATGCGAGACATGTTGGTTTATGGCGCTGTCTATGTTTCTATGTTTGTATGTTTACTTAACACCCCCCCCCACCCCCCACACACACATACTCAAACACACACGGTACGTGCGCATGGTTTGTTTTCCATGTTTCCGCATTTTCTCCTCTTTTGATAGGCTACCCACAATTGCCATTCAGAACACCAGTGGCTTTTTAAGATTCATTTCATGAGCTTGACTTAAATGTTTTCAGTGACTTTAGAATTTCATTTCTGAAGTAAATTGAATCGGACTCGTTGACCATTGGCGTGACGGTGCAAAATCATTCTTAAATAAAATCAAATCCTTTTCGTCGAGACTGCATGCTCTTAATTCCCACGAGGAAACCTTGCCTCTTCAGGCTTGCCTTAACAGACTAATTAAGGACTGTTACTTGTATAGATTGCGTTTGCCTTCCTGTATTCTCTTGGAAAAATAACTGGAACATTATCTTGCGATATTTCTTCAGGCCGTCTTGCCCTTTCCTTGTTTTGGTCTAATATGTGGGACTCATTTCCATTTCCCATATGTCTTTGCTGATGGATCTCTCTCTCTCTCTCTCTCTCTCTCTCTCTCTCTCTCTCTCTCTCTCTCTCTCTCTCTCTCTCGGCTGTTTTATACAACGTTTTTGTTCAAGTCTATTACCTGAGGAAAGCTGAAGGACATTTTAGAAAAATTATTTTCATTGACGTAAAACTTAACGCATGTAGACTTAGTTTTCTGCAAAAGAAAACTATTGAGATGGCTTTGACTGTCCATCCGCACTTTTTCTGTCCGCCCTCAGATCTTGAAGACTACTGAGGCTAAAGGGCTGCAAATTGGTATTTTGACCATCCACCCTCCAATCATCAAACATACCAAATTGCAGCCCTCTAGCCCCAGTAGTTTTTATTTTATTTAAGGTTAAGGTTAGCCATGGATCGTGCGTTTGGCAGCGCTTTCTGGAGGCGTCGCCGATGCGCCTTCACTTAACCGGATCTGGGGAGAAACTGAACGCTGAGAGTTTCATGCAGCATTATATGCTGTACAGAAAACTTGATTGCGCCGAAGAAACTTCGGCGCATTTTTTACTCGTTTATATTGAAATTAATAGAAAAGTTAACTACCAGTGTAACCCGGGAATTGGGTAGATTATTTATAGTGTAAGTGTAATTCATTTCAGGAGTAATATATAGACCTATGTGTATTTATGGTTTGAAGTTTTTTGCGCAGGGGTTTCATCCACGCCTCACCTGTTCAAGCGTTAAGGCAACTGTGACCGTTGCCTTGTTTTCTATGGCGCCTCCTCTCGGTTGACAGTGGAAAGGTGAAGGCTTCTGGGTTGTTTGTTGTAGATCAATACTAAATGCGTCGTTGCCGTGCCTTCGAAATGCCATTTCTGAGACTTGAGGCACGAGCTTGGCCCCTGCGTTGATAGTTGTGCAATTATAAGCTGCTTTTGCAAATCTTTGTTACGAGAAAGTGGACATGATGCCTCTGGAAAAGTTTATTGTGTAGGCTCACGCAGACTCAAGTCTTCAGTTACTCTTGTGAACACGCTCATTAAATAAAAATGCTCATTAATTCGTATATGCTTGCAGTGTTTGCCTTGATTTAATCTGTTCAGAGAAGAATAATGTGTTAAACAGATCATTGTGTACTGTACACAGATGTACACAGTTCATGCCCAGTATAAAGGTCGCTTTCTTGTTAATTCTTTCTTAATAATACTTTGTAAGCCAAGAGCATAACACACTCTCTCTCTCTCTCTCTCTCTCTCTCTCTCTCTCTCTCTCTCTCTCTCTCTCTCTGTAAAAATTTATGAAGAACGATTGTAAAGATCACCCACCAATGCCGGTTATGATAACCCAAGAAACCGTTACCTTAGATGGCTTAGAAATCTGTTTCGGTATTTTCTGTAGTTTTAAAACTTGAGACAGTGCTACTCTCCAGTAAATAGTAATAATCTACTAGAGCTATTGTCTGGTCTTATAAATCTTTAACCACTAAGACTACTGTCCAACAATACATATACAGTATTAATATGCTTGTATTATTGATTGATTGATCTGTTAACTAAACTGCCAGCCAAATTATTATTATGGTATAGTCAGTAAAATTGAAAGTAGCATATTGTTACTATCATTGTAAGCCAGTCAAGCTGAATAAGACCCCATATAAAGAAACCGGAAGTACAGAGATGAGTGGCATCTATGTGAAAACTGCCCTTGAATACTTTGGAGCCAAAGGAAGACGTCTGGATAATATCGGAGCCCTTCCCCTCTGTAATAAAACATTAGTGGTTGAAACAGCTAATTGCCTGGACATCTACCCCATAGTTTCACTGAATGCCAGTGAAAACAGTAACCTCCATGTTAGTAATGTTCCCACAACAGAAATATTAGAGCAGGTACTGGGTGATTTTAAATTTCCCTGTGAAATATGGAGGTAATGGCCAGGTGTTCCTCTGTAAGGCGACGCACCAGAAGTCAGGATGGTTAGACAGCGTAATTGGTATTTGTGAAATCCATAATCTCGTATAAAGACATTTGGAACGAGGTCTTCAGAGTGTGACGAAGAAAACGCCGTTGAAATAATACTCACAAATAATCATAATCACCTATGCAACATCTCCAGGTAAAAGTTAGTTCTCTAAGCACTACCCAGTGACATGTGATACTGCATAAACTGCTCAACTGAGCATCGTGCATAAATCTAATCAGAGTGCCTCCTCTAAGACGCTGTTAGCATGAACCACCACGAGGCAAACTGGGTCGACGTCAAGAGCTTCTTTATGTCGATTGTTTGGGATGCATTACTGAAAAAGAAATTGAACACTGGCATCTTTCTTATCATTACAACAAGGCGTGTGAAGTGTTAGACCGATTCTGCCCTAAGAGAGTCTATTACGCAGGACGACCTACATAAATCCAAGGTGCCGGCAAGTTTTTTTTTTTTTTTTTTTTTTTTTTTTTTTTTTTTTTTTGAAAAACAACATATTGAAGGCCAACAACACCACTCATGTTCTGATAACTGCTAAAATACTGTAGACAGAACAAAGTCTAATAATTTCACTCGAAAACGAAAACTTAGATGAGGAAAACAAATTCTGTATGCATAAGCATGCAAACGACAAAAAGTGGAGAGTGGATTTTGCTCCCTCAAAGTAAATGGGCGCCTTGTAACATCGCTGGAATAGATTTATATCTTCGTTCCCTGACCAGAATCACGAGATAGAGTATCTAACCTCAAGTAGCAATACCACCAGTTATTTCAGTAACTATAATACTGGGCGTAATTCTGCCTCAATCTGTTGCCTAGTATTCAGTCACCACGTCAGATCCAACATCGTATCTTTTAATATGTACAGAAAATGATGCCTAAGTACAAACAGATCAACATATATATCCAGTTAGAATGGACCTAAAGAACCTTTTAGCACGCCTAAATGGAAAATCACTTTGAACTGATTGGTCCTCTGGTAGTATAATAAAAAGACTTAGTCTCAAGAAAACCTCTTGTATTGGTTAACAAATGAAAGTACTATAACTTAAGTCCAGGTGTGTATTTTCTTGACCCCATTCTGTACAAGATGTTCGAAGATTTTAAAGAGAAACAGAAGAATCATCTGTAATTCTTGTCAGTGGCCTGAGCTCCCCTTGGTTGATCCAGTAACTTGAGTTAATCTATGACAGCTGATATTCATCTGAATGTGAACCTCACTTTGTGCTAAAATTGCTTAATACTTTAATCTTAGTTGCCTGGTTTTAAACACTAGTGTTGTGTGTTATATATTTTTTTTTCTTTATTGTGCAATTCTCTCGAGAATGCCTTAGAGTAAAGGCTTAAGATCTTATTCTCCACTGTTACACGTTCCCCGTCTGGAACAGTGGACACACACACACACACACACTAGCGAACATATATTATCCAGTGGGAACCTCTTTTAATTCTAGGTAATTTTAAAAGAATCCGAAAAGTGGACGTGTAATTTTAAAATGCATTGTTATAACTAAGGTTACATAGAATTTCAGGATCGTGTAAATTTTTCCTTACCTCTGTTTCCAATAGCTCTTACGCGAGTTTTGACTTTGATGCACATTTAAAAATCCACATAATTAATCCAAATCACAATATTTCCATTTATTCGTACAAATAGTGGGTTTCCTTTAGATAGGCCAATTATCGCAAAGCTCAAGCCATTGATTCTTAGCTGTTAAACGTGTCTTTGTTTCTGGGGATAATGGAGTGATTCGTGTGTCGTTAAGCCCTCCCAGCCTCAAAAATGTCCCTCAAGGACGTTATGTACTTGTCTGGACCTTGAGATTATTATGATCATTAGTATCTTGAATTAGTGTCATCATTCACACCCACGTTGTGTGATTTTATTCAGTGGACACGATTGTGCACATACTACTGCATCGCTCGCATAAACTTGTATTTTGTAATCTTGTATTTTGCGTGTAAACGCTGGCATGCTTGGTTTTTTTTCGTATTAATTACTTCTCTACTTTCACAAAGGCGAAAAAAAAATCCACTTTCACAAAGACAAGAAAAAAAAAATTCCAGGATAAGATTATTTTTAAGTGTTCAATAATTGGATTCATCGACATCATGTATCTCTCTCTCTCTCTCTCTCTCTCTCTCTCTCTCTCTCTCTCTCTCTCTCTCTCTGTGGGTTTCCACCAGACGCAGACCGAACAACCAGTGGATAAGCGTAAACAAAGATATGAAGTTGGCGACAGCCTGAGCACACAGGAAAAACCAACACGCGTCCATCTAAGCAATCATCCTCCTCCATTTGCTGCTATCATTAGAACGCCTCGGCTTGCTTTGGAGAAAGGAATGTAGGCGGAGAAAACAATGAGAGATTTTATTTTAAGTAAAAACGCAGTTGCTTCCTTTTATTATTATTGCTGGTGTTGCTGTTCAAAACTGGCGAGGATGTAAATGCATACACACACACACACACCTTCCTCTCTGTTCGTATATATATATATATATATATATATATATAGTATATATATGCTGCATATATATGTACAGTATATATGAATTATATATATACGTTGTGGATTTTGTCTTTATATTTATATATTTATCACATTCCATATTTTTCATGATTCAGTTACACACACACACACACACACACACACATATATATATATATATATATATATATTGTGTGTAAGTTTAGATCGAGGATGACATGAATAATGGAAAGAATAGGAAATAGGAACATTTTTTTGGCCTAAGAGTAACAATATTGTCTAGTGAAATGTCTGCTTAGCATATTGCGTCAGTTGGTATTGGTGAAAATGATCTGCATATGGTGGTGAAGAGTTTAAGTGCTTGCAAAAATGAGCGTTGGAAATTGTGAGGTTAGAGTGTAAAAAGTGGATTGGTCAGATAATTTGGAGTCATTGGAGGAAACGAAAATAGTGCTGGCTGGAGGAAATGGAAGACGTTTTGCTACAGAAAGGATTTATTATTTAGTAAAGGCGATAATGTGTGCAAAAATAAGCCGAGTTATGTATTATATTTTAGAGGCTTGATAGGCAGCTGATGGAGTTTATGTATTTGGATGGGTGACCACCAACCTGGTACACCACCTGGAACAGATAGGGCTAGTAACTCTATCACAAATATATTTACTGAAATCCAGAATGGCGCACCTACTGGAGCTACTCCTTCGAGGGGAAAAGGCATGTATATATATATATATATATATATATATATATATATATATATATATATATATATATATGTATATATACATATATATATATATATATATATATATATATATATATATATATATATATATAATGTGTGTGTGTGTGTGTGTGTGTGTGTTGTGTGTATAACTGAATCACGAAAATGTGGAACGTGATCAGTATAGAAATAAAGACAAAATCCACGAAGGAAAGAGATAAAATGGAGTGCTACGAGGACTTTCGACTGCCGTCCTACTACTAAGTAAAGGACGACAGTCGAAAGGCCTCGCAGCGCTACTTGTCTCTCTTTCCTTCATGGATTTTTTCTGTATATTATATATATTTATACAGTATATTATACAGGTATATATGTATTATGTATATATATATATGTATTTTATATATATATGTATTATATATACATACATATACACACAGCTAAGAACTGGGGATGCTGACTGCAAAGATTCATTGTGCTGCCGTCGACCTAAGCAGTAAATTTGTACTTGGTGGTTAATCGACTGTTGTTGCTCAAGGACGACAGAATTCATCCAAGAATACTAGCGGAAAATATCTCTCTCTCTCTCTCTCTCTCTCTCTCTCTCTCTCTCTCTCTCTCTCTCTCTCTACATATATATGTGTGTGTGTGTGTGTATGTATGTGTGTCTGTGTATACATGTGTGTAAATATTTCGTACCTACACACGCGTGACTTTTTATATTCACAAATATGAAACGACAAATATAGTTTAAGATCGGGAATTCGAAGTTAAACTTGATATTTGTATGTATTTCATATATGCTGTATATATATCATTATAAATAATGAATTACAAATACCAGCATGCATATTTTTCTCTTTGAAAGGTTTGAGACTGCATATCTTCTGGCCCTCGCCCTTTGATCAATACAAGAAAGCGACATTATATGTATATATATATATATATATATATATATATATATATATATATATATATATATATATATATATATATATATATATATATATATATATATATATATATATATATATATATATATATATATATATATTATATATATATATTTATATATATAATATATATAATATATATCTATATATATATATATATATATATATATATATATATATATATATATATATATATATATATATATATTACTGTTATATTACTATATATATATATATATATATATATATATATATATATATATATATATATATAGTTTATGTGTAAGGGAATATCTGTATACATATCTATAGCACTTCAGTATATACTTACGTACATAAGTACATTCTGTACATACAACAGTTTTTTAGAAGAAAAATAACCATAGTGCTCCTAAAGCAATTACATAAGCATCCTGGGAAATAATTACGGCCTGACTCGAGGTGTTGTGCCCACGAGTCCAAATGGAATTACTTTTAAAAGTCCGAAGATTAAATTTTTTTTTCTGAGGAATAAACGTAATTTAGGACCCCTGGAATTTCCTAAAGGAGGAATTTCTTCTTCTCTTGTAGTTAGGTCTTATTTGATTATTCCGTCTCATATTGTTTGATTGTATTTCCCTTTATGAAGTCCTTAATATTACTTTTCATTTCCCTCTTCTTAAACTAAGTGTAAATTGAAAGATTCGTATATCCTAAGGTAATGGTGGTATTCCTAGTTTGCTTTAGATCATTGTCAGTGTATTTTGTTTATCTGAATATCATAATCTAGGTCTTTAAGTTTCAGACAGAGTAGCTTAAAGCGAAAATTTAATGTTTGTATATGATCTTGATTTATGTAAACCGTCACTGGAAGATTTCAGTAAACTTTTTTTTACAGTTTACAGCTATCTTTCCTATATCCTATACATTACACACACACACACACACACACACACACACACACACACATATATATATATATATATATATATATATATATATATATTATACATATATGTATACACACACATATATATATATATATATATATATGAAAATATATTATATATATATATTTAAAAACTAAATTATACATATATGTGTGTGCATTGCTTATTGAAAATGTTTTGCTTATTAAAAACTAAACTGACAAGATTGGCGGTGCAAATCTGACAAGTTCCTGCTAAGCAAGATGACTGCCATTCTGACAGGATCTAAATAGGCAGGGTAATAGCAACCCTGATATGATCCTAGTAGGCAAAGTAATAGCAGGTTGCTAGGCTATACGATGACCATTCTGACAGGTTACTAGGCAGTATGATAACCATTTTGACATGCCCTAATGAAGCAAGGTGATAGGCATTCTGACCGGCTCCTGCAAGGCAAGGTGATATCCATTTTGACAAGGTCCTGCTAAGCAAAGTGCCTGCCATTGGCATGATCCTGATAAGCAAAGTGATAGCCAATCTTGACATGTTCCTAACAACAAATTGATAAATATTCTTAATTGTTCGCAACAGACAAGGAGATTGCCATCCTGACATGATCTTGCTAGGCAACTTAATAGTCATTTTGACGTTCCAATTTGGCAACGAGTCATTTTGACGTTCCAATTTGGGAACGTGATAGCCATTCTAACAAGTTCTCAGTAAGCAAAGTAAAAGCCAATCCTGAAGTGTTCCTACTAAGCAAGATGACACCTCTTCCTACATGTTCCCAGTGATAGCCATTCTGGCATGTTCCTATTAAGCATTGTGATAACCTCCTTGATTTTTTTCTAGCAGGTAGTGTAATAGCCAACCTGATACTCTATTACTTAGCAAGGTGATAGCCATTCAGATAGGTGAATTGTTATTATGATGTTTCTTTTAGACAGAATAATAGCCCATTCTCATAAGGACAAAGTGTTACCTACTGTCAGATTCCTACTAAGCAAGGTGATAGCCATTCTGCCATGCTCTAAAAAGGCAAAAACCATTGTTACAGGTTCCTATTAGGCCAGTTTGACTTTTTCCTAGTAGGCAGTGTGAAAGTCAATAGTCATTCCATACATATTCTGACATTTTCTTACCAGGCAGAGTGATAGTGTTTCTGACATGTTAGTGATTCTGACAAGTTCCTTCTTGGCAAGGTGATTGTCATTCTGATATACTCTTTATTAGGTAAGGTGGTTGTCATTTTGACATGTTCCTACTAGACACAATATTAGTCATTCTGACATGTTCCTACTAGACACAGTATTAGTCATTCTGACATGTTCCTACTAGACACAGTATTAGTCATTCTGACATGTTCCTACTAGACACAGTATTAGTCATTCTGACATGTTCCTACTAGACACAGTATTAGTCATTCTGACATGTTCCTACTAGACACAGTATTATTGACGTGTTCCTACTAGACACAGTATTAGTCATTCTGACATGATCCTACTAGACACAGTATTAGTCATTCTGACATGTTCCTACTAGACACAGTATTAGTCATTCTGACATGTTCCTTCCAGGCAAAGTGGATGCAAATTTGACATGTTCGTGGAGAACATGTGTACTGTACAACTCCACCAGTGCATATCTTATCGCTGTCGAATTAGACGATTAACATCGGATGCATGTTGTGTCTCGTATATTCCTTTAAATTTTAAGCTTACGTCCTTGAAGCTATTGTTGAAATTCAGACGACTAACTGCGTGGACTAAGTTTTGTAATCTTGCGAAGTTTTGATATTTCACTGCACACTGTTCTTTTCACTCTAGAAAACTGACTGTGACTCTGACATTAGGACTCGTTCTGTGAAGCGTCCTCTGGGAATATTAAATGTGACCAGGTCGATGGAGAGGGCGGCTGTATGCAAAGGGACAAAGGACTCGTTAAATTGCTTTCGGCTCAGAATTGTTAAAGTTTTACTTTACCATATTGATTTTTTTGTATATGGACCAGCCTAAATGGTGTGCTTTGTTAGTTTATTAATGCATGGTTAGTTAGAATGATTCTTTGTGTAATGACTTAAATTATTCAGTAATGTTCAGGATGTTGAAAGTTTCTGTAATCGAAGACGGAATAGTTTCCATACGTAGATTTTTTTTTTTTTTTCATGACGTTAGATGTTTCACTTGAGAGGTTGTAATCTTAAGAAAAAAGTAATATAACAGTCACTGCCACAGTTATCCTGTAACTTAAAAAAAATAATCATTGTGCAGTAAACATCTACTTCAGTCGCTTCATATAACCCCCTTCCCCCCATTACAAAAGGCTTGCCAGTAGTTCGTTAACTCACCTCCTTTGCGCAGACTGCATTAAATTTTTATACTCCACGCTCCCTACGCTCCTTGGAAAATTCATTCTTTTACAGCGTTTATGCGACAACAAACTAGCATATTCTCTCTCTCTCTCTCTCTCTCTCTCTCTCTCTCTCTCTCTCTCTCTCTCTCTCTCTCTCTCTCTCTCCTTAGGAATTATCCACTCTTTACTAGTGTATGAGCCTGAATACTTATACACTAATAAACAGTGTCCTAATCCCCCCAAAACTCGAACACTCAGTTCATGTTTGTACCTTGCGTAACTCTCTTTATTACTACATCATCATATACTGTATGTATATTTTCACATATTCATTCTTGTATTTATTTCGTAAACTATTTATCTCATTGGCTTACTTTGGAGGGTATTCCGGCCCTTCATTGTACAGCACACGATATATACGAGTATGTATGTATTGTGAGATTCAGAGTTATTTTTGAACAGCGCAAGTCGAAAAGTTTGTTTAGGGAAAATCTGAGTTGGCTGCACTGTGTTCTTTCAGACAGACTACCATGCATGACTCCTTTGCCGCTAAAAAACAATTATTTTTCCATTTTTTTTCCACAAAATAAGTGATACATTGACGTCAGGTCAGCATTGACCAAATGTCGAAGATTGCATGGTTGACTTTCCCATGCAGTTGCAATGCATACTAAGAAGGTGGACTGCTTTTGCAGGGCTCTCGGCGTGGTTATATTAGCATAACTCCTTGCCCTTAAATATCCGGTCAACCTCAAGCACTCGGAGCTCTTGTGACTGCGGAGCTCGGTGTCCCATATTCGGAGACTTGGGAATGAGTTCAGTCTCGGAGACTTAAGTTTATTTTTTAGTCTCTGAGGCTCAAGTTTATGATGATACTTGTAGATGTGTAAAATTTATGCACGTGATGTTTTTATGAGTTTTAAAAATGGCTTATCCATTTTTTCTCTGTGTAGTCAGTATTATTGTGGGTAAATTGCAATTGTTAAATCAAGACATCTTCCTCTTGTTCTTTAAATTTTGTATGAAAAGCTTGTTGCATTTCTATTGTAGATTTATTTCAAATGTGCAATTGATAAGGCGATGCCACACTATCACAAAAACAATCAAATAAAAAAGAGTCATCGTCCTGAAAAAAAAAATGCTTGTTAAAGAAAACCAGATGAGTGTACCACATTCACTCTAGCAGATTCGCCAAGATGAAACCATTATTCTGAATACTTTCACAGCTTCCAAGCTGTTGCAGGCATGCATTCTGGATCTCCATTAACAACACTGCACAGTAATGTATACTCACCATATTTTCGTCACAGTTAATGCACTTATTATGCTGTCTCCTGAATACTGAAGGCCTTACGGGGAAATCTTGTCCACTCTGCAAGTCAAACTTTTGTTTTTCTTTGTGACTAAATGAAAGTGATGTCTGTCATGAAAAATTATTGCTCTTATCCATACGTCAAAAGGTGTGTGTGTATATAGGCTATATATATATATATATATATATATATATATTATATATAGATATATATATATATATATATATATATATATATATATATATATATACACACACACATCGGGTGTATATATATATAATATATATATATACACTCACTCACTCACTCACTCACACACCAAGCGTGCCCAGTTTTATTATCATTATGACGTAACGAAACCACTCATTCACATTGATAGTTTTCACAGGGCTCCGGTTAAGGCTAAACAGCTAAATGAGAAGGGAACAGTTGGATAGTATAGAGTAGAAAGCAATGCAGCTGGGGCCGATTGGACGCTGCGGAAAGCTTGTAGGATCATTTACAGAGCGCCGCGCAAAGACACGCAGTAAACGATATAACCTCAGGGGAATTAATTTCGTTCCTGTATCATGGTGGAGTTTCTCTCTTTCTAATTAGTTAGGTACGTGTATAGACCATATAAAAGAAATATACCATACATTGACTGAAGATACGATTTAATGAGTTGCAAGGCATGGATTCGTGTAGTTTATAAAAGTTAGTTGCTAAAACGTTGACAAAAGTAGCGCCGGTGTTAGCTTTTTCTGTTCATGAGTAAGAATATTTTCTTTGGGAGAGAGAGAAAAGTATACCTTAGTTTAACCAGACCACTGAGCTGATTAACAGCTCTTCTAAGGCTGGCCAGAAGGGTTGGACTTATTTTACGTGGCTAAGAACCAATTGGTTACCTAGCAACGGGAATCCGAACCACATTATACCGAGAAATGAATTTCTGTCAGCAGAAATATATCGAACGCGGGCCTAGGAGAGTGCTAGCCGAGTACGATATCGACCCATCCAATGAGGAACTGAGAGAGAGAGAGAGAGAGAGAGAGAGAGAGAGAGAGAGAGAGAGAGAGAGAGAGAGTTTTTATTCTTTGAAATTATTATTGAATGGCACAGTTTAATTTCAGTTGTAATATGTAACATTATACATACGATCAATTGATGTATAACAGAAAACCCGAATTTTACAGAGTAAAGTTGCTTTAAGGAAAAGAAAAATTGAGAAAAGACGTAGATATGATCACGAACCCAATATCCAGACTTACTTATCAATCAGCTATTTCTTAAGGCTCGGTTTCCTAGACCTACTTTTATTTGACCTATTACGGTTAGGCGTAAAAGGAGCGTCTTGATCTTCTTAAGCATGCCGAGGTTCGCCTGCCAATAAGGAGAACATTCCATCACGAGGGAAAAGTGGGAACATCTTCAGTTTTTACAACATCCGCAATGCTTAATATTCTATCGTCATCGTTGCTGGAAACAGTCATTTTTTTCTCTCTCTCTTTTTTAACTGCCATTTGGGTTTTACGGCATCAGCTCTCTTGGGGATTTTCATCCTTTTATACGATATTTGACGTTCAAGTAAAATTATTTTTATAGCATAGATTATTTCCATTTCTTATGGTTGTGTTATGAATAGAAAGTGGTTGATGTGTAACTGTTTTCCCGTACCATGATGTATGTATGTATGTGTAAAAATTTCCTTTCCCAGAACATTTATTCTGTGATATATTTTGAAAAACGATATATAAAGTTGAGGTTAAGTGATCAAATCATAATAAGTGTTTTGTAAATTATGTAATGTAGATCAATTTTACGAATGTCTAAATGCCAAGGTTTTTCTTAAAAGCATCTTTTGTTAAAGGGCTTTAATTCAGTGACATTGGAGCCCTCTCTCTCTCTCTCTCTCTCTCTCTCTCTCTCTCTCTCTCTCTCTCTCTCTCTCTCTCTCTCTCTCTCTCTCTCTCTCTCTCTCTCTCTCTCCGCTGACTTTGTATGGGTGGTGTTACTTGAAATATGAAGATGCCAGCAAATTGATACTATTCAGAAAACGGTATAATAGGAGTTCAGATAAATTGCAAGGAGATGGGTGACTGGTCCTAGTCACCTGAGAATTTGGGTCACGCTTGTGGCACACACGTTGTTTGTGAGGACCGATGGACATTTTTGCCGGCCGACTACACCTTTCTTCCTGGAGTTTCCAGGATGAGGATGGTAACTGTCTTCTCTCAGGATGTCTTTTGAAGTTGTTGAAAACAAAATCATCATGAGGCGTAGTTACTTTTCACCGGTTAACGGTTAAGTTTTAGTTAGATTCCATCAAGAAGGTTCATTTTCTTAAGAGGTGATTGGAGTGGGCTTCTCAGTTTAGAATCGAGTAACGTTTTCGTCAGGCACAAACGTAATCCTGTGTATAAGTTGTACGTGTTTGAAAGTGGTAGCTTGATATCGGTAAATTGGAAACTTGTAGAATAATGAGTGCGATGTGAAAATTGTATTTTGAGTAACGCTTCGTTGGAAGAGTATTGAGATAGTCTTTTTTATTTATTTTGAACAGGTAAAACAGCTTACTTGTTATTGTTTTATTATTGTTTCAGTGCAAGGTAGAATATTGTTGAAAGATTACTCAGCTTAAGAAAGTTGATCTGAAAGCATTCATTTTCTTAGAAAATTCTTGTGGCAAATGAAGTATAAACGCAAAGCATCTGATACATGGAATACCTTATTATGACAGTGCAGTATTTGCGGGAGTAATTAGGTAGCACTGACTGGAGGGAGACACTTCTCGAGCTTAAAGAAACAGTGCAAGAGTTCAGCGGCACACTGTGTTAACAAGGATCGATGCGATATTGATGGTCCTGTGAAGGTGAATGAAGTGGCTGATGATGCTTCCTTTTTGGTCTGCAGAGTTGAGTCGTGATTCCCCAGAAATAAACTTAGCAGTGGCAGCCTAATTTTTTAATGGAGCCTAATTTTTTAATATATATATATATATATATATATATATATATATATATATATATATATATATATATATATATATATGTGTGTGTGTGTGTGTGTGTGTGTGTGTGTGTGTGTGTGTGTGTGTGTGTGAAATGAAAGTGAATGTTTGTATGTTTGTGCGCTATAGAAATCCGAACTGTTTGACAGACCCAGACAAAATTTGGTACATGGCCCCTATGTGACCCCAGTTTATAATTCAAGATCAAACACCTACCCCGTAACAAACATCAAACACAGACAAATTGAATGATTTTCGTTTTTACCAGTTCCGTCAGGTTTTCGTTCAGGTGCATTATGGGATATGGTCATTTTTCCTCTGAGCGAATTTACTTGATTTTTGATCATTAGAAAAGACCAAGAATATTTGCCACTGCAAGTCGTTCATTCTCTCTCTCTCTCTCTCTCTCTCTCTCTCTCTCTCTCTCTCTCTCTCTCTCTCTCTCTCTCTCTCACCATTTTAATAAGATAAGTGCCTGGATATATATTATATATATATATATATATATATATATATATATATATATATATTTTATTTAAAGCAATGATATATATTCAATATATATATATATATATTATATATATACAGTATATATATATAATTATTTATTTAAAGCAATGAATTCAAGACAGAATTATTTAAATTTTAAATGATAGAACACATATTTTACAAGACAAAACACTTCAAAGGAGATGCAGGAAAATTTTTGTGAGTCCTTCAGAGTTTTCCCAGGCAGCACCTGGTTGGTAAACTAGTGTGTGTGTGTATATATATATATATATATATATATATATATATATATATATATATATATATATATATATATATATATATATGTGTGTGTGTGTGTATGTATCTAGCAGCCTCTGTGTGTAATGCCGCGTTTGCTTTTGTACATCGGCTTGATTACAGAGTCCATTTTCCACACAAAGAACCCATGAACTCTGATTAGGCCTTTACTCTGGCGTGCTGCTCTCCCCTCCCTCCCTATAGCACACTCATACAGGGTTTAATAACGTAAAGGTTCAGCTCCGGTAATAACGGCCAGGAAGATATAAGACCCTGGTATCGTTTAGCTGGGCTATTTATACTGCGGATAAGGTCACAGTGAGTCTGCAGTTTCTATCAGATAGTATCTCCATTTATGTGCATTTGTTTTGATTGATTATTGTGTTTAAATTTGTTTCTTTTGTCTGCAGTGCAGATAAAAGATTTGCTCTGTTTGTCCAGTACAGCAGCATTTTAAGCATTTTGTAGATCAGATGTTTGTGCATGATTGTCTGACTTCGGACCTTTCACATTTTTGACATCTCTTTAACCACTGGATCGATTTCAGCCACAGATGGCAAAAAGCCTTCCCGGGGAATTCAGGGTTGTTCAGATGGCAGGCATGGCCTCTGCTATAGGTCATTAAACACTGAAAGTAGGTGGAGCTAGTTCAGATTTGTAAAAAAATCTTTAAAAAATCTTTAAAATTACTCTGCCATAGATGACATATTAGAAAGCTTTCTAGACCCCGGAAACCAGGATTAGGCTACAAGAGGGGTTAGAATGATTAGAAAAGCTCGTTGTTTCGCAGTATGCTTTACACGGCTACAGTATTATTATTTTGTAGTCATCCACATGCAATGTAGATTCTAGTTTGTTCAAACCATGGGCCAGAATGGGAGTATCGTGGAGGTTCAAAGTTCTACTTGGAAATGTATTGGAAAAATCTTGAAAACATACTTGTAAGTGCATGAGGGTAGCATAATTTACCAGTGAGAAGTCAAAATTCATAACGTATTTCAAAAGTCATTCTTTAGAATGCAAGTTCTTAGGGATGAGTTCTCTAGCCAATGCCCTGCCCTATGGATGTGCAAATGGCTTCATTGTCGATGGAGACTGCCCTTTCTTGATGGTCAGCTATCCAATTGTTGACCAGACTCAATATTGGTTAACTCCGCTGGCTAAACGACCAGCAGCTAGCGATCATGCTACTCGCTATCGACTGCAACAGGGGGTGGCTTCGAAGACAACTAGTGTAAAATGCGCCAAAGTTTCTTCGGCGCAATCGAGTTTTCTGTACAGCATATAATGCAGATGAAGCTCTCAGCCGCGGCCCATGAAACTTTCAGCCACGGCCCGGTGGTGGCCAGTGCTGTTGGCATTAATAGCGGTGCCATGCGCACGATCGTGGCTAACTTCAGCCTTAAATAGAATAAAAACTACTGAGACAAGAGGACTGCAATTTGGTATGTTTGATGCTTGGAGGGTGGATGATCAACATAACAATTTGCAGCCCTCTAGCCTCAGTAGGTTTCAAGATTAGAAAAGTGCGGACGGACGGGCCAATAGCCACCTCAATAGTATTTTTTTACAGAAAACTAAAACCAAGATAATTGTTATTGCCAATGCATAATTGTAAATGCCTAATCGTATATTTAACTCCCTGTGCAGAAAAATTTATAACATGCAAGGCTCATTAGCGACAAGTCCAATTCTTTTTACATACACCGCACAAGCACCTTTTGGAAATTAAAGTTTTCTTCTCCTCCTCATTCCAGAAGAAAATTCCAAGTTATGTACCTTTTGACCATCCTGTCGCCCTCCATTCTTTGTTCATGTCCAGCAGTCTCAAATCACCGATTCATCCGTTCACATATGGTTTACCTGTTTACCAGTAGTGATATATATATGTGTGTGTGTGTGAATGTGTATGTATATATATATATATATACTGTTTATATGTAATTGTCTATATACATATGTATAGTACTACTGCTGCATTTTCTCAATTGAAACATTGCGCACCTGTACCGTAGATTTTGGCAATCAAAATTTATTATTTGCAAAGGCTATTCTTCCAGTAGGTCATGTCTCGTCTTAAGCAGTAAAATTTAGTTTGGCTCCTGACATCTAACCTTTTTTGTCCGGTAAGAGTCTTTTCTCTTTTTCGCTTGTGTCTTTTTGGTTCCTGGAGCATAACTTTGATGTGATGTAGAAGACTTCAAGTGAAATGTCATCAGTAGAATGTATACAATGTTTCTTTTCGAATGGGATTATTTCATATTTTTATTTTCACGTGTTCATGTGTGTTATATACCATCAATATTAACAGTTACCTGTTTTGTGGATGTTGATAGGTTTATGTAAGTAAACAGCCATATCTTTGATAACTGGAATTCTGTTATATTTTTCTCCTCTCCTTTTGAAATGTGCAAGAGATGTGTTATTTTTGTTTCCTCTAATGGGATTCCAGGGCATCTCAAAGGGGCCTTTAATTTTGATGCTGAGTCGGTAGGAAGAGATATATTTATCGATTGTAACGAAGCTATTTAAACGTCCATTTAATGGGCAAGAGACCCTTAAATTGTATCCTTCATTTACTTATCATAGATTTTTTAGGTTTCGTATCTAATCACATTTGTAAGGAAGTTTGTATATATTATATTAGTAAGTTGATTAATATCACTGAACAATAAAAAGTAAGATAAAACTTGTACTAATATCTGTACAAGTATTTTTCTATGAACCACATTTATATTTCCGCCTAGTTTCAAGAATACAACTAACTGCTGTTGTTTCCAGTATTTGCTCCATAGTGCTCAGATATGTAGCACACCGCGCTTGTTGCCGTGTGACAAAGAGTTACGTAATGGATAAGAAGGGTCATAACTATAACACAGGGTACATGAGTAGTCCAGTAGTCTTGTGAAGCACACTTTATTGCATAAGCCAACCAGTAGTCCCCCATGGGCACTGTTCTGAGGTGCATATTTAACGCAGTGCGTACAGTATTGTACTGCTAAGTGTCGTTCATTATTTACTCAAATTTAGAAACTCTTCAGTAAGTCTTGGTTCCGTTTTATTGTGACTTTTTATTGTCGTTTTGCCCATCTTGGATGTGGTCTCCATAGAAATTTATAATCCATATATACATTTGGTGGACTCGAGACACGCTTTTTCTTTGTTGAAGCTGTGTAATCGTGAATTGTTATAAAAAAAAGGAATTGATGCTTCTTTTGGGCTGGATGTAATCATTGGTTAAATAATTTTTTTTTTTCGGATTGAATGATTGATTTAAACATGTCGCTTAATGATTTTTAGAATATCGGATGAAAGTATGCAAATTTTTGTAACTGATGAAAACTATATGAGCGAATTTTCATCTTGTGATTTGACAGTGGTGATTATTCCAAGATATTTGTTTGCTATCTCTCTCTCTCTCTCTCTCTCTCTCTCTCTCTCTCTCTCTCTCTCTCTCTCTCTCTCTCTCTCTCTCTCAAACTTATGATGATGATTTAAACATTAGATGCATGCTCTCTCTCTCTCTCTCTCTCTAACTTATGATGATGATTTAAACATTAGATGCATGCTCTCTCTCTCTCTCAAAAACTTATGATGATGATTTAAACATTAGATGCTCTCTCTGCTCTCTCTCTCTCTCTCTCTCTCTCTCTCTCTCTCTCTCTCTCTCTCTCTCTCTCTCTCTAACTTATGATGATGATTTAAACATTAGATGCATGCTCTCTCTCTCTCTCTCTCTCTCTCTCTCTCTCTCTCTCTCTCTCTATGATGATGATGATTTAAACATTAGATGCATGCTCTGCTCTCTCTCTCTCTCTCTCTCTCTCTCTCTCTCTCTCTCTCTCTCTCTCTCTCTCTCTCTCTCTCTCTCTCTCTCTCAAGATGTAAACATTAGATGCCAGTGACGTTGGAGTTGTTTACCTGGCAAGACCCAAGAATCTGGTTCACTTCCGTTTTTCCCTCTCTGGCTGTTGCAGCAGTTCTTATACACTGCTTCTTTGTGAATCACCGATGCGTGATGTATATGAATGGCTTATTTTTACTAGGAAAGTTTCTCCTTTCATCAGCTTGTTAATCACTTGCAACGGGTATCATTACTCTCTTTTTGTTGTTTTTTATGCATATGTTTTTTGAGTTTCGTGAGTTTGTATTCGTGGGAATGTGTCATGTTCTTTCTGCTCATGTAGCCTATAATCAGTTTAGAACCCCTTAATACAGTAGTTCTGATGATATTCTTTATTAATCCTTTTTGTAATGAATCCTGAATTGCATAATGAAGGAATTAGTCTACACAAAAAGACCTAGAGCTTTTTGAGAAAAAAGATTCTGTGGTAATTTATGGGCTTGTGTGTTTTAGATTAAAATACCGTGAGTTTAAGAAATGGTGTTGAAGCTGTTGCAGACCTTTTTTTTTACATAGTTTTGTTTCTGATATATATATGTGTGTGTATATACATACATACATACATACATTATATATATATATATATACATATACTCGTATATGGCTGGCAGTAGATTAATTAGGCGATGACTAGTAGCTCGCTTCATTCAGAAAGCCTTGGTAGGTGCGCTTATCACATGTAATTCCCCTTTGGGTGTAAGTTATTCACAGGGTATAGTGAATGCTATATTAATGGGTTATTTATGGGGTAATATTTTAATTTTTAAGGATGTCACGTAAAACACTAGTGACTTAACATATAAATTCACGTGTTGCAAATTACTGCCGTAAGGAAAACTTCCTGATTTCAGTTATTCTGAAGTACAGAGCGCGAATTCTGCAGGAATAAGCACATCATAACCAAAATTAATTTTTATCTCTGTTGATGGCTGAGTGCATTAAGTCTACTGTCTCCCATGTACTTGCCATAAGTGTAGAGTTCTAATCATGGTCGGATATGTACCTTAAACAATTCACTCTGGATGTAAACTGTTCCCAAGATGTAAAGAAATTCGATATTAATCAACAAATATAAGTTTGTGTGTGTCTACTTCTCATGAAGAGCGGTACCCACGACAAATTGTGCTGAAAATTGCCATTAACCTCGTAACGATAAAATCCCTAGAAGTCTGGGAGGCTCTCATTTGTTGTAGCTCATTATATACTATAGTCCAGTCATTAATGCTTTATTCTTGCCCATATTTTTCTCCCTATAATTTGATCAACTTCGACAGTGAAGAAAATCGGTTTTTTAACATTTGGACCATAGTAGAACCATGCTGGGAGAATGAAAAATTTAAAGCTTCACGTATATCACCACCCCCCTCAAAAAAAAACCTTAATTGCTTTCTCATTACTTTTCAACATTCTTCTTAGTTCTAGTAGATCTCTAGTAGAGTCGCTGCTGTCTTTATTGACTTTAATCTGCTTAAACATTTTTTAATTATTCGCTAGGTATCTTTATTTATTTATTTGCTTATTTCTTGCATGCTCGTGGTGGTAACTGGCCCTTATCCAATCAGAATGTCGAAGACAAATAGTGGGAAGAAGTAGAATACTGGAGGGTACTTCCAACGCTTAGTGTATTGCAGTTATCAAGTTTCAGTCCTCATTTCCACGCTTAACGGCAGAGTCGACTTCATTGGCCACCCCTTTGCAATCCCAGGAGAGTCATATTGGCTCGAGGTTGTACTGTGATTTAGTGAGTGTGTTATTGGCTCCTAAGGGCGAATAGTAAGTGGCGTGGGTGGGCTTCGTAACGGAAAACACGGTTGAGTCCACAGTACTGTGCCAGGCACAGAGAAAGAGAGGCTAGTGAGAGATGGTGCTTACGTCGAGTAGTGTCTAGTTTTTAGGGGGAACCTGCTAGGAATGGGAAGCTGCTGGAGTCTTGAAGCCACTGCAGTTGCATTTTACTTTAGGGAAGTGTGTTGCGGTTTAACAACTAGTATCTATACCCACGTGTATTCTGAGGGAATCAGTAATCTTTGGATTGTAGAGTTCAGTGATTTATTTCTTTGTATTGCCTTTACATCCATTGGAAACTTTTCTGTTGTATTCAGAGAATTTAATAATTAACAAATATGGCTTATTTTTACACATCCAATATCCGGTTTGCACGTACAGTCAGGGAATTGTCTCCCTGCCTTTGATTTTCTTGAATACTATATTTATTAAGTTTCTTGTGGGGTTAAGTCCTTCCTCTACTGTTCTTCCTTTTGTTCCGATCTTCGGGAGCGGACTTCGTAAGAGCCAGTGACTCTCTCTCTCTCTCTCTCTCTCTCTCTCTCTCTCTCTCTCTCTCTCTCTCTCTCTCTCTCTCTTTTATTATATATATATATATATATATATAATGTAAAGTGTTATATATATGAAACATTGATTAATGCTTGACAGTACTTCTTTGTATGGAAGTTTTAGGTTAGTATAAGTAGTTGTCTAGTAAAACAGACTTGTATTGTTGGAAAAAGATATATGTCATGCTACAAACTCATAGACTGTAATGAACCGATGGACATTATTATAAACCGTATCCCCATTTTATTTTTTCGTAATATGTTAAATTCATCCAGTCATTTCTCAGTGTCCTAATAGACGAGGCGGTTTTTTTTATATTATTTCGAAAAAATGAAAATGATAAGCTAGTAGTATTTTGATGTCCATGGAATGTAGAATTTGAAATTCAAAGGATCTCTAAATACTGTAGCAACTTCCAGCCCTATACAAGGAACGGCATTAGGCCTATTCAAGATTGAAGAGAAGAGATATTTGTACTTAGGCTTGCTTCTGCAAATTGTCTTCAGAAGTTGGTGAGGACCCGGGTGAAAGAAAAATTAAATAGCATATTATAATTTTAGATGAATCTTGAAGATCAAGATTTCTGAGAGAGAGAGAGAGAGAGAGAGAGAGAGAGAGAGAGAGAGAGAGAGAGAGAGAGGTGGGGGTGGGGGTTAGGAGAGTTTGTGCTCTAGGGTACGTTGCTGCCGCACAGTGGAAAGTTGAGAGGAGGAGGAGGAGGAAGAAGAGGAGGAGGAGGAGGAGGAGGAGGAGGATGAAGAGATCGAGCAGTAGGTTGATATTGGTATAGTAATAGCACTGAGGCTTTCGTTCAAGGGGTCTTGGGAGGGTAATGGGTCGGATTTCTGGGGAGGCTCTGTGGAAGGGGGGAGGAGTAGAATTAAGGTTGGGTCTTAGAATAGGTGACAAGAGGACGCGTGGACAAAGGAGGCGAGCGCTAAGGGATGAGGAAATTTGGGGAAATGGCTCTCCCTCCTCCTCTTCTATATTCTTGTTTATTTTTTTGTTGAGCGGGGATAATTAACCACCGGCAATAGCAGGTATTTAAAGAGGAAAAAACCATCCTTGTTTGTGGTAAAATTCAGGCTAGAAATTTCTGGTCTTTGTGAAGAGTGATCTGATTGTTGCAAAATGATAAGAAAGATTCGAGTCACGTGTACACACTATCATGTATTTTATATTCAAGTATTACACAGATTACTACATAACAGGAATATGCATTTATAATTGCAGTAGTTCTAGCTCCTAGCGATCTAGCTGTGAAGGCTGTCCTGTTTGTTTTCGCAAGGAAAATGGCTTGAATATTATCCTTCTGGAGTTGCAGACTCCAGTGTATCTGGTATCTTCACTGAAAGTTATTATTACGTTCTGTGGATATAGGGGAATATCACTCACTCATAGAGTTAATCTAAGGTTGATTAGGAAAACCAGCTCTTGTACATGCATACTAATTGTATTTCTGGGACGTTTCGGGTTTCAGTAAGTCACTCAGCCTATAAATAAAAAAGAAACAATGAAATTGTCGGGATATATACATATATTAAATACTTTGTATTCTGTTTTATGAGTGAAAAATTTAATGGAAACCCAAAACAAGCTGAATTACAAAGAAAAAGATATAAGCATAAATACAAGTAAAACGAAAAATAAGTTATTCCTCAATGGATAAGGTGAGGGATGACTAATGGCAATTAAGGTTAGGTTTAAGAGGGTTCTAAAATAAGTCGCTTACGTTCGAGCAAGTGTCTAAAATCTTAAAAGGTTTCGACATGTATCGAAAATTTTATATATATATATATATATATATATATATATATATATATATATATATATATATATATATATATATATATATATTTTTTTTTTTTTTTTTTTTTTTTTCAATAATCCTTTTCGACATGTGTCGAAACCTTTAAGATTTTAGACATTTGATCGAACATGATCGATTTATATATATATATATATATATATATATATATATATATATATATATATATATATATATATATATATATATATATATATATATATATATATATATATATATATATATATAATGTGTGTGTGTGTTTGCATGCATGTTTGCCTGTATCTATTTCAGGATTAACCTAGTATTATGTGACTTCATACAGTGTCTTTTCAGAAAACGATCATCAGTCTTAATGCAAAGACCGAGAGATTGACACCTCGTGCCTTTGTATATTCTTGTCAAAACAGGGACCTGAATGAGACTCCGCCAAGAGCAGGATGAAGGGTTGTAGGAAAATCTTTTGGAGACAGTCAGGAAGAATTCCAATGTCAATTAGTATTTTGAAAGCATAACAGTTCAGGTTCCCTCCCGTGGCATTTTTTAGATTTTGTTTTGTTTGTTTACATGATATTGCTACAGGATTAGGAAAATTGTTATAAAATGTTTAGAATAAAATAGTTAGGAAACAGTTAAGTGTAAGTAGAATTAATGGCAGTATTTTTAAACCGTTGTTGTAACAGTTAGCATGTGGAATTAATGGCAGTATTTTTAAACCGTTGTTGTAATGTTCCAAAATGAGATTATTTCACTGGGAAGTTTGGAGTTGTGAACGTACTGTGTGTGGCTTAATTCGGCACACGTGTTTAGACGCAAGAGAAGCAACAGTTTACTTGAAGGGTTTCTTATGAAGCGCCACTAAACACGTTGCGTGTGTGTGTGTGTGTGTGTGTTATGATGCAAAGTGATTCTCTCTCTCTCTCTCTCTCTCTCTCTCGTCTCGTCTCGTCGATCCGGAGCTACAACTATACGTAATAACACCAAAGAGAAACAGTAGCTTCATAGCATTTTAGTCAATGAACAAGTCTTGCAATGGAAATACGCTCATGATTACTTGTAATACCTCTGTGACAAGAACAACAGCTGTTCAGTGCGAAAGGAGTTGCCTTCACATTCGGTGTCGAAAAGACAGAGTGAGTGTTTACTAGACTTAATGTAATGTTATGTGCGCATTTATGATTTTTACTTTTGCTTCTCTCTCTCTCTCTCTCTCTCTCTCTCTCTCTCTCTCTCTCTCTCTCTCTCTCTCTCTCTCTCTCTCATATTTCCGTTAATTTCCTTCTTTATTACATAATTTTCAACTCTCTCTCTCTCTCTCTCTCTACACGTGATCAAGGCAGATTGCAATGGATTTCGTTACTTGGTTTGAGTTTGTGCACACACACACACACACACACACACACACACACACACACACACACACACACACACACACATGAAGGAGGCTTCTTGCTACCATGACATTTGCAAAGGAACAGCTAAAACCATACAAGCAGCTTTTGATATATACTGCATATCATTTTAGATGCATAGAGGTTATTCGGAAGTCTTTATACTCTGGATTTGCCGGTAAGAGCTTTTTCTTTAAGAATGCCGTGGAGAACAGTTCAAGCTCACTGCCCAGAAGAAATATGAAGAGGAGATAACGGAAAAAATTAGATTCTTTGGTGCTGTTGATGAGCTTAACTTTTTCCCGTTGGGATGATGATGACGACAGCGGAATTTGGGAGGATATGTTAGAAAAAGGGGACGAGTGGTAGGCCGAAATTTGTTGGCCCTCGCGTTCGGGGATAGGAGGGAACCAAATTTAATCAATAGACCTCGGAGAGGACGTATTGTCAGGAAGCTCTCTCGAGAGCAATGTCCAGTGAAATAATAAAGAGCTGTGTTGCTGTAACGTAAAGAAGCGCTGAAGCAACTCCAAGCTGGAAGAAGAACTGGTTGTTGAAGTGAAGCTCTAATCGATTTCCATCGTAAGAGCAATGTCATAAGAAGTTTTTCGGATGTGTAGGCAGTTCTTTGTCACACGACTCCAGCAGGTGGTAATATTTGTTAGGCTAAACAGGACCACAAAAAGATAAGCTTGACTAAATCGACTACTCTCTCTCTCTCTCTCTCTCTCTCTCTCTCTCTCTCTCTCTCTCTCTCTCTCTCTCTCTCTCTCTCTCTCCAAAATACTCTTTCTATTTTAACGAAAAAAGTGTGTTGACTAAATATCGACTCTCTCTCTCTCTCTCTCTCTCTCTCTCTCTCTCTCTCTCTCTCTCTCTCTCTCTCTCTCTCTCTCTCCAAAATACTCCTCCCGTTTTAATAAAAAGTGTGTTGACTAAATCGACTCTCTCTCTCTCTCTCTCTCTCTCTCTCTCTCTCTCTCTCTCTCTCTCTCTCTCTCTCTAAAATACTCTTCCCACCCATTTTAAAGAAAAAGTGTGTTGACTCTCTCTCTCTCTCTCTCTCTCTCTCTCTCTCTCTCTCTCTCTCTCTCTCTCTCTCTCTCAGAATCTCTTCCCATTTTAACGAAAAAAGTTTGTTCTCTCTCTCTCTCTCTCCCCCCCCCGAAATACTCTTCCCGTTTGAAATAAAACTTGTCGGTGTATCATGGAGGTCTTTGTCTCCGTTCCACGGTCTGAAGTGGAAGATCATCCTCCTGGCGGTGGTGAAGAATATCATGAAGTGTGTCAGCGAGACGCAAGAAGTGCTGGCGGGAAGAGAGTCTCTGTGAACGCTTCTGGTCCTCCGTTCCTTCTCTCTCTCTCTCTCTCTCTCTCTCTCTCTCTCTCTCTCTCTCTCTCTCTCTCTGTCTCGTTTCCTCCTTCGTTTGCATTCATTTGTGCTCTTGACTTCGTACTCCTAGGGGGCTTCAGTTGAAAACGAGACAAGAGAATGTAGGGTCACGTATCTAAAATATATATTTATATATACAGTATATTATATATATATATATATATATATATATATATATATATATATATATATATATATATATATATTATGTATATTGGCTATTACAATTACATATATATAAATATAAATATAAATACACATACACATATATATATTTACACAGTATAGATCCACAAATATTAAAACACCATATCGTTTAATATCAAGATCACTGTACCTTGGGATTAACGTACACCCAAGGGGAATTATAATTAATAAGTGCCTCTGCCCAGGCCAGGATTCGTACAGTGGTCTAGTTTAGAAACAGTGGTAGACAGTGACTTTGGCTACCTGGTGTGTATAGATAGATAGATGAATAGATAGATAAGATTATGTGTCCGTCAACTTCATCCAAGTAGTTGTACCATCTAGTTGCAAGTTGGTCCTCACTTCCAACTATTCGCAGGGGGTTTTGTTTGCTGCACTGCATCTTTTAAGGACTTTGTCATCCAGCCTACATTTCAAAGTAACAATTTTCAACTTAGAACTACAGTATACATCCGTGAAATCGGGATGACCGTAACCGCAGACTTCGTAATTTTGCACGAAAATAATCTCACGTACACGGAGCTGTAACTCCCAGAGAACTTGTGTATAACTTACAGAATATATATATATATATATATATATATATATATATATATATATATATATATATATATATATATATATATATATATATATATATATATATATATATATAATATATATATATATATATATATATATATATATATATATATATATATATATATATATTATGTGTATGTGTAAATAAATAAAAAATATATATGTAAATTATATGTATATATGTGAAATGTGTATGTATGTATATATAATTAGGTGAAGAGATAATCCGGGATCTGTTATGTTTTAACGTAGTCAGGAAATACTGTTGTGGGGGATTTGAGTTTAAAACCTCTTGAGAACTGTGTCCTCTTTCCTGCATTTGTGGGGATTGATCCTTAGTACGTTTTCAGAACCCTTGGAAGCTTTGGACATCTACCCAAATTCAAAATAAGTAAGATGAGTTTTTTGTCGGAAAGCTAACGTTGATGGAATAGCCTAGCATGTTTTTAGTACCTTGTAAATTCCTGGGATGGATTTCGGTTTCAGTCAAAATCCCATTAAAATGCAATATCAGTTTGTCTTGATGTAAATGCTTAATTATTTACCCGATGATTGCTCCGTATCTTGCTCATTTTTAAATGGCTATTGTTTTCGATTTTCACTGTTGAACATTTCTCTCTCTCTCTCTCTCTCTCTCTCTCTCTCTCTCTCTCTCTCTCTCTCTCTCTCTCTCTCTCTCTCTCTGCTAGGAAAAATCACCGTCTGTTTTTACAAAGTTGCAAATTGTCTAACCATTTCTTTTCTTTTTTGCCTTTATATTGTGGTGTTTAAAAACATTTGTTTTATTAAATCACAGTCCCTTCCATTTGAGCACAACGACCATCATGCTATGTCATTGAGCCTCAGTTTCTTGCTGGAAGGTAAAATCTTTAGACGTTTCTGTACACTACACATATATATATATATATATATATATATATATATATATATATATATATATATATATATATATATATATATATATATATATATATATATATATATGTAGTGTGTGTGTGTGTGTGTGGTTGTTTGTGTTTTTTTATTATTGAATATTGGCAATATATTCTTGATAATGGGAATTCACATAATTTTCTGTTACAAATAGTGAAGTGTCTTGCGTCCTTCACGTTAAATTTCAGTGCAAAGTAGTGATAAATACAAACGCACCTCTGCTCAGGAATATTAGTAGCGATAAATAACACAGTGTCACGCTCGTTGATTCAAGCTGAATTGCTCGTTTTGGTACAGATGTGCGGTGCTGTTTGTTTCGACTTCTTTGAATGGAGTTGAATGGATAAAAGAACATGCAGATTAAAATATTGTCAGAATTGCAAATGTGACAATTTTTAAATGTCATGGATGAAACCCAAGTGAAGTTCAGTATTGATCAGTTATTAAAGCATGGAGTGTTTTTGCTTATATATATATATATATATATATATATATATATATATATATATATATATATATATATATATATATATATATATATATATATATATATATATATATATATATATATATATATATATATATATATATATATATATATTATATATATGTGTGTCATATTTCTCTTCCACCCAGTAGTGGGCAGTGCCATCAGTGTACCTCCCATGGTACACTGTATGCATTACTCAAGGTTCTTAGCAGCGTCCCTTCGGCCCCTAGTTGCAACTCCTTTCATTCCTTTTACCATACCTCTGTTCACATTCTCTTTCTTCAGTCTCGATTTCCATCTTCTCCTAACAAATATTTCAACATTTTCAGCGCTAAATGACCTCATAGGCCCCAGCGCGTGGCCTTTGACCTGAACTTGATATTCCAATTCCATATTTCTCTCCATTGACCTTGAATACCAATTCCATATTTCTCTCATTGACCTTGAATACTACGACATTGTAGAAGGTGCAGTTCCGAGATCTTAAATTCAGTAGAATCACGATGAGGGGACGAGTATTTGAAACCACCGAAACTGTGTTGCCGCAGTCGCAGTTTCCTCAACAGCAAAAAAGCACTTTACTCTTCGTTCCCGGTAAAAAAAAAAAAAAAAAAAAAATTCCTGCGTTTTGTGGGTACACCTCGAATGGTTTTCCCCACAAAAGAAAATATCTGTAAAAAGTGTGATGTTTGAATTACCAGCGTTGCTGCAGCCGTTCAAAAAGGTTCTCTGTCGTTATTGTAAGTGGCGTAAAGTTTGTTTTCTCAACGGCTTTCGTGATCATATTTGCCATACCGTAGTAATTGAAGTATGACGTACTAGCTCTAATTGTACCTTGCTGTTGAATTAGGGGCAGATCCGAGAGAATGAGTTGTCTTTTGTAATAAATTTACATAATATCATTAATCAGATTTTGTGTGACAATTTTTTGCACAGCAAAGAGAGTGCTTTCTGCTGGACACGAATCGCTGTGAGGTTGACATCGTTTGCAGGGCAGCTGATCAATGTCTGCGTTATTGCACGTTTATGAATAAAGAATGGCCCCCCGTGAATATAGATCCGAGGGCAGCTCCTAGCGAACAGCGCATGCTGATTTGTTTGATTCCTCTGCTCTATTTGTTACATCTGTTCTGTTTTCTCTAAGTAGTGGAAAATGTACTGTGAAATTAATTTTATCTCAGCGTCTCTAAGGTTTATTTGTTATTTTAGATAAATACCTTTTATAAGACTACAGGTTAAGACCTAATTAAAACCCCCCAAAAGATTGTTCGTACACGAGTCTTTCTGTTGTGTTTTTGTAAGACTACAGGTTAAGACCTAATTATAACCCCCCAAAAGATTGTTCGTACACGAGTCTTTCTGTTGTGTTTTTATAAGACTACAGGTTAAGACCTAATTAAAACCCCAAAAAGGATTGTTCGTACACGAGTCTTTCTATTGTGTTTTTATAAGACTACAGGTTAAGACCTAATTAAAACCCCCCTAAAGATTGTTCGTACACGAGTCTGTTGTGTTTTTGTAAGACTACAGGGTAAGATCTAATTAAAACCCCCCAAAAGATTGTTCGTACATGAGTCTTTCTGTTGTGTTTTTGTAAGACTATAGGCTAAGACCTAATTAAAACCCCCCAAAAGATTGTTCGTACATGAGTCTTTCTGTTGTGTTTTTGTAAGACTATAGGCTAAGACCTAATTAAAACCCCCCAAAAGATTGTTCGTACATGAGTCTTTCTGTTGTGTTTTTGTAAGACTATAGGCTAAGACCTAATTAAAACCCCCCAAAAGATTGTTCGTACATGAGTCTTTCTGTTGTGTTTTTGTAAGACTATAGGCTAAGACCTAATTAAAACCCCCCAAAAGATTGTTCGTACATGAGTCTTTCTGTTGTGTTTTTGTAAGACTATAGGCTAAGACCTAATTAAAACCCCCCAAAAGATTGTTCGTACATGAGTCTTTCTGTTGTGTTTTCAGTATTTGAGATCTCCAGCTGGCTGTGGAGTTAAATCAGGTGAACTGTGTCTTTTTCATGTTCAAACAGAGCGTGTAGGCAGATGGGGGTAAAACGTCCCTTACTATGTTTCAGTGTGCAAGGATTTTTTGGGTATGAGCTCTTGAAAGGGTTATTTGCCTTCCGCCTTACTGAAGCTCTCGACATTCCTCATTAGTTTGTAACATAAGTTCTTTAAAGTATCAGGAAGGTATGTATGTATGTATGTAATTTATATATAGGTATATATATATATATATATATATATATATATATATATATATATATATATATATATATATATATATATATATATATATATATATATATATATATATATATATATATATTCGTTTAATATCAGTTCACTATTCCTCAGGAAAAGACTACACCCAAGGCTAATTATAAGTGATTAGTGCTTCGTAACCAGTGGGATTCGAACCAAAGCCTGCTTTACAGTGACTTTAACCACTGAGCCATCTTGGTGGCTCAGTAGTTCAAGTCACTGTATTTTCGTTGTTTCTAAACCAGACAGCGGTTCGCATCCCACTGGTGACAAAGCTCTCATCGCTTATAAAGTTATTCCCGAGGTATGGTGGATTGGATATTAAACGATATTTGTGGCTTAATATTTTTTATTTACAGTGATATATATATATATATATATATATATATATATATATATATATATATATATATATATATATATATAATCATATTTTTCCCCTCAGAGGGAGGTGGTTCAAAAGGTGTTAGCTTTCGGATTCTAAGTAAATCTTCACCGATGAAGGCACTAATCGGGTACACTTACTCATCCTGAACTCACGACGACCTAACACAGTCGATTAAATATCAGGTTCGTAATAAGTCACTGCAGAGGTCAGGAGAAGCACTGTGGATTTTAAATATATGCACCCAGGTCGTCCGCCTCAGCTGCTTATTGAACCTTGCCTCTGGTGTGTGTGCGTGTGTGAGAGAGAGAGAGAGAGAGAGAGAGAGAGGGAGAGTTTGTGAGAGAGAGAGAGAGAGAGAGTGTGTGTGTGTGTGTGTGTGTGTGTGAGAGAGAGAGAGAGAGAGAGTGTGTGTATGTGTGTGTGTGTAAGTACTGCATATGCACATTAAGAGTGCATGGTCTCTCTGTCATTGTATAGATGTTGTAAGGAGAAAGGTCGTGCCTTGTGACGTAAGTTATAAACGGAAATCTTTTTTGCCCCAATTTCTCGTCATATAGAATATCCTGATATTTATGGTCGCCTCGGCTCCAGCTCTGGCCCGTGTGGCCCAAATTTCGTGCATTCACTCTATTCGGGAGTATCAGTTTTCTCACCCTGCGTTTCCGAAACCTCAGGTTTGATTGTTCTGTTATTTTCGTTTTTGTGGTGACGCTGATTCAAATAGTATGGTGCAAGGACAAAATTATTGTACAGAAATTTATTTCTTACCGTTAGCATTATTTTCAGTAAGTTTATGAAGTGGTCCCTTAAACTGTGGAAAAGATTTTTTTCCTGGAAGACTTCATTCTCCATTAAGTTGAATTAACACGACAGTGACCTACTTTCTTCGCTTTCACAGAAGCCACCCTCTTTTATTTGAAATAGTGTTTGTAGATAGACAGATAAACGCTTGAAATAAGAAAACTGTTTTCTCGGACATTATGTCATTATCTGTAGTGGAAATTTGCGTTTTTATTTACTGTAAAGGTATTGTGACTTGGTTGAAATATTTATTCTTCGTACTCCGATTAAGTTAGAACCTTTGTCTCGGCGTGATTTTATTTATCTCTGAAGGTCAGTGAGGTATTTACGGGCGAACCCCAACATGTGGTATTCTTCACACAGAAAACCTTCAGTAATAGCAATTCTTTTTGGCGTCACCCGAGTGAGGGAGTTAGGGGATTCCTTCGGTGACTTGTACAGGATTTACTCTTTTGTGGGACGCGCAGGGTCGTCTTTCTTCCTTAGTGGGAGCCATTTTCTATTTTAGGCTTTTAGTGTCAGGTCATTTAATCGTGGTCAGTTTCCGTTTCTAAGGTCACACAACATAAGTATGTGGATGTTAGTTACACTCTATATGGTATTTATTTGGTTTAGTTTAATGTGTGAATTGATTGTGTTTGTTTTTCACCGCTGTTGTAGTCATAATTCCTGATGCGCTTACGTTTTGAAGGAAAAAAACACTGAGAATATTGATAAAGCAATACGTACCCCCTAACGACCCCCGCCCTACTCCTATGTAAGGGTGTTCCTCTGCATGAATTGTTGAAGAAGACACCATTCTTCTTCTTCCAAAGGTAAATAAGATTGTCAGTTTTATCCTGACGAGATGTGTTTGTGAAACCGGATTACCCAACTGGTGATTATTAATAGCAGAAGAACACTGTTGAGTTCCCAGTGTCACTAACCTTGTTATAATCTGAAAGGGCTTCATTAGTAGAATATGCAAGTTAATGTGAAGTATCTGCAGTGAAACATTTTTGCCAAAGTTAAAACTGTGTATGTGCATAGCTTGCGGAATTTGAAACCACAACACCTTTAACAGTCCATATAATAATAATCAGAATAAATGCTCACTGACGGACAGACGGACAGAACATGAACGGTGGTCTAACTTCGTGCGAAGGTTGACGATCTGTTTAGGAGGCGCTTCTGGCACATCTAACGAACAAACGGTGGTCTAACTTCGTGCGAAGGTTGACGTGAATCATTTAAACTGTTTAGGAGGCGTTGTGACGGCAGGCGGAACAAACAGGGGAAACGTTTGAACGGTGGTCTAACTTCGTGCGAAGGTTGACATCATTAAACTGAAGGAACAAGCGGACGAACAAACAGGGGAAACTGGTAATTCAACACTGCCGGCAGGGCTCTGACAAGCTCAACTGGCCTGAACGCAGTGCATGCGTACGCATTGACATGAAATAGGAAGAGACTTAGCAAAGGTAAAATTAGTAAAACTATATGTGAGTTAATAATAAAATGACACGTTAAGTAACCAGTTTATGGATATCAGTTTACAAATGAGCCAATTAAAGTGTGCGGGAGTGTAACTCGATACTAGGGAACTCTTGACTTATATGTGAATATTAGCGGCGTATGTTCCAGTCTCACCCTCACGCATGCATGGATAGATTTAAAAGTTTTTTTTTTTCCCTTTTTTACCTGGTTATTTGTTTAGCATTTTCTTCAGTGTTGATAGAAAAGTTGCAAAAGCGTGTAAAAAGGGAAATCAGTTTTATTTCTTATTACCAACTAGAATTGACATTGTAATTTAACACGTCATCAAATATGCCTCCACCATCTGTCAACTTTCGTAAAATGAATGAGGAAGCACGAATGACGTAGATTTAAAAAAAAATACAACAAAGCGGCAAAAAGCCTGCTTGGCTGCGCGAGAGGAAGCGAGTGGGTGGCGCCCATCCTGAAGAATTTTAAAGTGGGTCTAAGGAGGGTTTGTTTATGTGAGCAGTGAGATTCCGACGTTGGCGGCGTGAGAAGTGGTGGGGGCCACTTTCTACCAAAAGGGGAGAGGCACGGGAGAAGAGTTAACCCCCCCCTCCCCAAGTGATGGGTGCTCGTTTGTCTTGTTTTGGCCCTGGGGTTATTTTCAGGTCGATGTCTGGTCAAGTAATAGGGAATGAAGTGTTGGAGCTTTCGTTAATGGATTGGTGTCTCGAATGTTATCGCAGTATTATTATATGCTCTGTTTTTTATTATATGCTTTTATTTAGCTTGCTTTTTGTGTGCTTGTTTGTTTGTCTGGGTCAAATCTTGTAACTCAATTTTCGACCTGTTTCCCTTCGCCCGATTGACTTGAAATTTTGCATGGTTACTCAATCCCGGTGACAATACAAACTTACATGATCAGTAGGTCAGCAGTGACCTTTAGTGACCCTACAGTAACCTCTCCCAGTATCTCGGGATTTGTATGAAACTTTTCGGATTTTTCACAGCTTCTTGGATTAGGTAAATAACTCTACGGGTTTTACAAACCACCTTTGGCTCGACAGGATATCAATTTCGTTGGCTGCAATCATAAATCGGTTACAATTTCTGTCAAAGCTAAAAAATATAAAATAAAAAGAATATTAAAAAAAATTTTTTTTTCACACGCTTTTGTTAAAATTCACTAAAAAGTGAAAAATAAATTATCTGAGACACACCAGGATTTTCTTTTCTTGTACCATTTGCTTCCATGTTTGGCCCCCACGCTTTTATTTTTGCAGATTAATTGTAAGAAAACCCTGGTGTCTCAAAATATTTATTTTTCACTTTTTAGTGCATTTTAATAAAAGTGTTAAAAAAAAATGTTTTAAGTTTTTCGTTGGCTTAGTTTTTCTTTATTATGATGTTTATGCCCCAAGCAAATGCACATTGACCACTTTTGCGAGTTTGGGCATGGAATATGCATGCATTCATTTGTGATATATAAATTTTATGTAATGTCTATGTGTATATATATATATATATATATATATATATATATATATATATATATATATATATATATATATATATATATATATATATATATATATATATATATATATTGATATGTATACATATATACATATTTTAATGATGGTACTTTTGTAAAAAGTTAGTTTTAAATACTTGAGCAAGCAATTTTGTTTCCCTTAGATGTTTAACCTTTATAGTGAACAGTGCTTTTATCCCAACGTTTACGTTTGTGTGAGAGTTCGATTTTCTTTCTCACCACTTGTATCTTTTTATTTTTTTATTTTTATTTTTTTATTTTTATTTTTTTTATTTTTGACAAAAATAGTGGAAGTCGGGGAGTAAGAGGGGAATGGCTGAAAAGACGTCAAAGTCGACAATAGACTTATGACAAAGATTTTGATCTTAGTAAAGGAAACAGATAAGGCAGGCCTCGGATG
>NC_089783.1:48924124-48944124 GCF_040412425.1 Macrobrachium rosenbergii | reverse complement strand
GCGGATGTAGTTCTTTGACCTTTCCTAGAAAGAAGCTGCGCGATTAGTCTTATGCATTACTCAACATCCTAGTAAACAGAGACACTTATGTTTGTTTACAGATCTTGTGTACTCAAACTTCAGAGTTTGGCATTATTTAAGTTCATATACTTAAGTGGGTACCCTTTCCTAGAAAGAAGCTGCGCAGTTAGTCTTATATATTACTCAGCATCTAAGTAAACCAAGACACTTATTTTTGTTTATAGATCTTGTGCACTCGAACTTCTTAGACTGGCATTATTTAAGTTCACATACTTAAGTGGGTACATGTACATAATTATAAATACAAGGCAATATTTGTTTTATGACCTTCGCACCGTAGTGATAAACCTTGAAGTCTTGAAACCTCAGAGAACTGGACCGTGTATATCCAGTATCAGTATGAAGTTGAATTTTGAGAATATAAACTCAAACATTCCTTGGCTAGGTGTAGCGAGCACGCCAGAATCAGGCGGGAAATGTCACACTGTAGAGTAGCCTTCACCTTTCAAGATGGTGAATCACAAGTTGGCTGAAGCTCTTCACACAAAGCAACACGTAAGTCATTGATCAGAAGCATACTCGCTGTCAAATTATTTATTGCGTAATGGATTCTCTCTCTCTCTCTCTCTCTCTCTCTCTCTCTCTCTCTCTCTCTCTCTCTCTCTCTCTCTCGGGACAAATTCGAACACACTTAGGTAAGAAGTCAAGAAAATTCGATCACAGTTTCTTGATCCAGCCAGGAAGCCCCGAGTTGAAGATATTTTAGTCATTATATCTGACAACGTAACTTCAATCAATATATCTGACATTGTAACTTTGTCATCTCAATGTATATAGAAAAATTATAGCAAACTGTCTTAAGCCGTTGGCATGGTTAAAGTTTTCAAAAGAAATATCTGTGAGTGACGCTGGTTAGGCCAGCCATTGACAAATGCTAGCCATTATGGTGTCCCCCTCATGTAGTCTACTACAAACAAACGGTAATTTCCCCAAAGAATACGATCTGGAATGAAAAAGGTGGAAATGAAGTGCCACCTCAGAGCGTAGGCACGAATATTATTAAAATATTGTACATCTACAAAATGAAGGAGGTCTTGGTTCCAACATTAAGTTTAATACACTAATCCGGGAACCCTTTCCCTTCCATTTCGCCACAGTTCTAGACTCGACGTTAGACGCCTTTATCCAGACCAAGAAATTACCATAATCCAGCTTTGCATGTCAACCATCACTAATCAGCCAGTTCATATTTCAGAATAACTTAAGACATGCTCCTGGATATACAGGGTGAACCAGAATGCTAAGCCACCATCGGCCATTTCCGCGACATCAGTTACAGGGTGCGGTTCGAACTCGATCTTTCACCTCGTGTCTATGTAGTTCCCGAGTGAGAGGGGCATCATTGCTTTCAGTAACTATTACAGATACTTGAATCCACATAGCGGGTGGCCTCGACGAGGTAATCCTCCATCCCAGAGGGTAGAACCAGTGTACTAGTGTGTTTCTCTCCCATGTCAGTCAGGAATCGTTTATAATAAATCGGACATTTTCCCATCATAATTAGTTTTCATTTGGTTTTACTGCTTTCCTCAAAGTCGTATTTCTGCTCTTGGGAGTAGAGAATGGTATGATTCGTAATTCCGTTCTATGCTGAAAGAATAATTAAGTTCCCCATAAGAAATCCAATTCATATAAATATTTCATTTTCGATGGTCACTTAACTCGTATTTTTTATTCAAAACTTTAGAAGTTGGAATTGAAATGGAAGGTGGTTGATAATGAGTGCTTGGTTACCCCTATCCATCGTAAAACCACAGAAGATACCGCCAACAGTAGTGAAACTTAAAGCACTATGAGTTTCTGATTTAAAAGAATAATTAAGAATTCAAGTTGATCTCGAAGCCAAGAATCGCCTGATGAGGTTAGATTAGCAATATATTCAATGTAGCGTAGTATTACTTTTAATCATTTTCCTGTGTCATGAGCCTCATAAACTTATCGAGGCGTTTTTAATGCGGAATCAAGTCTCCAATATAATTATCACATGTGTCCTCAGTTCATTTATTTTGTATAGAATGAATTGTTTATGAACATCGTCTGCGATGCCTTTGTCATGAATTTGATTTTATTTTTCACTCGATTTCCTTTCGATTGCGTTTTAGATTCATACGGATGTACGTATATTCATACTGTATATTGAGTTCCTGTGTTATGACATTCCATGATTCATTACTGTATGGTATTTCGTAATTTTCATTTCATTGTGTGTTTATATACATACATACAGTATGTATATATATATATATATATATATATATATATATATATATATATATATATATATATATATATATATATATATATATATATATATATATATATATATATATATATATATTAATCTTACTAATTACATTCTCAAACGAATAACTGATACACTAAAATAATGTTTCATGACCTTCACCCTTCAGAATTGACCAGTGAATACACGTGACATAATCTTTTCATGCGGCCGTGCGTTAACTTGAGCTCTGTAAGAGATATATGATTGCGACAGCGACTACCGCTTTTGCATCAGAGCAAGTAATTGGGTCTTAGTTTAAAAAACGAACGCAATTTCATGACATTTGCATCTAGATTACGTGTATCAATCTCGTTTGTAGGAGACATTTTTTCCTATAATTCATGTTGCGCTGGTGCTAAGCCATCACGCTGCTTTGCGCACGCACAAAATATATACAAACTCTGGTTTTACACGCATCTTAGCGGACTTCTCCAGGTTGTTTACGTTCGGGTTGCCTAGGTAACCTAAATGATTTGTAGTAAGCGTTCAGCGTGCCTCGTTTTTCTTCAAGTTATTCGGTGCGTTGGTAGTGAGTTGAATGACTGGGGTAACTTGCTTTGTTTTTAGTTTTTTACTTTTTAGCATATTGAGTTTGCTGTTGAGCTGGTGAATTTTAAAGTTATGGTTTTAGTTTATTATTCAAGTGCAGTGTTGCACACGTACACCAGGGAAGAAATCCCCAAGTCTAAACTTACTTAAACTTGCGCTCACAACGGTAACATTGTTGTTACTAACAGTCGTGATTCACATCTAGTTAGGAAAGTCACCTTTTATTTCCCGTCTTGCCCAGTTTACACTTCCTTCATTTTTCACTTCGATCTTCTTTCCTGCTGTGTTGCAGATTATTTCATGCAAAAATAAAAAAAAATAATAAAAATTTTTTTACCCTAAAAGTTAAGTTCACTATCATCTAATTATTTTTTTCTTATTTTCTAAACCAACTGCGTATATGACGTGTATGTGTTTCGTCAATGTATTAGAATAAACTCTTTGTTCCTTCTTGCTGGTGCTGCGTGAATGATGATGATAGTGTTTGTTATACCTATTTGTGCACCGCAAACTCACGTGCACCATCAATCTTTTTAGTTCGCCCTCTCTTTTTATTATTAATATTGTTATTATTATTCACACACTACGAGCTTTGAGCCTGAATGACATCGACAGATGGGCTGAAACAAAATAGTAGCTAGATGAGGAATTCAGTGTTTCAACACGCCGCCTATTTCATGCCTCGACCCCGACGCACGAGAATAAAGACAAATAAAAGAAAATGTTCAGCAAAGCCTACTGTATGGAATGCTTTTAGATTTTCCTTAGTACTTCCAACTGAGTTTTAGTGAACTTGGTTCATTAGATTTGCCTTTGTTTAAAAGTTCAATTATTACTATTGTTATTTTTGTGTGCAGAAATAGCTTGGTTATTATTATATGATTAGCGAACCCATACCGTAAAAAAAAAAAATTATGGTAACACACGGGAGGGTCGAAATTGCAAGCTGTGACCAGGGATGGTTACGATCTGTCTCAAACCATCTTCTTTCAGCATACTCGCATGTGAGCCAGTGATGGGAGAGGCTAGCCCTTGGTTGGATAGTGGCAAAGCTATACTTAACTATCGTTGTTATACACACAATTTTATACAAGTTATATAGATGCACATTGCGTTAATTTGGTTATATATAACGTGGCAAAAACTGAAACACTTATCCATAGATTTTTCCGCTATTATTTCGCTGTTGTCGTGGGATGCGAAGAATTGTAGGGAAAAGTTTGGTATTATCTGAATTACGTCAGAAATTCTTATACGTCTAATGTTTATCGTTATCAGTATTATTTTTACCTTTAGGTTTTGTCAGTGATAACTGTAGTGGTGGCAGTGTGACGAATATGATCCTGTTTGTCGGATATTTGCATTTTATTCTTTACTGCTTATTATTAGGGGCTTTATCTCTTCTGTAATTTTTTTATTTTCGCAACTTTTGCCTTTTCTCTTGGCGTTTAGCTCAGTAATGGTACGACTGCTGACTTCTGAAGTATTTTTTCCGCTTAAATAGAACAACTTTTACAGCTGCTGCTTCCTGGAAAGTTGTAAATTGAAACATTAGTCTCTCCCTGCTCGGCCTCGCAGAACACTGGTAAGCACACCCAGTTCACAAACTGAGCGACCAGTGTTCTATTCATGAACAGGGGAGGGGGAGGGATGATATGCGCGAATTCCTTAAAAATAACTACAAACTACAGCATATGACGAGATAATTCTTGTCCCAGGTGGGTTAAACTCTCTCTCTCTCTCTCTCTCTCTCTCTCTCTCTCTCTCTCTCTCTCTCTCTCTCTCTCTCTCTCTCTCTCTCTCTCTCCTGTCGCAAGAGTAAAGTTGTGAAGTTTTTATAATTCTTACGTATGACTTTGCCTTCAGCATTAATGGTAAAAGATATCAAGGATTTTTACAAGGTTATTAAAGCAGAATAGAAAAGATCAAATGCATTTAGTGTATTCAATAAAAAGCTTCGTTTTACTTAAGTGACAGTGTGATAAATTTTTGCATGTGTATACTGTAAGTAGGATATTTAGTATGCAGTATTGTAAACTGGTGGTTATCTGAGATAATTATATATTCAGTATATATATATATATATATATATATATATATATATATATATATATATATATATATATATATATAATTTATATATAATTTATATAACACACATACACACACCTGCATACATTTACTGTTGCATATATGCATCATATAAGTATATTCATTAGTGTATATAAAATATATCAATAATTATGTTTCATGTTTATATATTGAAGTCGAAGCTTTCAGTCGTCTCTGTGTATTTGGTCGGCCTGAGCGGTAGACATCTACAGCTAGTGCTAAAACCTTTGGTGTTGATTCTAAATTAGATTATTCAAGTGAACATGAAACAAATATTTGATCCCAGTAACTCTATCGTTAACTCTTTGGTCGATGGGGACCCATCTTGATAGGTGATCCTATTTTTGGCAAATACAGTATTTTCAGCATTAGTAGTTCTCGAAGTGTCACTCCAGAGCCTGTCAGAAAGAATAAGTGACCACCCGAGCAGTGAGAGCAGTGCAAATGAGGTTGAAGTTAAGTAAAATGTTGCAATGTTAGAAACGGAGTAAAAAAAAATACAATTTCCGCAGTTTCTTTAAGCGCACTCTTGGTTTTACTGATGAATCATTTGTGGAGCAAAAGCAGGGACCAAGTGACACATTTGCGTTACTCTAAGCTCCCTGTACTCATACTAGATATTTATAATTCTCACCGGGGACGGTGCTAATATTAGATGATTCAGCTTGATGCTTTGGCCACGCTTGACGAACCCCCTAACACTGATCCCACAGTTGAATCATTGTTACGTGCGTTTTGTAATTTTTATTATCTAGCACATGTTTAGTTGTGCTGCGCACATAAATGTTTAAAGGCGCACGGTTCTGTGTGTTTAATGCGCATAAAACAAAGAGGTGGAATGTTTAACTGAATTGTCTGCGTAGTACGGGTGTACGTAGAGCAGATGACCATTACACACACACACACACACACACACAGCGATGGGTATACCTGCATATCTTTCTGAATAAGTACGTATAGTATACCGAATGCACTAATGTACCCTCACGACGTAAGCTTTCATCCACACTTCCAGATATATAAGAATATTCGCGGCTGTTCAGGTAAACCTTCAGAGGTAAACCTGTGTGTAACCTTCCTGAGGATTGAGAGAAAAGAAATGTAGGATGAAGGAGATGGCAGAGACAGTAAGGCAACGTGAAAAAATTGTTAAAACGTAAAGGGCTTTCAAGATTGAGGCAGCAAGAGAATGCATGCAAGGTAGCAGTAAAAGGCGCAGCCTATTTAAGGGAGGTCTGTGTTCTCCTGCTAAGTGGGTGAGGCTGTGGACATGTTCTACTCCGGGTTTTATACTTGATATACTAGGAATGGGATGGATGATTGTGAATATTGTATCTTTTTACAAGCTATTCACCCTAAAGGGAAACGACATATACGTAAAAAAAAAATGTTGGCCGTGGTTAAAGTTGGAAGCACAAATCGACGAATTTAACCGTTCCGCGATCTTCATCTCACATAAGCTGCAGCAATAGTGGGAAAAGCAGAATGCTACATGCTTGGCGGCTCCAGTAGGGAAAGAGAGCCCAGCACGAAAAAAATATAAAACGTAAAATAAGAACTATATAATACATAGCTTAACTCGCTTCTGGTTTTCCTCGAGTCTTCTACCTCGCTCCAATTTGGACAGTTTTCATGAAATATAAATGAGTCCTTTTGAGATTTCATGTGTGTGTGTATATATATATATATATATATATATATATATATATATATATATATATATATATATATATATATATATATATATATATATATATATATATATATTGTATAGCACATATGTGAAAGTAATCTGACAAACAACGATTGTTATAATAGTTACCAGATAAATTGTGACATTCTCTCTCTCTCTCTCTCTCTCTCTCTCTCTCTCTCTCTCTCTCTCTCTCTCTCTCTCTCCGCTGTAGTCTGCTTATAACGCTTTTGCTCCTCTTATAATATAATTGCGAATGTGTTCTGGCTTCAGAGTCTCCTTCAGTTTATTATCATCGCGAGTAGGTTGACACTTCTCTTCCCCCTTCGTGTCCGCTGATTCCTTTGTTTTCGATTCGTTGTTACACATTCAGGTTTAATCATTACCATATCCTGCTCATACCCATTTATCACTGAACATCCAATTCCCGTTATCTTGCTCTCTGTTTGCTTCCCCTCTTCCATTTGAGAGAGAGAGAGAGAGAGAATGTATACCGATTCAGCCCCACTGGCTTCGTATCTGGTTGTTATTTATTGACATCTAGACAGTTTGTTTACATTTGCATTAACGGGGCCACTCTAATTGGACTAGGCAACCTTTGTTTGTTTATTTCCGATAGGCGTTTGCCAAATTTTTATTTTCCCAGTGGACTTGTTGGAAACGTTGCGACTTAAATCTTAAACTAAATTGTTATACACACAGTGGTACCCACGCAAATATGCGAAATTTCATCTTTGTTCTTCAATTATTATTATTATATCCCACAGAAGTGATTGTACACACGCACACGCATACACACACATATATATATGTGTGTGTGTGTGTGTGTATATATATATATATATATATATATATATATATATATATATATATATATATATATGTTTGTTTGTGAAATTTTATCTTTTTCTTGAACTGTTATTATTAATATTATTACTGTATTATTATTATTATTATTATTATTATTATTATTATAATAATATCCACAGAGGTGAATATATATATATATATATATATATATATATATATATATATATATATATATATATATATATATTATATATATATACTGTATATATATACACTGTATATATAGACATATTGTGCGTATGTGTGAATCACTTCTTTATTTGTGAAACATGTGCGACCCGAAACTCTGTTATCCTTGAAGGTTCACACTTGACGCACAAGTAGATCAGAATTAGGTGATACGCCTAGACCGTGAACCACAGTTATCTGAACAAGGTCAGTTCAAGGTCACTGGGAGGCGTAGAAGACAGTACTACTTTCAAACAGAAAGTTTACAGACCTTACACTTGTCACCAGAATCCTAGAACCATGTGGCCTCACGATGACAGTGACGTCAGTTAAGTTGGTCAAATTTAAAACCACGGCGAGAGGAGAAGGAAATTCTTATTAGGGCCATATCATAGTAATACAGTAATTCTACAAGCTTGTATTTGACATACAGGATGTTTATGATCGGATGGTTTGTCATAGGTAGAAGCCAAGAACTTTTGGACGAGGTGAAAATCTCTGGGAAAGGTAGAAGGAAATTCTCCTTAGCCACGGTGGGAGAAGAAGGAAATTCTTATATCATATCTTAGTAAAACGGTAATTCTACAAGCTTATATTTGACAGACAGGGTGTTTATGATCGGAGGTTGTACCACGGCTAAAAAGCCAAGGACTTGAGGCCGAGGTGAAAATCACTGGGAAAGGTAGAAGGAAATTCTCCTCTACCCCGTAGGTTTATGATACTGGAAGTGGTCAAACTCACATTTTGAGCCAAAGCACTTTTTGGAACACAGGGTGTGTCATGATCCCTAACGAAGGTCATATGGAGGTCAGGGTAACATGGAGAGGACAAGGGAAATTTGGGATATAACAAATGCACGTTTGAATCGAAGGATGCGTCATCCCTTTTTCAAAGTCATTAGAACTGGGGTGTTACTAGTTCTTATTTTATACTTTGGGTCAGGATCTTTCATGACGCTGAATTAGACCTTTTGAACAAGGAGACAGGTACAAGGAGAAGAGCACTGAGACCAATGCCCGGCCCATCTTTGAGGGAAGCAGACATTGTAGCATGACCACTTACCAAGGGCGTTTTAATTTTATCAGAGTTAATGTTGAGAGGTAAAGTTAAATTCTTCGCTGGGCCATAACCTTGAAATGCAAAATTTGCAGAAGTTCAGCAAGAATACAGTTTGCTTAGGACGAGTATGTGTTGCGATCATTATACAAGGTCAGATGGACAAAGTCAAGGCCACTGTTTCATCTTAGGTATGCTTGCTTCTGACCATCACTTTGAATTGTATGGTAATTGAAGCTTGTTTTGACACATGTTTCACAGGATTATAGCGGGGGTGGGGGGGGTCATGTCTCTGTTCTAAGTTCGTTTTGAAAGGAAGTTCTTGTCCAGTCTGTAACTTCTTAATGTGGATACATAGAGGGTCTTGACACAGGTTTCATGTTACAAGAGGATAAGTCTTAACCTTTCCAAGATTACTTAAATTTTCCCTTTTTCATCTGATGATGTGACTTTCGCTGTTGTCAACATAGGATAAATTATTGATCGAAAATCAATGATTGCGCGTCATGGACAAGTGAAAGGAGAAAAGGTTGCTAGTTCCGGTAGGACAATTTTATATTGGCATTGTCATTCATATATTTCTCTTGGCTTCGATGAGGAGTAATTGAAATTTAATTTACCATGAAAGTGGGAGAATCAGTTTGGTCCCCGAGAGAGAGAGAGAGAGAGAGAGAGAGAGAGAGAGAGAGAGAGAGAGAGAGAGAGAGAGAGGGGGATACGTGTTAATCATGCTTGCCCCACCCCCTGATACCCATGGGAAAAGGTTTAACTGGTACAATTAACAATGTCCACAGTAATGAATATGCCCTTGCACACGTGTATCCTTTCATGCAATTTTCTTCAATCGTTGCATGTGCCCTAAGCGCCAAGGAATCCTGGTCAGCCAATTATCACTAGTTACAAAGAAACCTTCTTTCATCTTTTCCTAGGAATTGACCCCAGTGGCCCAACTTCAGAGACGGTAGTTTGCATTCGCGTCTTTTGTATCGTATTTTTTCTCTTGCTTCCTGCCCTTCATCTTTATTGTTAATTGAAATAAAATCAATAATAGATGGGTACCTCTGCATTATGTCAGTGCTTTGTGTTTATTATAAGGCAGTTGTGCACCGGCCGCTGTCTACGTGTCAGCTTGATTCAGCAGCCTCGTGTGTTGTTTGTAGGTTAGAACCATTATATAAAGGTTTGTGATGCAATATTAATCATCATTAAAGTTGTTCTCTCTCTCTCTCTCTCTCTCTCTCTCTCTCTCTCTCTCTCTCTCTCTCTCTCAGTTATAACAATTAATATAACCACAGTATGTGTTGAGTTATTTTCTTAAATGATGTTCGTTTTTCACTGACTGAATTACAGTTCGTTTTTCACTGACTGAATTACAGTACAGTTGGGAAAAGTATTTGCTGATAAAGGACACCCAAATTGGTCATGGTGAAACGGAGGCTTTTCGTCGGCCTAGCAAAACACACTGAATTAGAATAAGTGTAAAATGTCTTTACACATCGCGTGTCAGTTATTAATGTTCCTTGGCCTGGAAATTCCATCTGTTCTGTAGCCTACTTGTCATGGTTTTGCAATGCCGCAAAAAGACTGACATATATTTGATTATATATCTTTGTTTGATTTCTTGTTTCTTTTTCCCTGCTCCTGTTGAGTGATGTGAAGGGTTAAACTGGAACTATCGGGAGTTTAAAGAAGGGGTTCAGAAATAGACCCTAATCATCATCATCATTATTATTATTATTATTATTATTATTATTATTATTATTATTATTATTATTATTATTATGGGTACACTTACAATGTAATATTAAGATATTTTTATATTATCTTTGTTAGTTGTACCACAATTATTTGTATTGTTTTCTAATACCATGTTTGATGCCTACCAGTCCTGAGTCAAAATATTTTTCCCATGGAAGGTAGTGGGTTACTAGAGAGAGAACTAATTTCGTTGACAAATGAGCCGTATGACAGCGTGGATATTTTATTTTAGGTTCAGAGTTTCTCTTTATATACGCACGCAGGCATTCATTCATGTATATGTGTGTATATAATTATATATATATATGTAATATATGTATATATGTATATATATATAATATATAGAATATACATTATATATATATATATATATATATATATATATATATATATATATATATATATATATTTATATATATAGTGATATAGTGTAGGTACTTTTGCGTAGAATCACACGCTGTTTCACGTCGTAAACGTAAAGCTAGACGTTTTCATTGAAATGAATAGAATCAGTACCGGAAAACTGTATCAAAATCGGTTGTGCCTCAGTCCAGCATAATTAACCTTGTGTTTAAACAGAAAAATAGTTCATGTGTTGAAACGATGCATTACCTTTTATTTTTATTTTCTTTTTTTTTTTTTTTATTTATAGCGTTCGCCTGTTGTGTGACTTGGTTAGACGATGTCTGTACCCGGAGAGGAATGAGAATATGAACAATTGTAACGCTAACATACAGGCGTACGTTTTTGGAGTTGTAATAACCCCTTGAAATAGGTTGTGGCGTACAGTGCATCTGTCACGACCACATCTTCAAAATGACATCGCATGACATTGCCCCAAAATAAATAAATTTACTTTAACTCACCATTACTTGTATTGCAAAATACCATGCCTCGTGTCTCCGTTTGTTTGTAGTGTAGGCGAATGACGCGAACTCCGCAATTGAAGTTACGACTTTTTATGCAACAGTTATTCCCGCCAGATGTTCCCCGTACTGAGAGACTGACCATCATGCGGCTTGGTAGAATTTGGACCTACGTAGTTGAGGTGTTTTTTTTTTTTATCGTGTAATAGCCCTAGAAAGTTCAGAACGGATAGTATTGTAAATTCTCTCTCTCTCTCTCTCTCTCTCTCTCTCTCTCTCTCTCTCTCTCTCTCTCTCTCTCTCCAAAAGATGCGCATTACCCGATAAATTGTTATTTGTTTAAGTGTGGTACAGTTCACGTGAATTTCCAAACGTATTTTAGTTTTCTTAATATTTGTAGGAAATTTCAAGACACTGTTTATTTTGGTGGGATAGGTTTTAATATTTTTGATCTGTAATGAAAGCAAGGATTTACGTATGGTTTTCTACGTGAAGTATTTCTAATGTGAACTGAAGCTTTGTGGGGTAACTCTTAAATCAGATTGATGGTAAAAAGCATTCAGTGTCGATTAATTGAAATTAATATAAATTTATTGCGTCAAGTTCGTATGGAGTTTTTATGAAAGGAAAGTCGGAATATTGTTTTTAGGTGAAATTACTCCGAATTTCACGTCGATTAAGAGAATGTAGGGTGAATAGAATTGGAGAGTGAGGTTAGTTTCAAAACGAATCATTATAGCATAAAACTGCATAGCCAAGTAGGCAGAGAGTCGGTAGTAGGCCTACCTCAGCTTTGCCTTCGATTTATGAGGAATCGGCAGCTTTTTGCCTAGTATGTATAGATGGGAATAAGTCTCGTTTCTCCGTAGGATGGTTAGTACCGTCAGTGCACCTCATGCGGTGCATTGTAGGCATTACTTCAGGTTCTTTGCAGCGTCCCTTCGGCCCCTAGCTGCGATTCCTTTCTTTCCTTTCACTGTACCTTCGTTCATTCTCTTTCTTCCATCTTACTCTCCACCCTTTCATAATAATTAATTCATGGTGCAACTGCGAGGTTTTCCTTTTGTTACACCTTTCAAACCTTTTTGCTGTCAATTTCCGTTTCAGAGCTGAATGACTTCATAGATCCCGTAGCGTGGCCTTTTGCCTGAATCCTATATATTCTATTCCAACCGTGTGTTAATGATGTCTCATTGACGGAAACGTAAATGCACAAAAGACAAAAGCATAATGAAGAATACTTTATCTTTTTTTATATAACGAAGAACAGTGATTAAGCAGAGCGTGCAGTGTCTAACACTAGTCTTCGAATCATGGAGTACTCTTTGCTTTAGAATGTTACTTGAGTGAATATTGCTTTGATGTTTTTTTTCATATCTGGAGAATTTTTTCCCCTCAAGAAATATATGCCTTGCCTCTAAGGGAAAAGGTAATTGTTTTCGCATAGTACTGCATCGCCCTTGAAACTATTGTTATTTTCATTTTCAAAAGACTTTTTTTTTTATTAAAGCGATGTATTTGACATTCATTTTTTGATATTTAGACGTGGTGAAGATGTTTAAGTTCAGTTTCCCTCGTTATTCGTCCAGTCGTGTACACATGTCTCCTGTTGAGTATATACAAATAATCTCATAGGTTAACGGTAAGCAGAGTGGTAGCTGTATGAACTTGTACTGTATGTGGGAATCTGGACTGCCTCGTTTGCCAGGATTGAGCATCTTGATTCTTATATTTCTTATCTACTCTGTACAGCATTCATGATGCCTCGTTCATTTGCTGTGTGCTGTGTAATTAAACACATTCTGTCGCAGGAGATGCTCATTGACGATTTGCTTGAATCAAAGGATTTTGCACAGCAACAACAACAACAAAAAAATGTTACACACACACACACACACACCTTTTTCTTATTTACTGGATGAGTGGCCAAGTGCTGGGCTGTTGTTTCTCCTAACCCAGGTTTGAGTCCTTGCGTTAGAAAGTTTCCTGGTTTCATTGTCAAATTCAGATTGAAGTTTAGTGGAAAAAGTGTCCAAAAAATAAAGAATCGAGAAATTGTAGTTCATTGCTTGATGTCCATATTTGCACTGACCACATATAGATGTGGTAAATTTTATAATTTGATAAATTGTCTTCATATACGTGACTTTGATAAGATTATTCTAGCACAGAAAGAAGAGAACTTTTAGAGCTCTTATTGGGATAAGGCATCTTTAGTTTGTCGATTTTATCGTAAAAATTTTTTAACATTATTAAGAATAGATTTTTATGTATATAGTATAGAGAACTTCTATCTCCTTCTCATATTCGTAAATTAGAGAACAAATGTTTGTGGGTAAATTTCCTTCATCTTCGGATAATGAAATGCAATGTATTTCCCTTGAAAATTAAAGAAGAAATAAAAAAGTTAAATCATATATTAAAAAAATTAGTATTCTAAGCATAATTTACGAAGCGTGAGGCACAGTGTTGGCACTATACTTCCAAACGAGATATAATTCAGTTGAATCAAGGAACATACATTGAAACACAAAATCTTTTCTGAACGTTACCAGTGTTGCTTACCGTAAACAAAGTTATGTACGTTAGGCCACGGCTGCTTTAAGAAAGCAGACGTGTTTTTGCTCTGCCCTACTTTGCCTTACTTTCTGAGCCAACTCCACTTGTTGAACCTTGACAAGAAGTCGTCTGGGAAACTTTTACGAAAGTCCGAAGTCATGTTGAAGGATCGCCAGCTGCCATCTGCATCCCAATTAGTGTATAGTTCCCCCTCTTGAACCAGCCCTCCCTTATGGGAGAGAAGTGTGCACGATGAATGCGAACGAAAGAAGGAGAGTTGAACGTTTTGATTATTGTTTGCTTTGTGTTTTTTTTGTTGTTGTGAGACTGTTTGAAAGGATAAATTTTATGGAGATGCTGTACGTAGAGGTGGTTAAAGGTTTAGCATTGTAGGAAAAGTGGATCATGGTGTTATAAGTTTAATGTTTGTGCATCCAAGACATTTGAGATCGCATGTTGAACACGAACTTTAATATCATCATTTAAATGTCGAGACAACTTCTCAAGTTACTCCAGCTGTAACGCTTCCTGCTGTTGTCTTGCAGTCCGTTACATGATGATTTAGTTCTTTTATGGTGCATAACGGAAGGTGTTTCTGAAACCTTTGTATTTACCCTTCTTATTTAAGAATTTTTTTTTTCATATTTTGATATTTTTGCGGCTACAACCTCTCTCTCTCTCTCTCTCTCTCTCTCTCTCTCTCTCTCTCTCTCTCTCTCTCTCTCTCTCTCTCTCTCTCTCTCTCTCTCTATATATATATATATGCATATATATATATATACAATATATATATATATATGTATATATATATATATATATATATATATATAATATAAATGGGATTTTTAAAACCAGCTGTTTATTATGGATGTGAAGTGTTATAATTGAATGTCGATGAAAAAAAAGCAAGAAATTAAATCGCTTAGGTTGAGTTGTTAGCATATGGTATGTGGAATATGAATGATTGAAAAAGTGGGAAGTGTGGAAATATGTCGAAGTTGTAAACATGATAGCCTAGGTGAATAGAGGATCAGTGTTTTGAGATGGTTTGTTCATTCGGAGAGAATGGAAGACAATAAACTAATTTAAATAATGCATAAATCGAGAATGTTGGGAGAAAGAAGGAAAGGGAGACCTTGAACATGTTAGTTGACTGGTGTAGAGGAGGCATTGAAATTGAAGGGTCTTAATGACCAAGCAGTAGGTGAGTGCCTGTAAGATAAAAGCGGCTTCATCGTCGTTTTAGAAGTTCGAAAGTGATTTGAGAAGTGATCTGTATCTTTGCAATATTTTCTTCAGTCATTCTATCAGCATTCGTCCATTTCTTCTTCCCAGCATTTCCGAGTTTTCCACACTTTTACTGTGGTGCCGCCAGAGTAAAAGTGTACAGGTATATATAAAACTGTGATTATGTCTTCAAAAAACAGACTAAAGTTCGGTGTCTTGAAATTTTCCTGTCACGTTTCCTGCGAGCGCGTGTATTTGTTTAAATGTCATGAAACCATCGTAGGATCGGATGAATATATACACAAATACACACACATATATATATATAATGTTTATATTTGTTTGTGTGAAGGACCTATTTAATCTTATATCTTGTTAAATGTAGGAAGACATGGACGATTCATCATGCCACTAAGAGTGACAGTGTGCGTCAGCTACAGGGAACCTTTCCTTTCCTTTCCTTTCCCTTCGAGAATAATTAAATGGCCACCCGCTGTCATTTTGGAATAACTCATTTACGTGTAAGTCAAAACACGAGGTGACTGACTTTGTTCGTAGGGAGAACATTGACTTTAGTTTTATCATCTTGTATCGAGGGCAGGTTACTTTTTCTGTTTTTCATGTAATTCAAGTCTGTAGTAGGTTCAGCTGATGCGTGTCCTTATTATATTTGCACCGTTTTTGGCCATGCAAGATAACAATAGAAAAGGAGTTAAGGCTTAATTTCCATTTTGCTTGTTGATTTTCGTTCATTAAGTAATTCTTATTTGTTCTTATGATGATGATGATGATGATGATAGTAAGAATGCATATATATATATATATATATATATATATATATATATATATATATATATATATATATATATATATATATATATATATATATATATATATATATATATATATACATACATACATACAGGGTGTCCATAAAGTGTCTTTACAATTTGAAAAATGTTACAGAAGCAAATGAACTGACAAGTATATGGAAATTATTAAATGAGGAATAGATGTTGAAACTTTTTGCTTTATTAATACACGTCTGTGTGGGCACCTTTAGTTGCATGAAGCACATCAAGACGGTACTCGATTTCTTGCCATGTTCGCTGTAGCATAGCCTCATCAGTGGTGGCAATGACATCAGTGATCTTTTGCTTGAGATCAGTGATGTCCTATATCTTTGTTCAAGACATGATATCTTTAACATAACCCCATAGAAGTCCAGGGGAGTGATATCTGGTGAATGAGGCGGCTGATCTGGAAATGTTTGATTTAGGAACCCACGAACATGCAGTCCCCAATGTGATGGTGCACCATCTTGCTGAAAAATGAAGAAGGTCATCTAGGTGTGGTGCCACATATTCAGTCAAAAGGTCCAGATAAACATCTGCAGTAATTGATGTGTCGTTGAAGAAAGATGGACCAATGATTCAATTGCACATTATCCCACACCACACATTCACCATTGGACTGTCTCAGTGAAGTTCCCTAGTCACATTGGGATGTTCTGATCCCCAGATTCTCACATTATTTGTGTTCAGTTTCCCTGAAACATGAAATGGTTGCCTCATCACTAAAACAAACTCGGTTGAGGAACGTTTCATCCTCGAAAATTTGTTCCATCATCTTAACTGCAACCTCTTTTCGCCTTGATGTGTCATTTGGCTTGAGTGCCTGTAGAGTTGCACTTTGTAAGCATTTAAACGCAAGTTCTTGTGTAGGACTTATTGCACTGTTGAACATGGTAGCTGTAAGTGTCTGGCACCTGTACGAATGGACTTTGTGGGAGAATGATCAAAGGCTTGTCTTACACGATCAATATTTTCTTCAGATGTTCTTGGTCGTCCACTCATCCCTTTATCCAACACTGTCCCTGTGTCCATAAATTTCTTGTGCCATGCATGAATTGACGGATGTGATGGTGGATCTCTTCCACATTTAGTTCTGTAGTTTTGCTGATTCTGCGTTTCCAATTTTGTTTCAATAAACCATGATACACGTTGTGTCTTTTCTTGAGGTTTGGAACCACAAATGGGGCTATTTGATTAAAAACTTTGATCTTTCTCAACAGGGTACCTGGAACAATCTGAAATGTATCTCATCAGAGGCTTTTTAAAAACTTTTTTAATTGTAAGGAGTCCATAGAACGAATCTGATTAAGATATATCATCATATATATATTTATATATATATTTTTAAATTGTATAGGAGACTATATGCATTCATGTGTAAATATACGAACCCAACAAAATATTCATGATATTGCTTATATATATAATTTGAATTTTTTGTACCTGTAGGTATATTACATAGGTCGTCTCTTGATATACCTGGATAAAAACCCCAACCTTCTCTTGTGTCCCTGTTGAAACCTAGAGCTGGATTTCCTTCGGGGTCTTTAAAAGTATCTTTACATCGAGATCGTCAGCAAATCCCTGGGACGTGATGAATTCCCGATACTTGATCTAGCGGGACGTGAGGACCTCCAAGGCGTCCCGGATTATCGATTGTGACATTGTGATTTTCTGATGGAAATTCATCACGTGGACCAAGTGCGGAGGGCTGAGCTTGTTTCCCATTTCGGTTGTCGTGTGTTCTCTTAGTGCGCACATAACACTGAGGCGTGTTTCAGGGTTTGAGCGACGGACTGGCCAGCCCTGAGAGAGCTGATAGCCAGCTCAGTGTTGTGGTTAAACTATTTTGATAATGATAATGAGCGACGGACTAAAGAATGAGCAGTGATTGTGTGTACACACACACACACACACACACACACACACACACACATATATATATATATATATATATATATATATATATATATATATATATGGTATACAATATATTATATATAATATATATACATATATATTTATATTTATATAGTATATATACATGTATATTTATATTTATATAGTTTATATTATAATATATATATAATATATGTATGCATACATATATATGTATATATATATGACTGGTAGAACATTGTCTTTTATTCGCAAGGTCATGCTGCCCACTAGTTGACCTAGCTGCGAATGGGTAGTAGAAAAGACTTATTGAAAATCGAAAAGCTATATCCTTCTAGCGCCACCCCATTGAATGTAAGGTGGCATATGATATAGTGCATACGCTCATAAATACACAGATATAAAGCCGCAAATATCGTTTAATATCCAATTCATGCTTTGGAATAACTTGCACCGAAGGGGAATTATAATTGACAATTGCCCTGTCCCGGAAGTATTCGAAACGTTGCCTGATTTAGGAACAGATTTATAGAGAATAAGTTTTAAGTAGATTAAAAATGTGTCTTTTCTTTTACAGTTCGCCATTAGTGTATAACCGCTGTCATGATACCCGGGGAATTTCATCCACAAACACGCTTTTTTTCTCCATCACCATGTTTGACCTCGATGCCATAACTGAACGCAAACTGCATGTACCGAAAGCTAGCTTTTGTTAACTATGTTTTCGCATGCACAGTAAAAGGGCTGTGACTAATGGGAGTTAATCTACTTTTAATTCTGCGAAATCGTGATTTTAAGGTCTGTTGTTGCCTGCATTTGTTTTACGTTGGCACTGCAGCAATTTTATTTGTAGCCACAAAGGTGACTCTCTCTCTCTCTCTCTCTCTCTCTCTCTCTCTCTCTCTCTCTCTCTCTCTCTCTGCACATAGTGTTCGCCACGGTCATGTAGAATCACGTCTGAAGCCTACAAGAACCCTCAGCTGATTTAACGGTAAAATGATAAGAACCAGTGAAAAAAAAAGATGCTGTTTGATCCTCATTTCTTTCCTCGGTGAGACGATCTAATTAGTCAAGGTATTAAGCCCAGGTAAAATATTTGTTGACCCTGCAAGCACCATAAATGAAAGGAGCTTTTTAATTTTGAAATATATCGTTATTGACTGAACAGGTAATGGAATTTTTTTCCATATAATAATAATAATAATAATATTTTCGGTTTATATCTCCTATTTTTCATCTTTCTATCAGTCCATAGACTAATCTGGCAGTATTATGCATAACTTGGCTCAGCTTAATAGTAAAACCTGTGACAAATTATTTTATTACCTTGACCTTTAAATTGTTTCCTTGAAGTTCAGTTTCTTGACATTTAATCCACCATTTGATTCTGATTGCACAAATTGCCAGTAGAATTAGCTGACCGACATCTGTATTATGAGGACTTCCGATAACTTCAGACTGGTTATCCACTTTGAATGGTGTGTGTTCTCAATCATGAATCTACTAATGTCGTTTAATATCCAATTCACGCTCCTTTGCGAATATCCCAGATGGGGAATTATAAACGAAGGGGATTTTTTTCAAGTGATAAATGGATCGGAAGACCAGTGGCTTTGACTGTCGAATGGAGTCGTTAGAAGGTACTTTGTCCAGGGATCGAGACCCGGCGGTACCGGTCCATGTATCACTTAAAAAATTGCCGTTCGGTGATAGTTTTCCATCGGGGATATTCCCGAAGTAGCGTGAATTGGATATTAAACGACATTTGTATATTCAACATTACCCTTGTTTCCTTCATAATTTAATAGCTGAGTAATGGGTGAATCCGTTGTCCGCAAGACTGCCGTAACTGATTCATATAACTACAGTGATTTCTCAACAGCCCATCAAACCCTCCTATTAACTTAACAGTTCATCTCTGTCTTGCACACACACTTTCCCTTAGATATTAAGACCTTTCCTTTCCATCACGTCTTTCATGGCTATACTCACCATTTTCTAGGTCCTCCTCCAAATTAATATTT
>NC_089783.1:48894124-48916624 GCF_040412425.1 Macrobrachium rosenbergii | reverse complement strand
GTTCGTAGGTAAAAGTTTATTTTATATTTATATGCATACATATATACACATTACCAGACATGCACATATACACACAAGCACAATACTTCATATGTATATATGCACACAAGTATGTGTGCATATATATATATACACATACAGTACATACATACATACATACATACATACATACATACATACACACACACACACACACACACACACACACACACACACACACACACACACACAAATATACTAGGGTTTTATGACATTGACAGCCACACCTTCCGTGTACCTTTGTTGGTTCTAAGTTCGTCATGCAATTTGTTCAAATCAAATGACTTGAAAGGTTTCGCTTTGTTGAAAAATAACAAAACTCTTTGACCAGATTTTTCGACATGATTTGACGCTTGCTATCTGTAACTAATGCGAATTATCGCCTTGTGATTTTCAGTAAGAGAAAAATTGCTGGCATTTTTAGTCTTGCACTGGAAGAAGAGTAGAGAGGAAGAGAGAAAGAGAAATAATCTTTAATGTGGTTAAGCTGCTTGAAGCGATTCTTATAAAAAATAGCCAGATGTGAAATCCTTTTGAATGTTGCCGAAAAGTTTTTTTTTTTTTTAGAAATTAATTGTTTTTAAAGTTTGTTATATTATAAAACAAACTAATATTGAGGTGACTCAGTACTTATTTAGACGTGTGTGTATACTGTGAATGTAAATTATTTCAATCAATTAGAGTGATCGAAATAACACTCAAGACGAGGAATGCGATTTGATGTGTTTGTGATTGTGCGAGAGAGAGAGAGAGAGAGAGAGAGAGAGAGAGAGAGAGAGAGAGAGAGAGAGAGAGAGAGAGAGAAGGAAAACACGAAGTGATGAGTTTTGTGGCCCAAGTTGGCGGAGGACGAAAGGCGGATCGAGGGACTAAGAGTAAGAGATTGATAACACTTCAAGTGTTGTGTTTACCAGAGAGAGAGAGAGAGAGAGAGAGAGAGAGAGAGAGAGAGAGAGAGAGAGAGAGAGAGAGGGTGGTGGCTGGGCTGGTCTTATGCTTCAAATGTTGTGTTAACTCAGAACTCAGGAGAAGTTAAGTATACCTTAGTTTTACTAGACCACTGAGCTGATTAACAGCTCTCCTAGGGTTGGCCCGAAGGATTAGACTTATTTAACGTGGCTAAGAACCAATTGGTTACTTAGCACGGGACCTACAGCTTATTGTGGAATCCGAACCACATTGTAGCGAGAAATGAATTTCTATCACTAGAAATAAGTTCCTCTAGCTCTTCATTAGCCGGCCGGAGAGTCGAACTCCGGGCCTAACGAGTGCAAGACCACAACTCTACCGACTCTCCCAAGGAAGAGAGAGAGAGAGAGAGAGAGAGAGAGAGAGAGAGAGAGAGAGTGGTGGCTGGGCTGGTCTTGTGCTTCAAATGTTGTGTTAACTCAGAACTCAGGAGAGAGAGAGAGAGAGAGAGAGGGTGGTGGTGGCTGGGCTGATCATGTGCTTCAAGTGTTGTGTTAACTCAGGGGAGAGAGAGAGAGAGAGAGAGGAGGGGTTGCTGCTCTGGTCTTGTGGGTTTAGAATTTGATGCAATAAGCAGGAAGCGGCGGCAGGAGGAAGGATAGGCCCTACCGTGTGTGACCTGGACGTAGTAACATGTACCTGCCGCTGCCGGGTGGCGTGCAGGGGATAGATAGATAGAAGTTGGGTGTCGACCGGGGTAGAAAGAAAACGAAGGCGGGTGACTGAGGTCGTAGTGTTGCAACTGCAACACGTGATGAGAGATCGCTTTGTGGCAAAGATGCTGGTGTGCTTCATTCATGGTCGCCAGGTCTCCCATTGATCCCCTTTGTATTGTTTATTGCGAACTTTAGGCTTTCATTTTCCTTCTTCAGTTGTTCTCGTAGGTATCGCGTCTAAGGATGTTACTTTGCAGTTTATTTTAGAAATTAAACGTTTATAACGATACTGAAGTACAGGATTAAAATCATAAAGTCATAGTTTTGAAAAATAATGGAGTATCCGAAAATAGCATAAAAATAAGAGGAAGACTAAAATAGAAGCATTTCCGACGAACCTTAAAACTCAAATAAATGGTGACGAGACTTAAGCTTTTGATATTGCAGATGAAGTGTTCATCTTGACCTGAAAAGGGTCTCAATTTTTCAGAAGTCCTGTTAAGTATACAGGCAAAAGGTGCGTTGAGGAATGGCATTAAGTGATGAGGAACAGATGACTGCGGCTTAATAAGCATCACTTCTTTAAGCAATGGGTTTTTATGGTTTGTGTGATGGCTATAGTTTATAATTATATAAACTATATACACATATATGTATGTATATATGTATATGTATGTATATATATATGTATGTATATATATATGTATGTATGTATATATATATATATGTATATATATATTATATATTGAGGCTAAGAATAGTCGCCAATGCAAACCAGTTTCAGCTAATTGCAGAACTCGGACGTATCCTTGAATTTGACCCCAGCAAGAAACCGTCCACTCATATTTTTTCTCAGTATAAATATCAACACTTTATCGCTTCGTATTTCTGTGCATGGAGTATAACTTTGAAATTTTCAGTGAATACGATTAAAAATTTCACTGAAGTTATGGTGCAGGTGTAATTCGGAGACTCTGATAACCAAACGTTCACAGACTTAAACAAGAATCATTAAAACCTTCATAAGTTATGGAAAATGCGAGGGATAGGTAGAGATAGACAGGAATGAGTATCCTAATGATAAATATTACAAAGTGAAGTTGCAGAAGGTTTTGTGATTAAAGTGTGCAAAAGATTGATCCCGGAGATTTACAGGTATAAACACTAATTTATCAAACAGTGATAACACAATCTGGATTTGGTCTTTGAAGACTCGATTTCCGGTCGAGTTATTGTGTCGTACCCTAGTGAAAGAAAATGAGAGAGAGAGAGAGAGAGAGAGAGAGAGAGAGAGAGAGAGAGAGAGAGAGAGAGAGAGAGAGAGACCCCCATTGGATACCACTAGAGAAATAAAAGCCACTCTTCAAATATAATCTGATATCACGAGAGGAAGGAATACGTACTCTTCCTTCATCATTTAGAGGTGAAGATTGTTGCTGTTATTATTTACTCATTGCTTCGCCGACTTTTAACTTTGATGTTAATTTTTGATGTTTCCTAAAGGTGAGAAATCCCAAGGACTGTGTGTGTTTATGACCACAGGTGCTACATTTGCCACAGGTGTTGCAGAAAAATGTAACCCGTGTAATTTGTTTCTAATGACGTGATTACTCTTATTTCTCGGAAACAATTATGTAAGAGAGACGAAAACACACACACACACACACACACACACACACACACACACACACATATATATATATATATATATATATATATATATATATATATATATATATATATATATAATATATACATATATATACACACACACACACACAAATAAACCAAGGCTACTAGCCTCTGAATTCAGATGACTACCTGTTGCCCAATTCCCTACTTTAGGCCTACACAGGCGAAATGAGTTTTAATTAAAATTGCCCTTGTCGTTGCATCTTTGCCAGGAATGGCACCCTGATCGTTTCACAGTGCGGAGGCTGCCCTAGCCACTGTACTATAAAGTTTAATATATATATATATATATATATATATATATATATATATATATATATATATATATATATATATATATATATATATATATATATATATATATATATATTTAAACTAATGCCGTAGTGATGCATATCTTAATTATAAATGCTTTTGTTTCCATTAATGAAGTAACAGGCCGCTAAGAATTTATGCCGTGTGGATTAACAGTATCTGTAAATTGTACAGTAATATTTTTGCATTATTTACTTCCAAAATCATTAATGGTTTCATTTTCCTTTTCAGGTAAGTCTCCGTGTTTGCTGCGTTTCACTATTACGTAAGTATATGGTTGAGATTTTTATAGAGGCCGTGTTGTCTCCCGTGGACTTTTAATTTGGGAATGGAAATGGCACGAATTGTAATGCAGTTGGGGTCTTGTCGACAGAGGTTATCGTTTTAAGGCTGACGTTTAAAAAAAAATCTAGTTATTGAGTAATGTGTACTTAACTGTGTTGTGGCTTCAAATTCATCCTTATGCACTTTATTCATTTCCTGATAAAAAAGTTAGGATCTGAACGGCCATGGAAGATTTGTCTCATTGAAAGAAAGAGAGTATTGCCTTATATTGAAATAAACATATGATGATCTTAATTCTACATATTTTTAACAAAGCGTCAGAATTTACCGGCACCTAGTTTATATAATTTTCATACTCTCAATGAGTCCACAAGGTCGTTTTCACAGTGTTAATAAAGATGACTGTAGCTCGTGACTTACGGATAGAAAAGCGTTTTCAGAAATATCTGGTGGTCGATATAGACCTATCGGGCTTCTCGTTCGAGAAAGGGACGGAGAAAATAGAAGCCTTCGGCCACCGTACTTTTTATCTCTAGTTTTTTTTTTTTTTTTTTTTTTTTTTTTCAATTAGCGAACTTCATGTCGAAAGAAATCTGTTCCCTGCGGGAGAGGGACGCATCCAACTTTTAGGATTCAACACGTCGTGTTTAGGAATTTTTTGGACTAGTTAAAACTAAATGAGGTCATTTGTAGGATTTCCGTTTTAATTTTTGTGTAAAAGAAAACTTTTGTGCCGGCTTTGTCTATCCGTCCGCACTTTTTTCTGTCCGCCGTCATATCTTGAAAATTAAAAATTACTGAGGCTAGAGGGCTGCAAATTGGTATGTTGATCATCCACCCCCCAAGCATCAAACATACCAAATTGCAGCCCTCTAGCCTCGGTAGTTTTTATTTTATATAAGGTTAAAGGTAGCCACAATCCTGCTTCTGGCAACGATATAGGATGGGCCACCACCGGACCGTGGTTAAAGTTTCATGGACCGCTTCTCATAGAGCATTATACCGAGACCACCGAAAGATAGATCTATTTTCGATGGCCTTGATTATACACTGTAGCGGCTTTACAGAAAACTCAATTGCGCAGAAGAAACTTCGGCGCGTTGTTTACTTGTTTATTTAGTTTGTGACTGCTGCGTACTTCCTGTTTCCTAATTGTTTTGGGTTTGCGCTGACATCCAAGTTATTCGTCGCATTTAATTAAAAAGTAATATTTGCGTGTTCATTTCATTACCTTTGTCAACCTTCTTATGATTTGTATTAGCCCTCTTGCGAATGAAAGATACGTTTGAGGATGGTTATAGAAGAACATGACATTATTTTCTGGTAGTTCAATTTGAGAAAAGGGGATGCCAGTATAACTTTATTTTCACCATTTCCGTGGTGCTAGGTCTTACTCCCATCTTCAGGATTTCATGCGATTTTTATATTTTATCGTAGCTGTGACGAAGCCCCTCTGTCAGTTTCGGACGGAGAATTCTCGTCATGGTATGGCTTGCTTGGGCACGTTTTCTCCTGTACTTTTGCTCAGTCACGAAGCACTCTCTCAAAGAACAGTAACTTGCGTCTGGTATTTTTCAGGCATTTCTAGTGTGAAGGTTAAAATTATACTTTTTTTTTTTTTTTTTTTTTTTTACATAAGAATAAGGAAGAATTAACATCTCGGATCAGTGACCCGGTTTATTATAACTCCAAATAATTTCTCTCTCTCTCTCTCTCTCTCTCTCTCTCTCTCTCTCTCTCTCTCTCTCTCTCTCTCTCTCTCTGGTATGCTGATGACAGTCTCTCTCTCTCTCTCTCTCTCTCTCTCTCTCTCTCTCTCTCTCTCTCTCTCTGGTATGCTGATGACAGTATCTACCTGATGCACGTAATACATGCACTAACATTGTGTTACCTCTAGGGGACACCTGTTATTTTATAAGACGTGAAGAGGTGAAAACCAGGCCAAGATTAGTCGTGGGTTTCTTCAAGTTTAAAATGGCCAAAATCTAAGAAAAGAGGGAGACCCGAGGAGAATATATCCTGGGGAAATCATTAATCTTCACCAACGATCATAATTTGCATAGATGGTCTGTTATCGTAGATTCAGCAGGAAAACTAGCGAAGATTAATAATGCATAATAGGGAATGATGTATCATACACGGTGCCTGTTAAAATCGTCGATGTTTATAAAGGAAAATTCTCTCTCTCTCTCTCTCTCTCTCTCTCTCTCTCTCTCTCTCTCTCTCTCTCTCTCTCTCTCTCTCTCTCTCTCTCCTACAACTTTATAGGCCTAAACTTCTCATTAGTAACTCTTAAATGGGAAAAGATTTGAAAAATCAGTGCAAGTTTTCAAAATAATGGGGAATAGATAACAGATGTTTTTATTTGTTTGTTTTTTGTCAGAAAGTTCGAAGTTGAAATGTTTTACGTGAGGTTCTTGGTCATTGCTAGTGTCAAGGATTGATTAGAGTGGGGTGTCGGGTTGGATTTTGTGCGAACTGAAATTGATTTTGTGATGTTTGGTTGTTTGCTTTAGGGGGAGTGGGAGGAGATTATTATTTATCCCTATTAAGTAATGAGACATAGACTTCTACTTTACTTTCTGTCTTATTTCTGATTTCGAAGCTGTATTTATCTGAATACTTTTACACTGTCTACTAGCAGAGAGAGAGAAAGATTGTTTAATAATTGATTCATCTTAAAACAACTTCATTTGTTAAACTGCATTTTGGCCTTTCATTTGTTCACTTCATCGAGCAGTTGAATTTTATATGAAGAAAAAGAAAATGTTTACTAATTTTATGTAAACATCTGGATCGATGACTATGGTTCCAACCACTAGAATATCAATCACTACAACTATTACTACTCTCAGTACTATTAATCCAACATGTAACAGTAGAATGACACGATTAACTCTTTATTGAGTGTGGTAAGGAACTAATTACCCATTCACATAGGCTCTTGCAACCTCTGTTTTTGGGAGTGCTATTATTATAGAATTTCATGGTCATTAAGACCACCGTGGACTTCCTGTACGTGCCGGTGTGTCGGTATGGGCTGTGCACAGCTGAATGAATGCTCGCCATCTGCATCATACAGCGTTTGCCCCTCCTCCGATAGTGTTTTTTTTTTTTTCAGTAAATTTTCCCCATGTTTATGAGTATTTCTAAAAGATATTTTTAGAGATACTTAGCAGTAATTGTTGTGATTAAAATACAAATGTTCTTTCATTCATATCCTGATGAGCGAAGAGTATTGTAGTGCATATTTTAAAAGGCCCTTCGCTTGCAGCGACTTGTTTCATGTAGTAAATTTTGATATTAAACATTAATGGCTGTATAACGTGGTGTCAATAATCTGCCAGTTTTTAGTTATGAAGCATTTTGAATTTCTATATTTCTTAGTGAGATACTTATTTCCAATTTGAAAATATTATATAATTGTTTGTGCAGTGTTGTAAAGTTCTATATTTATTAGTCAGTTACTTATTTCGAAATTGAAAATTTTATATAGTAGTTTGTGTAGTGTTGTAAAGTTCTATATTTATTAGTCAGGTACTTATTTCGAAATTCAAAATATATATGTGTTTCTGTTTAGCGGCGTTTATTGCCTGATAAATGTAAAGTCCGTTCTGTAATATCCAGCTACTGTTTGGGTGTACCTTGTCAAATATATTAAAATGCCATAGGATACGTGATGACATCAGCTGCCTAGATAATGCAGCATTTGTTTCCAGAAATATATCAGAGGTTTGTTATAATTCAGTAGTTTAATATATTTCCTTGTCTACCTTATGCAGTCAGATTTGTTAGTATTGTAAAATGGCTGACTTTCCGTTTAGTCATACGGCAGGTATGTTGAGAACAGAATTTTACTTATTCATGTTTTAAGGAGGTTTAACTTTTTATCACACGAGAAAGATTGAAGTGCTGTTGTTTTTCAGATTAGTGCCAACGAATTTTACCGTAGTTGTCAACAAATTTATTAGTGTTAGTCATCGTGCTTACATTTAAATTCGTTGAAAAAGACCTCAAGTGAGCTGAGACCTTGGGTTATTTTATAAAGAGAGGCGATTCTCTCTAGTTAATAGTACCTGGCTTTTGTGTCAGAATTAATCTTGTTGATATAAATGGTGTGAAGTTTTTCCCATATTCGTTTGATTGTTTCTGTTGAAAGGTATAATCTTATTGAGAGAGAGAGAGAGAGAGAGAGAGAGAGAGAGAGAGAGAGAGAGAGAGAGAGAGAGAAAGTCTACTCCGAGGTATGCCGGATTACCTCACCGAGATTCCACTTTTCTGGTTATTATATGGTGACGTATAGTTATGTCCATCCGCAACCTCAGTTCCGTTACGTAACAGTCTACCGATCGGCAAATAAATAATTCACCGCTTAGGCCAAAACAGGCACATTAAGTTCCTCAGAGCGTATCCTGATCGAACCAAGGCTTCTACGTTCCCACAACTCTCCCACAGAGAAAGACTTGTTTATTCAGCTTATAATTATTTCAAAAACAAGGTCCTGAGAGAGGGAATTTTAGGCAGTTCATAATCTCTCTCTCTCTCTCTCTCTCTCTCTCTCTCTCTCTCTCTCTCTCTCTCTCTCTCTCTCTCTCTCTCTCTGTGGGTCACGGGATTGTAGTGTAGGCCCACTCGCCTTTCAACTTAGATCTGGCCGCGTTCCCAGGAATTTAATGTGAATTATTTATCTGCTGATCGGTAGACTGTCGTGTAACGGAACTGAAGGTGTAGAGGGAGGGAGATATATCTGTACATGTCACCGTATAATTATTATTAGTAAAGAGAGACTTCAGTGAGATAAATAAACCGGCTTACTTCGTGACAGCCATTTATCAGGTCTCTCTCTCTCTCTCTCTCTCTCTCTCTCTCTCTCTCTCTCTCTCTCTCTCTCTCTCTCTCTCTCTCTCTTGCGGAATTATCCTTCGGTGAATGGTTTTCGGACGAAATACCTTGAGGAGTCATATCATTTGATTCGCACCGACAGTTCCAGTTTGCTGTCAACCGAGAATAGCCTGTTGTGAAACAGCATTTTAGTTTTTTCATTGTGACCTTGACTCTGAGCTCTCACAAGGACCTTTTTGTTGGGTAGATCAGGGTTCTCAGTAACTTTTTTTTTTCTCCTATGTACCCACCGGGTTACTATACCAGTTCCTCATGGCCTTGTTCACCTCAGCCCAATAGAATGTTTGAGAATTTATTGATTTAACATGGGCATGGAATGAAAATAATCAAATGGCAGGAAATTTAATGAAGTGCGCTTGTCCGCGAATTCTCTCTCTCTCTCTCTCTCTCTCTCTCTCTCTCTCTCAAACACACACACATACATACACACAGACTCTACCACATGCAGTTTTCCATTTAACTCAGTTCCCACAGAGTTCCCACAGACAGTTCAAGTCTTCTGGCAGACGAAGGTTGTCGCCTTGAACCAGGAAGTGTATGTTCCCTGTAACAGCTTGTGAACGTTTTTAAGACGACCTTGGGCGAGAGCTCACTCAGGACACCTCTGTTCACAAGAGTGACTAGATCAATAGTGCCTATTAATTTTGATCCTCACCAGGGTACATACACGAGGTATAATGCCAGGTACCTGTACCCATTTCAGCCAAGCTCTAAACATGGAGTGGGAAAATGAAATTAAGAATAATATCCCTTGAAATAATGATAGCGAAAATCGGTTGGCCAAAGTTGCAATAACATTTTGCACTCGTAAACACAATAATTCTCGCTTTCCTTTTCAGCAGAATTTCCAACAATTTTAGTGTAAACGTGATAATTCTCGCTTTCCTTTTCAGCAGACTTTCCAACAATTTAAGTTTTAAGTACACATTGAAACCCTTACTGCATGACCCAGACTAGATTATTGTGTAACACCTGTCTGGTGTTTTAATTATTCTCTTTTTTGTTGGTATCCCGTGGGTGTGTCCACATTACGGTAAAACGTAAAAAAACACAAGTAGGTAACTCTTAGCACACGTATCACAGACAGGCTGGATATAATTTAACGACTTATCGGTAATCCTAATCGGGGCTTCACACGGTTATCCAGCATTGGCTAGAGATTCAATATCCACTCACGGCCGTCGACGCCTTTTCAACCTATTTATTGTACGCGTTAATAGAAGGGAATAGAATAAAGAATTTAGGCCAGAAGCCAATCTCTGGGACCTATGAGGTTACTCAGCACTGAAGCGGAAACTGACAGTAAGGTTTTGTAACGGAAGGAAAACCTCGCAGTTGCGGTAAGAAACAGTTGTTAGGAGAGGGTGGAAAGCCAGATGGAAGAAAGAGACTATGAACGTAGGTACAGTAAAAGGAATGAAAGAAGTTGCAGCTAGGGTCGGAAGGGATGCTGCAAAGAGCTTTAGGTAATGCCTACAGTGCACCACGTGAGGTGCACTGACGGCACTGTCCCCTAGGGAGTGTAAGTGATAAGATGCAGATGTGTGTTTAAGACATATTTTACTTTAGTTTGCCGTTACTCTTATCATTCTTACTCTGTCAGCAAAGATCGAATAACGAACAGATATTTTATATCGTGTCCCCGTTTTTGATATCACGTACATCTTGCGCTTGCAAAAGTAGGTTATTGTCCCGTTTGTTCGTTCTGGTGTAGGCATTTTTTCAACCCGCATTCCCGACCGTTTTTGGAATAGCCATTTAATAGTAATAAAGCATCATTGTTAGTTTTGGTTTCATGCTGTTTAGGATGAGCTACTTATATCGCTTGTGAGTTCCATTTTAATGAATATTTGTCGTTACAACTTGAGTTAAAAATACAGATCCGTTTATTTTGTTAATCCATCCCCCTCAAAATAAAATTTTAGCAGTAACACTTGTTGAAATGCCAACAACTGGAGAACGCGCAGAACTAAACCATTTCTCCTCGGAAAATTGGTAACTGTATCGCCATGGAAATCGAATGGCGTTGTCCTTGACAAGTTATCAGTTTCCGAAAAAAAAAAATCTAGGAAACCACCTGAATCCGAATGATTAGGAGTTGGCTGCCCTCCCCAAAACATTCATGAGATTCCAACTGTGGACCAGGATATGGATTCAGTGTGTTGGTTTTTGGTTTATGGTCGGGGTTAAAAAAACAAAAAAAATGGCAACAGGAGCAACAAAGTGAGTTAAAACATGATTTTCCTCTGGAGTTGATGATGGCACCTTCAGTAAACAGTAAAATTTTCGTCTGTATCTATTCTCGTAAAGTTTTTGTACAAGTACAACTCCCGAATATGTGCGGCTCACCTTATTATATTATTATATTATGTTTCATAATGATGTCTCGGGAAGAAGCGATGAAATTACATAAGTCTCCTTAAACCTCTTTCTTCTTCTTTTAGAACATGAGATTTAAGTAAGTGCGAGAATTGCGCAATAGTTTATGGTAATAAACCTGTTTAACTTGAAATTTTAGGTTTTTTTGTGAAATTTTAGCAGCCAAATGCTATTGCCTAGGGGTGGAAGACAACGCGGATTATAAGAGAAGGTGGACTTTAAATTTCATTTGCAGGTTGTAAGTTATTGAATTGTTAACACAGTGGCCATATATTTTTTTTTATTTGTTTGTGGCATTGTACATAGCCTCCCAACTCATCATCCATATCTACTGTAAGCTGAGGCTTTTGTTGCATGAAAATTTGTAGTAAACTTACTTTCCCTCTCAAAATGGAATGTAATCAGCGTGTGAAGTGCAACTACTTACTATCCATATTTAATATTTTTTTCTTGTAAATTAAGTGAAATGATGAAGGAGTAAGGAGAAGAAGGATTGTTTAGTTCAGTTGCTTAATTCAGACTAAATTGGCGTGAGTGAATCATTCGTTTTATTTTCTGAAAAAGAAAACTATTGAGATGGCTTTGTCTGTCCGTCCGCACTTTTTCTGTCCGCCCTCAGGTCTTAAAACTACTGAGGGCTGCAAATTGGTATGTCGATCATCCACCCTCCAGTCATCAAACAAACCAAATTGCAGCCCTCTAGCCTCAGTAGTTTTTATTTTATTTAAGGTTAAAGTTAGCCATAATCGTGCGTCTGGCAACGCTATAGGGCAGGCCATCATCGGGCCGTGGCTGAAAGCTTCATGGGCCGCGGCTCATACTGAAAACTCGATTTCGCCTAAGAAACTTCGGCGCATTTTTTACTTGTTTAATTAATAATGGTGTTACTCTTCTGTTTAAGTCAGCCGACCTCTGGAAGCCAATATGTTTTAAGTTTTAAATGAGACTAAAGTTCCATCTTACAAAGAGTTGCGTAAAATAAGTGGACTTTTGTAAAACTGGAAAATAACTCAAGAAAATAATTGGAGATCTTTGGTGACATTTACCTTGTTGAGAATTTAATGCACACGCTTAAGTGCTTAATGCATAGTTTATCAGCAAAAGTTAGGCACTCACTTATGCTTCAAGTTGAGCTAAGATTGAAATCCCTGTACAAGAAAAGATCTATGTAGACATTGCACTTGCAGTTTGTGGGAACCTTTCCCCCCGCCCCCCCCTCCATTACCATGGTTTGCAGTCGCATTGTGCACGTGATCTTGTCTTTCATTTCTTCCACACCAGCTGTTGCTTGAGTTTCCCCTTCCATCTACCAAAGACGTAAAAATTACACATCTCACCAATGTATCATTTCCCATTCCTTCAGATTTCAGGCCCTTTCAACTGTTCACATACACTCCCCATACGTTCCCCACAGTATTTGTATCTAGGTTCGATCATTTTTCTTTTGTACACATTTTGCAAGAACGTCTCGCTATTGCTTGAGGAATAGGTGGTTCCGCACTCTCTACATTCTAGTTTTGCAATATTGTATATCCCTATTGACAGGTGATATATTCACTGTCTTTACTCTATATCATACACTGGTTTATGACTTTCATTCACAAACTTTATCTTAGTAGCAGTCATTTTCACCTTTGTTTTCATCTAATAAGCTGTTTATATGTTGAACTGCTTGCAGACAGTCGTGTCTCAGATCTCACTTTACTGTAAAATAAAAATAAAAAAACCTCCAGTCCCTCCAGGCTAACTAATGCCCCTCCTCCTCAACACTGTTCACGCTGCATCTGTTTAATTCTGAAGGTAAATATTTATCATTCTTGTTTAGTTTTGCATTTTTCGGAAAATTACGTGAATAAATTTTTTTCAAGGTAAATTGTAGCACATCATTTGCACTACTTATATTAAGGCCTCTAATTTTTTCATTTCCAAATTAGTATTCTGTTATACGCTGGTAATTTTACACTGTGTTTGTAAGTTTTTGTTGTAAAAAAATAAGCTGTTTTTTAGTCGTAGGTACGTAAGTTTTTCCTTCGTGAAAAAAGCGCGCGCGCACACACACACACACACACACACACACACACACACACACACACACACACCCTCTCTAGGCGAGATCTACTGAGGACCTTTGCCTCCTTACTGGTCATTTCTTGGGAACTTAAGTCTTCTCTCACCGCTCTTGGTATCTCTTGAAACATTTGAGTATGCCGTAAGATCCTGTTTACGGCTTTCTTCACTCTCCCATAGAACTAATTGCTAGTTGGTTTCATCACATTAAGTGGCTATTGAGAAAAAAATTATAAGTAATGCTCTGCCGTGTCATCTCTTACTTTTGAATAAGGAATGAACCTCCCAGTTTAGAAAATATCGAGAGCATTCGTCGCTGGCACACCCACACAGATGGTTCATCAGAAGTGTGTTAAATTGTGCTTCCACCCCTACCCCACCCCACCACACCCATGCTTTTCCCGTCTATCTTGTACACGCTCGCTCTTTTTGGAGACTTGGTTCCAACGCACACCTCATCCCCATCCAGCCAAGTCCGTGTTGGTCAGGCAGTCCTTCGTCTTCCATTCTCTACAAGTGACCAGACCACCTTAGAACAATATTATACTTCTCTCTACTAATGCTGACAGTTTTATTTTGCCATTTTTATATCAATATTTCTCATTCATTCGCCTTTTTGCTCTACATATGCTATGCCTAGAGTTCATCTCGGCACATAGCGTTTTCATGCACATCAGCATCCACACGTCACGCGATGCAAATGAATATTTATTTGCTTTACCTGGCTAATTTGATTTTCCCCTCTTGTGTCAATAGAACGAAATTGAATGAGTGACAGTATCTATTCCAGAATTGTTGGTCCCTCGCTGATATATCGGTGCCATCTGACATAGTAACCCAGCATCATGTTCCGTGTACCACTTGCGTCACCCACATGCTCACAGGCATACTCAGTCACTTGTAGCCTCCGAGCAGGCCGATGGCTTGTTGAAGATTGTTTTTCTTATTTCCATTCTATGCTCTGCTGTTTAAATACATTATTTGCCCTGCCCTGGTATTGATTTTAAGTTCTGTTCTTTGAAAACGTTTCGAACCCAGAAAATGTAAGACCAAATTTTTTTTTGTTTTCCGAAGAGGCAGAATGATTGTTTCGGCTGTGTCACTGGGGAGGCAGGCGGCTTCTGAAAACGGGGTCCTATTTTGGGGGTTTACTCCCTGCGGGGTTTTAAGTGAAATGTGCCAAGAGTGGGCTGTAGGGTATTAGGGTGGTAGCGGAGGGGGTTTATCCTCGTCATGCTGACGTCACTGTTGCTGCGTTAAGTCTCTCTGACCCCTCCTTCCTCCCCCTCCTCCTCCCCCTTCGAGATACGTCCCTGTCTCACCAGCATCACAGAGGAGATGCCCTATGTTACCCTTCCCCACCCCCCATCTCTCTCTCTCTCTCTCTCTCTCTCTCTCTCTCTCTCTGGCCTAAAGTTGATGTACGTCACAGGATGGGTGGGGACGGGCCAACAGCAAGAGCATTCGCTCTTCGAACGTAGTATACTAATATTTTACGATTTGGTAATGAAGTCTCCCCATTTCTCGTTTAAGGCTTTCAGTTTCCTTTCGGTAATGCACTGCATCAACCAGATAATTTGATGTTCTTTCGATTTTGAAATGATAGTTTGATTAATAGGGGGATATTGGTAAGATTCGATTCACTGTCCTTTTTTTTTTTTATTGTATTTTGCAGTCGCAGTAACTTTTACTTTTACCTGTCATTTCTCGGGAAATTAAATTCCTTCATTTCCGGTTTGTAAGTGTAAATTGTGTTAACAATTGTTGAATGGTAACTGGTAAACGTTAAATTTGTACATTGCAGCCCTTGCATGCACATTCTATATAATTGATATCGGTCAACATTGTCAAGTTCCCATGTCCCTTTTTTTCCTAAAACTGACCAATCCTGTTGTTATTTGTTGCGAAAACTTGGGAAACCAAGATGTTCTCGACCACACTGCCGCAGTTTAGTAAAACGAACCTTTTCATTTTCCTGAATTACTAGAGCAGTTTTTTTTTTTTCTTCAGAGCGAGGGATTAAGATTTGCTAAATTGCTATTAGTGATTGGTTAAGGGTTTTAGACTATCATTGCTCATGAAGAAAAATTCATCACCCCTCATTATTACATAGGATCGAGGACCCTTTAAATCCCGTCCGTAACAAAGAATCGATATGTTCGACCCCTATTAGTGATAAGGTAGCTAATAGTTTACTAGCTTCATAAGGTCCAAAGGGTTTAAAATTTCATCAGTAGCGAGTCAACAACTGTAATGTCAGTGATCTTTAATATTAAACTGAATAAAGTTTCATGTTTCATCATTACTGTGAACATTTTAAAATCTACACCACTGTAAAGCTGAAAAAGTTCTACCCATCAATAATGAAAAGAAGTTTTTTGAAACAGAGGGTTTCGAACCCATCATTGCTAAGAGACCCAAAAGTAATATGATATTTTCCGAACATTCATTATTAGCAATATTTTTCTAACCATCACTATTAAAATGCACAGGGTTTTTAGAAGAGTGCTTAAATTAATTCAAAATAGGGAGTTGTGTTTCACACCTCACCATTAATGTAACACGAACCTGTACGCGTTGGCTAGGTAATGTTTTCAAGACTGTAATTGGATACGCCGTTAAGATTTTTACCGAAAACATTGACATTGAAGAGAATTAAGCCTTCTCATACACCCTCTGTATTTTGTATGACTACTTGTGGAACTTCATTCTGAAACCACCTCAGTGCTAGTAACATAAAAGAAAATACTTGAAACGTTTAACGAAGGAGTTTTCATTTCGTAAAGACCAGCATGATAATTCAAGGCTTGGTAAGTTCTTCTCTGTTACTCTGTTGTAAAAGCACTGTGCAGAATTTGATTAGTGTTTTGAGCATCACTGCCAGCTGCATTTATTTAATGGTTATTTTGTGAATGTTTACGAGAACGTTCTTGGGATGATGCTGGCGATATTGATACTCTTTACAAAGGAAGTTTAGAGGTTATATAGATATCCTTTTGTCCATTTATCCGTCTGTGAGTCTTACCCACTTTGACAGGTTCATAACTAGTCAAAGAACTATCATTAGAATTCATAAGGTCATTTGACAAAGTGTAAGTTACGTTAATACACTGTGTATATTCATTCTTTTTTTTTTTTACTGGAATGCACGGGGTGTAGATTGTCTTCAACCCAAGGTTTCCTTGGACAAGGTCAGGGTCACAGGGTGAGATAGAAAGATAGTCTTGTGTGGGCCATAAGTTTGTGATGTAAGGTAGTATGTTCAAGGTCAGGTTGACAGGAAAAAGGAAATTTTGTCTGGGCCATAATTTTGAAATGCAGTGGTTGCAGAAAGCGTAGTGTAATGCACGCAATGTAATGTAATGATTTTGAACCACTGTTATTTAAGTAACGGTAAAGTTGCAAGGAGAACTAGAGGGGAAATCATGTTTTGGCCAACACTTAATAATCGGGGAATCCTCTAAACAGGTAAATCTTGTACAACTTTCACTATGGAGAGTATTAATCCCGTTAGGGCTGTTCTCTTTTTAACTCAATATATACTGTAAGTGTTATGTTATTATGCAATGAATTTTAAAGAAATTGCTATATGGATGTAATGTATTATACCCTGTAGGTAACGATAACATCTGTTTGTATGTTACTCTTTTAAAATGCGATTGATAATTTTACCATTTTATGAGAGAGAGAGAGAGAGAGAGAGAGAGAGAGAGAGAGAGAGAGAGAGAGAGAGAATATGCCACGTTGCATCACGGTTTGTTGCGTCCTGGGCGGCAAGTCCTTTAAAGGGAATGAGTGTCCTTGCTAATTACATGGAGAGATTGTATTTCTTATTTATATGATGATACACTAAAAAGTGTGAATGCACATTTGTTATCCCTGAATCATATAACGCATCAATAGAGAGACCGCTGTTGGAAATGGGCCACGGTTGTGAATAATGACCTCGATGAAAAAAAAAAATTACGTGCATTTTCACACCCCCACGATTTGAAATGCTCTCTCTCTCTCTCTCTCTCTCTCTCTCTCTCTCTCTCTCTCTCTCTCTCTCTCTCTCAGAAGAAGAAGAAGAAGAATTTGTTCGATGAGCAGTTTGTTAGCTTACATTGCTTTGAAATTATATCGTATACCAATTTCCACTTTTCATTTCGTACCAGATTTTAAAAAATGCCATTACTTTTGATAGACTTATTTACTTACTTTCTTAAATCATGCATCTGGTGACAGTTACATTAGTTAAAGTCATAATAGATGTAATAACCGTATTGTGCACATATTCATATTTGGGAAACCTAAACGATCAGTAACTCGTCTTGCAAGCTTTCCCAGAAAATAAGGAAATTATATTTAAAAGATAGGCTAAGACAAAATATAGATAAAGTGCATGAAAATAGCACACAAGCGAATACGGTGAAAAAGAAAAATGACCAGTAACGGAGATGTAAATGTCAAATAAAGCTGCGGAAGCATTATGCCTTGAGGTAACGGTACAGCTTCTCTTAAACGCAGGTCATCACATTCATGCCATTGCCGTGAAAACTGCAGAACAGCAAATCGACGAAATGCTGTCTGGCATTTTTTATTATACTTATTTTTTGTTGGTTCTGTGTAATGTCATTCTTCATTTTTTTACGTTCATATTTTAACACTGAATTTTACTAGTATGTCATCAGTCACCTATTCATTATCAATCATATTAATTTATATATTTCACCTTCATTCCGGCGCTGAATAATCCTGATGGGTTCCGGCGCTTAGTCTTCAAGAACTAAATTTCATAATCAGTCAATCAGCAGCCTTGCGGATAAAGAACTACAGTAGTTCTGGTCAAAGGTTTATTGGACAAAAGTCCCTGTGAAGTAGCTGTGAAAATGGAGTTCAAATTGGCCGTCCCCAGGTGAAACTAAATTCATTACTGTCACTTGGGTTTACTGAATAAGCCCTGTTTCCCGAATGTCACAAAATGTGGGTCATGCGGTTGATTTGCAGAATTTGGGCTACTTCTCTTGCTTGGTGCTAGCCTCTTTAGTGCTGTAGGGCTTTTACAGTTTGTACTTTTTAGTTACACGGTTTATTAGGCTGGAATGAAGATATTTGCGAGGGATAGATATCTTATGGTCTAGAGAAAGGATGGTTAATATCACCAATAAAGATATCTAATAACAAAAATAGATTGTATATTTTCCGGTCTTTTCCTTAACTATTCATATAGAGGCCACTCCTATATTATTGTTTGAAGTATAGCATTTACACATAGAAGGTACAATAGGTGTTACAAATATGGAAAATAAATATACATTGATAGTGTACTAAAGGGGTTATTACTGCTACTAACAAAGATCTCAGAATCCATTGAATTTTTATTTTTGTTCTGGTTTTTCCACTGTATAATAATTTTTTTACACGTAATGTGCTTCTTGCAAGCTAAAATAGTCGTCAGTCATGAAACTATTGTGCTTAAAGATGAATTTTAAACGTTTTTAAATTGAACTGGAAGAATTTTAGGTTTTTATGCAAACACTGCACTTTGCTGGGAATGAGAGTCAAAATAAATTCTTCATCGAGGGAATGAGAGTCAAAATAAATTCCTCAGCGAAAGGGTTCAAATCTACCAGGTGGGACTAGTTAACCAGACAGTTTTACGAGTTCGATTAAGGGAAATATATTGATTTTCCGAGGATCTCGACACAATTCATAATAGCAATTAACGTGGATACTAACAGTGGCAGACGTAGAAAAGTGCATTACTGGAAATGTGAGAAAGAATCCCAATCATCTGGAGTCATTCAGAAAAATATGGAATTATAAGTTGGATCTGTCATCCTGGTTTGTCACAGTTGTGACAAATTTGAGCCAGTTTGGCTCCTGTGATTGAACACTTAAATTACCACAGATAACGAGCGATATTTGAAGGTCAAGAATGTGTATCAAACACTCTCCCTCTTGATTAACCATTAGATATATGAGAATTGCGTAACATTCCAAGTATTTATTGATAGTATTTTCTGAATTATTTGCATCAGGTATCAGTCAGAATTCCTATGATGGCGATTAGGAAGCGGTACCTTACAACAATCAGGAAGCACTATAACCATGTGCATTGCCTCAGTAACAGTTGATGAAATCTTTTTGCGTTTATGTTCAATGAATGAGTTAGTACTTTTTCTGTGTGTTATTGTTTTATAGTTGTTGTCGTATTGAGCATTTTATTTTAATTTTTTTGGCTGTTTTCTACATATTTTGTTGGAACTTGTGGATCCATGTTTACTTCAGCGTGAAGAATTTCTCCCGAGATATTGGGGTGTTGATGAATTGCCCTCCAGAGTGTTGGCATTAATTAATTTGCGCTCCTTATTAATTATTAAACGTTCCTCGCCTTGGATGGTAATGGTATTTTTTTCGTTCACTGAAGAATCTTACCTTAATTAGATGGAGTTATAAATGGATTTTCTATGTTTGAACACGGTAAAGTAAGAATTTGCGTGTTTTCAGTTTTATTTATTTTTTTTTTTGTATTGTATAGTTGTAACATATTTTACCAGGTAGTTGGGGAAGTGAAAAGCCTCGGTGGGAAATGAACAATGTGAAATCTTTGGTGAAAAACCAGTGTCATTTTACTTCACAGCTATAATTCTATAATTATAGAAACAGTATTAATTTAGAAGCATGGGGATGGATGAAAATGAAGATTCTTTATTTTATATGATGTAATCATGATGACACCATAGAAAAAAGTGTTAACGCAATCAAGTCATCCTCTAGAGCCGTGATTTTAACTATTACGAAGATGATGCGTAGAAATTTGAAACGTGGTTTTGGAAGTCCAGCATGGCTTTTGAAACTTTTAAAACAAGTTAAGTAACTGCTGAATAGGAAAGGAAAACGGTTTAAAAACTAACGGTATGTTTGGTAAGACAATGAAAGGCGAACTTCTGAAAGGGAGAGGTAATTTTAGTGGTGTAAATATGAGGATAACAGTCAGGGTCCGTGTGTGTGTGTGTGTGTGTGTGTGTGTCACAGACTTAACACAGGTAAAAATGAAACACACGGTGCAAGTCGTTGACTGGTTTCGTCGCTGTTTTTTTTTTTTAGACATCCTCGGTCTTCTCGAAGATGTCTTAATAGCTAAAAGACAAAATCGGTTAAAATATATATTCCGTATTTCTTTTTTCCTAATGGTAAATCTGCATTTATACAACACCAGTACAGTATATATATATATATATATGTATATATATATAAATTATATAATATATATGTATATATAATATATATATACATACACACATATGTATATATATATATATATATATATATATATATATATATATATATATATATATATATATATATATATATATGGAGACAAGGATTTTATATTTTATCCAGGGCTTTGATTTTGCTGAAGAGTGAATATGTAGGTCTTGGAAGAAGAAACTGATTTTCCTGCGAGTTCTTGAAGGTGAAAAATGCTTATAAAGAAACCTCATTTTAATGAAAATGGTAGAAACGCGTTTTGCAGTTTGGTATCCCCAGTTACAAAGCTATTGGTAGTATCGTAGGATGAACTGGAAGCTAGAAAAATTCGAAGTACGACGTTGTAATATAGCTATAATGTGGTTCGGATTCCACAATAAGCTGTAGGTCCAATAAGCTGTAGGTAACATAGCGCAGAAGAGGAAGTTGGCAGTGGGGATGAAAAAAATTCAGTTGGCTTGGATTGCATGATGGAAATAAATAAGGTCAGGGGGGTGACTGAGACAAAATTGATGATACAAGTATGTCAAAGCAAATGGGCTATTACTGTAGGTCGATTATTGATACCAGAAGTAGGAGGGACAGTTTGATAAATTAATTAGGGGACGGACTGGGGAAGGAATGGTAAAACAAAACAGGGGAGGGTGAAAGTGACGGGTATCAATGGCTTGTCAGGGGTGAAACACTGATGATTGATAAATATGCTGTATTTTCCGTTTCAAAATGAACTTTATAGTGAAATTTTAATTTATCATTAGACAGTTGCCTTTTGTCATGTCGGTGATTTATATTCATATTCCGTGAGTTTCTTTCCCATGAAAAGTTGATTAAATATTTCGTTTTATTATTAGAACTTGGTTATTTCCAAAATCCAGTTTCATGAAAATATGTCATTACATCATATTCATGTTGAGTAAGGATAGGTTTAGAAAACGATTCGTTTTAATAATCAAATGAAACATGACTTTACAGTTGTGCGGAACCTAGAATATATTTAAAATTCTGTTGTTACTGTTACCAGACAAATAAAAACTAGTAAAAAATAAAAACTGGAAATGTTAACGTTCTCCGTAAGAAGTAAGTAGGTCTTTTTGGAGAGAAGAAACAAACAAAAAACGTGGAGGTGCCATCGGCGTGTTGTGGATGTCGTCTCTCGTCTCTCGAATCCTGTACATAGAAATGCCCGAGAGGTGACGCAATATTCTCCTCGCGAGAGCCCTTCAACATTCAATTCATATCCTTATCCTGGGTGTTGACATCTTGTTTTCGAGTCTGATTTCGTAACGTGGGTTGGAAAGGCGTAAATGTCCTAGGTTTTGAATATTCCATTTCCCCTCCCCCTTGGGAAGAATGGCCCTGTTTTCCATACTTGACATTCATGAGAGTACCCTCTGGAAATTGTAATATTATTATATATGGCTATATTACCGAACCTCCACTGAAGTGAGCAGGCTTTTGACATGAAAAAATGTGCATAAATTAGGTTATCTTGTTATTCTGATTATAGCCTATATATATATATATATATATATATATATATATATATATATATATATATATATATATATATATATATATATATATATATATATATTATATATATATATGTGTGTGTGTGTGTTTATGAATGTATGTTAGTTTATATGTGTCTGTCTGCGTGCACCATTTACATATATATGTGTATATGCTTGTATCATATTTAACTAGTTAAAAATAATCTTATTTATTAATTGCGGGCATTATTTGTTAATAGAAAGAGAACTTATCTTTTTGTGTTGATGGCTTGTCCCTTTATTTTTCAAGACTGAGGGACGTTTGCATGAATAAGGACCGAAATCGAAATTTTCTATCCATGGGTTGTAGTTGTTTAAAAGATACTTTTTGTTTAGCGATATTTAACAATAAAATGAAATTTCTTAGTTTCCTTTTATAATTCTTT
>NC_089783.1:48864124-48889124 GCF_040412425.1 Macrobrachium rosenbergii | reverse complement strand
CACCTTTCAAACCTTTTTGCTGTCAGTTTCCGTTTCAGCGCTGAATGACCTCATAGGTTCCAGCGTTTGGCACTTGGCCTAAATTCTGTATTCTATTCTATTCTGAATGTTTCTTAAATAGCTGAATATGCTCCTGATATTCTCCAAAACTTTCGCCCTTTCCTCCTCCTCACTCCCCACTCCGTTCTTGCTTCTCAGGTATCATTGCCCTTCAACTATGGAAGTGTACTTCAAGTAATTCCTTTATGTCTTACCGTGGACGCTCTTTTCATTGTTGCGTCATTTACAGATTTTCTTCTCACGCAGTAAGATCCGCATTCCCGCATAGTGCAGACTGGGTCTACAGTACTCAGGTTCCAACTTCTTCTATGACTTTGGTGACCTGGTTGGCAGCGCTCTGGTCTTTCATTTGAAAGACCTGTGTTTGATCCTGATGTGAGTCAGAAATTTATTTCTGTTCCACACGTAATTATGTGTTGATATTTCTATCATACCTCTTATTCTTTTTTAAATCTCAAGCAAGCGCAATTTATTCTCCCTCCACTCCCCTCGCTTGTAATTTGTTTCGCCTCCAGTCTAACTCATCTGTCTAAAAGCTATTCACGTCCACGATCACAACTCCTCCCCTTCTGTTTTGATCTGATAAAGGTCTTTTCATGCCGAGTTCCAGACGGCAATGACTGCCCAAATTTACCTGAAATATGGTGATGTTACGAAATGGTATATCTACCTCTTAACTTAAGATAGTTGTGAGTATTACGAACACAAAATAAGATCTATCCTTCATTTGTCTGTGTATTACACATCATTCGAAGTACTCATCCAACCTTCTCAGAAGCATTGAATAGTCTGATTTTAGTTTTCTCTAAAAGAAAACTATTGTGCCGGTTTTGTCTGTCCGTCCGCACTTTACTCTGTCCGCACTTTTTCTGTCCGCCCTTAGATCTTAAAAACTACTGAGGCTAGAAGGCTGCAAGTTGGTGTGTTGATCATCCACCCTTCGATCATCAAACAGTAGTTTCTATTTCATTTAGGTTAAATTTAGCCATAATCGTGCTTCGCGCAACGATACAGGATAGGCCACCACCGGGCCGTGGTTAAAGTTTCATGGGCCGCGGCTCATACAACATTATACCGAGACCACAGAAAGATAGATCTATTTTTAGTGGCCTTGATTATACGCTCTACAGAAAACTTAATTGCGCCGAAGAAACTTCGCCGCATTTTTACTTGTTTATTTTTACTTCTCTTCACCATTGCCATGTCCACTTGCGTGTTTCCGCGAGTTGCGTGTAAAACAAAGCTGCATTTTATCTTTAAAAGTAAAAATGAGTTACTGTGTATATATATATATATAATATATGTATTGACATTTTTGGTTGGGGAAGGAGATAACCTCAACACGTTATTTTATTTTCCATTTTCGAATATACTATGTTAAGGTACAGTTGTTCAGCTTCAAGATAACAATAAATCAAAGATACGATGATGAAGTTCTAGTAGAAAACATTATAACTATTTTTAATAATTTCTCTAAAGTTATAATGTGGAATAGCTGACTTGACACGTATATCATTGGAAGCAATTTAGTCGGCTTTCCGCTTGGTACAAAAAAGGACTTTTTTTTATTACCGTATTAATTCAGATATTTTTGTATAGTCAGTGAAAATGGTTACAGTCGGTCTTATTGACATTTTTGGTTTTTTAACCGTATCGCGACAGAGCAAAGCTATTCGGCTTCAAAATGATCAGCAAAACTCAATACCTTGAAGGAACTGAGTTCCTTCTTTCTGCACAGACGGTCTTCTAGATTATGCTAGCAGAATTACCAGAAGAAAGACATCTGCAAGAATAGATCTATATATCCGACTACTTGCCCGCTTTGACAGAGATCTTCTATTGGAAGATTCTCCATCAAGGGACATAGCATACTTGAAGGAACCGAGTTCCTTCTTTCTGCACAGCCAGTCTTCTAGATTACTCTAGCAGAATTACCAGAAGGGAGACATCTGCAAGAATAGATCTAGATATCCAACTATTTGCCCGCTTTGACAGGTACCTTAGCATGAGAACTTAGGTTTAAGAATACTGATCTGAGAACTATATTTATTAGCAAGTTCTTAATAGTCATGGAAGTCTTGAAATCTTTTTCATGGCGTTTGAATGCACGGTCGCTTACGTAAATAACCTTATATCATGGAAACTTAAGTTTTTCTTTGAGCAAAAAATATTTGTAAGTATACTTAGTGCAAATACTTCTTGATTGCGGTGGAAAGACGTTTTTCGTCTCAATTCAGCACGTGAGTTTGACATTGATTTTTTGCTATTTTGCTTTTTTAACATACCGTGACTAATGACAAGTATTCAGCTTTTAAATGGCACTAAGATTAGTGTCATAGAAGGAAAGTTAACGTTACACAGACCAATCAAAGAGAGATGCCGGTAAGACCAAACACTTTTTATCCGATTTTATCCGATGAATAACTGAAGCAATTGTACAGGATCTGGAACACTGAAAGTTTGCAGTGAAATGTACTGTGATGGTATAAAGTTTCACCATATACTGTGTCTGTTACAGTGCACATTGTGTTATTTTAGCCTTTTAACATTTGAGACGGATTCGTTGTAATCGTTAAGTCGTTACTTCAGTTTTTGGTTTAACATTCGCATGAGGATCAAAAAATACTGTTGGCAGTTGGCAGAACTCCGACTTTTAGAGTTGCTGACATAGGCTATGTTCAGTAGTAAGAAAACTTACTTTTGTAAGTCTTTGTATGATTATTTGTATGTAATATAATTTCTAAATGCAATTACCTCATCTCGACGTCATTAGTTTTAAAAAGAGAATTATTTCAGCTTCAAAACCTCATAATACTAGTCGAAAGGTAATAGACAATTAGTTAGGTAAGTTAATTGAGTGGCCTTAAAAGAAACGTGTTAGTTATAAAGTGTTTTTCCGGATTCTCTCTCTCTCTCTCTCTCTCTCTCTCTCTCTCTCTCTCTCTCTCTCTCTCTCTCTCTCTCTCTCTCTCTCTCTCATCAAGAGTGTACATTAGTTTTCCCTGGTATCCCCTTTGGTGTGCAAATAGAAGGGCTTTTAGATGATTTACATATTATTTACCATATCCGAAGAGTCTACGCAGTAATCTGTCTCATATGTGTAGTTGAGCTGTATAGCGTGTTAATGATGAAGGTAAAGTTTTGATGGTATGAGTGGGTGATGATGTTCCCGTCTTTCATGAAAGACTGCTAGAAATTACTATAATTTACTGAATTTATTATATATATACACATATATATATGTATGTATGTGTGTATATATAATAAAGTCAGCAATACACACACACACACACACACAGACTTCCTTACACTTTTCGAGAGTCTTGTCACTGAAAAGCCAAAGATCCCGCACTCGACATGTCAGAATGAAGTTAACATTAACCACTTAGCAGCAAAGAATATGTTTATTACCACTGTTATGTACATGATCTGTCAAATGCAGACATTTTATTAGAGCTGAATAGACCCATCCTAACATCGTAACCAAGTTTTTAAGCTCAAAAACTTAGCTTCGATGAGGTGGATGGGTTCCAGTCCTAATGAAACTATTTATTTGAAATCGTGGGTAAAAATTTAACGTTCACCTCATTCTGACATACCGAGTACAAGTTCGAATCCTGCCACGGTTGTCAGAATTTCTTCATTTGCTTGTTCACTTGGGTCTTAGACAAACGTATCCAAAACTTATTAAGGATGAGAGAAGTTGAGAGAGCATCGTGGTTATTATAAACAATTTTTTATTATCCTATTTGTAGGCCTGGGCTATAGGAGTCACTAGGTTGCTCATTTGACTGGCCTCTTCCCTTGAAAGAATAGACTTTCATTTCAGATGAAGTAGAGCCTCATTTAAAGTCTGGCAGACGATGGGCTGTTATTATTTCGGATTGCAGATGTGACCTTCGCATTGACTAGTTACAGATTCATAATGGTCTGCACGCGCTTCATTGAGAAACATGACGAGTAACTCGCAGCGAGTAATTCATTAGAGAGCCAGATTATATCTTGAACGGAAAACGCTGACTTGAATGAAAAGATGCTCCTGCACCGTAAAGTGTTGTGTCATGACCGGGGTCGTAGAAAATGCGGCAAGAGGTCAAATAAAAGAGGTGTTAAAGGTTCGATAATCTGACGGTAAATCTTGTGGATTATTCGTAGTCATCCAAAACAGCATCCATTTAAATAAAAAGGTATTGAAGACTTCGTTTGGCAGTTTCTCTTGAGGAGGGAGCGCTGTGAATCTGACCATCAAAACTATAGGTGACTAGCCTTGACATCGACCGAAAGGAGACTTTGTTATCATAGATCTCTGGGTTGCAATATTTTATTATTTTCTGCAAGTCCTCAAGATCTGGCCACCAGGCCAAGAAGCGGATATAACCAGAATAATTCAGAGATAGAGAATAACTTTTGTATCTCTACATGAACTAGCGAGGAAATTTGATATTTAAAATACTGGAAAAGTAGAAAATCAACATAACCCAATATTGCTGTTAAAGTGTGTAGTGAGCATCATATATATATGTGTGCAGTGCATATATATATAATATATATATATATATATATATATATATATATATATATATATATATATATATGTGTGTGTGTGTGTGTGTGTGTGTGTGTGTGTGTGTATATTTATATGTATATATACTGTGTATATATATATATTTTATATATATATATATATATATATATATATATATATATATATATATATATATATATATATATATATATATATATATATATGTATGTATAAAGTGGCATATCCAGCATGAGAGTCTTAGTAGGAGAACCATTTCGTTTCTTAGATGTAAATTTTTATTACTTTGCAAAAGTCAGGTGACCAAGCTTTCTATATTTAAATTTATTTGCAACATTTTGTCAGGGAGCATACATTTCAGTAAATGACGACGCATTCGTAAAGCAGCCATGTAAAAAAAAGAAAATGAGGTGTTAAAATGATCTTGGTGGAAGATCTTTGATGTTCGTCCAAACGTGAGTGTGCATGAATGACAGGTTTTATTTTTTATGGTCTGCTTATGAGTTTTACCTTACATTGATCCTAACCTTTTTTTTTTTTTTTAGGAAAATGGAAAGGAAGTTATAGAGCCCAAAGTTATATCTTAAGCACATTAGTATTTGCCTTTTTCAGCGTATTTGGTATTTATTTCGTGCTCGTGATTAAATCACGGTTTATCTGTTCTCCTTATTGCACTCTTTAGAAAGTTCCTCTGTTTTGTTGCTGATTTTTAGTTTAGGTTTATTTTATATCAGATCAACGGATATTTTAATTTCCGCCTAGGTGGAACTTGATTATTTTATGAGTATATACATTTTAAAACTCTTAGAACCTTTTTTGTAATTTAACCTCGTTTACAACCTTTCTGTATTTTACCTCGTATTTATTAAAATCCTTGATTTGTAACCTATACAGGAACTGAAGGTTTGACCCTCACCCCTTAATCGAAATGAGTTTGCTGTTGATTTTTCATTGCCAAGTGCAGCACTGTTGTGTGATAAGATTTCTAGATGAATTTCTTTCCTTGTCAGTCACGATTCTGGAACTAGAAATAGAGTGGAAGAAAAACTCTTCTCCGTGCAGAAACACAAATGTTACAGATAGAGTTTAGTGGTTAGCATCACGTATCGCAATCTGCTAGATGTAGGTTTTTAGGGGAAGCCCGTGTTGCGTTTTTTAATGTTGGTAGATTGGATTCTGAGATTATCGATGCCCCTGTTGAATGACGATTCAGTCTAGATACAGAAAGCCCAGCGTATTGTTGCCATGCTGCCATGGGTGTGCACGAAACTTGATTGAGCCGTTCAGTTTTCTGGCGCTATACGTCTTTAGGGAAAAAGGGTCATGCCCACCTCGAAGTAGTATGAATTTTACGAGACTCGGGGTCTCTGTTGAGTGCCGTTTTGATGAAACTAAGCGAAGATCCTGGTTTAAGTTAACTCTGTTATGGAGGATGTAAGTATAAGGAACAAGTTATTAGGGGCCTATATTGCCGTCGGAAAGATACTTTTCAATTTTGTGGCTTTTTTTTTTTTTTTTTTTTTTTTTTTTTTGAGGCTGACTCTTTTCAACCGTTTCTTTTTATATCTTGTACATTTGAAAGTCAAAGTCAAAATTACTTGTGTTTGTGCTGAGCACTACCGCATGGCTCTAGAATCACATTTGAAGGACCTTTGATGGAATTTCAGGTTTAGGACAGTAGGGTCAAAATTAATGTGTTCTGAGTTTCACAGCCTGACTTTAGAATCATCACTTGAAAGATCTTTCATGGAATTTCAGGTTTAGGTTTGTGTAAATAGCTAAGCGTATCTTGGTTAGTTTTACCTTGGACATAAATAAAACCGAATTTTGCCAATAACACGAAAACAGTTACGTGGATGTCTGCTCAGGACGAAGGATTTCAATATTTAAGAATTTTTTTTTATTGAAAATGGATTGCTCCTTTTACCAATAATTAGCGATAAAATCTCACGTATTTTGAATTGTAATTAGAGAAACCAGTTAAAAGTATCTCATGTGGTTTTCCGAGTGTGAATTTTTCATTATTCAATGTTACCGATTTTTTTATTAGGCTTATTTGATTCTGTTAAACTATCACTAATGCACAGTATCTTGTGTTGCAAAACTGTATGTATTTGTGCTGTTAAGATTATTGTGTTGTATTATTACATGTAATGACAACTGGTTTAACTACTCTAATAAGTAGTGCCGGAATCTTTATGTTAATATTTGAAGACTGGTTTGTTGATTAGCCGATTGAACTGACTTTGTAAGTCTTGACTTTGTAAAACATTTTAGTTGGAGAGAGAGAGAGAGAGAGAGAGAGAGAGAGAGAGAGAGAGAGAGAGAGAGAGAGAGAGAGGGGTGGGTTAAAACATTTCAGTGATTAACGGAGGGAGGAAAGTATGGACGGGATATAATGGATTTGCATTCAGACAAAAGGGTATTTTCTTATTAAATGATGGAAGGGGACAATCACATTCACCAAAATAAGAGGAAATGCGTGGTCGTTATTGTTTTGAATTTTAATGACGCATTAGAACACAAGAGAAGGGAAATGGGAAAAAGAAAGGTGCAAATAGATGGAAATTAAAAGAAAGGAAACGGAACATTAGTCAACGAATTTAAGCGGATATTCTGAAATTTTTAGAAAATGGGTTCACAGGAGTTGGTATTGATATTATGAGCTAGACTGCAAGGATATACAGTAGACTGTATACTTGCTATAATACTACTACTGATGCCTCTAGAATGACTAAAACTTTCAATATGTTCGTCACGAAAGGTTCATTTACATTTCGTCATTTTAAGAATGACTTTACGTGATATGCGATATTAAAATGTATGAGATGGCTGAAGAGATTTTCGGATATCCATGCCCGAATATCCCAGATGAACTTTGATTGGCTTGGTGTGTAAGGCGGAGTGAGCGTAATTTAAAAATTCTCTCTCTCTCTCTCTCTCTCTCTCTCTCTCTCTCTCTCTCTCTCTCTCTCTCTCTCTCTCTCTCTCTCGCTTGAGGAAGCTGACAGGAGGAGTCGGCAAATTAACTTTTTTCCAGAGAGAGAGAGAGAGAGAGAGAGAGAGAGAGAGAGGGGGGCGGGGGGGCAAGGCCATTGGTGAGCACGGGAGCGGAATGCTAACGGGGTAAGGGAGTTGGAGTGGGAAATTTTAATAGAGAAATTGGGGGAACCGGGAAAATGAGAGCTTGAGGAAGAAGACTCTGGAGAGAGGTGTAAGAAGCCGTTCTTCGATATTGGATGGCAGACGGCGGTGGGAACGGTGACTGTACTTGTTTCTTCTGGGGAAATCGTAGAGAAATTTAAAACGTGAAACTGCTGAATGTCATTGATGCAAATCGAACGAGTAAAAAGATATTGTAGAGGAAGGAGAGACACGTGTGGTATTACGGATTAAATTCAAATTCTTTTTTATTTTAAAACACGAAATTATTCAGTGTCATTGCTACAGTTCCTACAGCTAGAAAATATAGATAAGTTTTATAGAGTCAACTGAGACATCTGCAGCATTAAATTGCAAACTGAATTTTCTTTCGTTTTCTAGCTCGGGAGCCGAAACGGTTCTCGAAATTTGTTTTTGGAAATTGAAGGATGTCAAGTTTATGTGGATGTAGAAACTCAATTGCATTTAAAGATTATCTGAGAGAGAGAGAGAGAGAGAGAGAGAATGTTTGGAATATTCGCAGTTTTTAGTTGAAGTGAGCTTTTCCTATTTAGATTTGTGTGTATGTGTATCTGGCTTAAGTCTTTCACATTTTCTATTTCTTCTTAAAGACCACTGGACCAGTTTCAGTCAAACTTGGTGCAGAACGTTTTTTTGTTAAAGTGGGTTCACTATTATTTCAACGATGACCTTTCCAAGGCCAGACTGTTGAAAATGTGAAAAATGGTTGCAGTTTAAAACTCCTCTGTGTAACCACAGGGCCAGAAATTAAAAAAAAAAAAAATCTTATATAAAATCATCTTTGTAATGTAGATTTATGTATGCTCAAACCATTGCTCCAGGGACCAGGGTTGGGTTTACAAAAAAGTCGAAATTTTTACGTGGGAAAGATATTCCCCTCAATTTTCACGATTTACTTTCATGTGTAGTTTATTGTGTAGTAGTGCTGTATGGGATAGAGAATCCACTGAAAAAATGCACTAACTAAAACAAGATGAAAATAAGAAATATACTGTATTTCTTAATTAAAAAATATACTGTATTTCTTAATTAAATAATATACTGTATTTCTTTGTGAAAAATATAAGGATTCATATCTTTTGGATTGTTGTGAATGAATCTGTGTTTTGTTTTTGTAAACATATAGAAAAAAATTGGTTTTATTCCTTCTCAGATTGCAACGGGAAGGCTTATGATGTTTAGCGCCGATATTTAAGCATGAACTATTATACAATTCGCATAAAGATAATACTAAAATTTGCTCAGTAAATCCCTTACACCTTCATCTAAATACTTAAAACGCTTATATGCCATGACGAGCTATATGAAATTTATGAATTAATCCATCTTAGAAGTGATTGACAGTAATTTTTTGTTTCATGCATGCGAATTTGTCTGCTAGGAAGTAGGGCTTATGAAGTGTCACTATCAACGTCACATACGTCAAAAGTAGTTATTTTTTAAACCGTGAATGACAGTTGTCTACAGATTCAAGTTTTTTTTTTATTTTGTTGAATTAGAATTTGAAAGTGGGAACTTCCGCTTGAACTGACAAACGTGTCGGTTGCAGCAAGAGACTTACATTTTTTTGTAAAATGACGTAACATTCGACATTAAATAATGCGTATAAAAAAGTAGGCTAATCTCTCTTTGTAATAGATTAATCCGTTATGAAGCGGAATAATGCCAGGTCCAAATGAAAGCGGAATGTGTTGGTGTAATAACAGTGGTGATGGAGGTGGGAAAAAGGTGATGATTCTGATAAAAACTGCGTCAAAGACTGGAATTTGCAAGAAAATAAGTGTATGCATGTTAGGGCTTTTCATAGGAAATGTATGTGTATATTCATTGTCCACTCGTACTCACTACTGAGTTAAGATGTTAGTGACAAAGGAATGCACCCATCTTTCATTGGTTGATACCGACTATTTGTCTAAAATGGCCTGTGCCCCGTGTACTTCTCGTTTTGCATAGTTTTACAATTACCTTCAGATCTCAATTGAAATATTTTACTAACAACATACACTGTCTTATTTTCACTGGAGCAACCTTTCCCTTGAAGAAATATATATATATATATATATATATATATATATATATATATATATATATATATATATATATATATATATATATATATATATATGTGTGTGTGTGTGTGTGTGTGTGTGTGTGTGTGTGTGTGTGTGTGTGTGTGTGTGTGTGTGTGTGTGTGTGAACGTATGTCGGGGTTAATCCACTTACATTTAGAAGAGGCGGTCCCAGCTGTAGAGATGAATAGTTATATTCGTAGTATATGTGCTACAAGAAAACCTGAATGCGTCTGTGATTATGGCATTTCTTTTCATGAAAAACTGCTTAATATTGAATAAACACAATATAAGTAATTTTGTTCTTTTTTATACGCCGCCTAGGCTATGGCGCCAGAAGGGCAGAGCCTTGCGGCTCTCAAAAAGCCTTTTATGTATCAGTTGGAAATATGAATTGGGGTCACCAAGACGAAAATGCAAGGTTCTTGCTCCCTTTCTTTCTAGGAAACGCTCATTAATCAGTGTTAGAAATTCCTTCATATATGTTGCTTAGTTGGCTTTTGCTGATGTCATGCTTCTGAGAAGAGTATTGCCCTCTCTCTCTCTCTCTCTCTCTCTCTCTCTCTCTCTCTCTCTCTCTCTCTCTCTCTCTCTCTCTCTCTCTCTCTGAGAATATGTTTCGTGTGACTTAGACCCTAATGGTGAACATCCACTTGTAGATGTTGTAATGTCGAAAGAAATCACCGGAATTATGAGAGGATTTTTGTTTATTTACAATTCGAAATATTTATTGAACACTTAGATGATTCACTTAGGATATTAATTAACTTTACATAATCGCACTTCCAAACATATCTTCACCATCTTATTATTTGTACAGGTTTTGAAAAGTGTATATGATAAGTGATATTTACCACAAAATTCTTATATTGCTTTGCCAGATGTTATTTACCACTAATTTCTTATATTGCTTTGCCATGTGTTATTTACCATTAAATTCTTATATTGCTTTGCCAAGTGTTATTTACCATTAAATTCTTATATTGCTTTGCCAGGTGTTATTTACCATTAAATTCTTATATTGCTTTGCCAGGTGTTATTTACCATTAAATTCTTATATTGCTTTGCCAGGTGTTATTTACCACTAAAGTCTTATATTGCTTTGCCAGGTGTTATTTACCACTAAAGTCTTGTAATGCTTTGCCAGGTGTTATTTACCACTAAAGTCTTGTAATGCTTTGCCAGGTGTTATTTGCCACTAAAGTCTTATATTGCTTTGCCAGGTGTTATTTGCCACTAAAGTCTTATATTGCTTTGCCAGGTGTTATTTGCCACTAAAGTCTTATATTGCTTTGCCAGGTGTTATTTGCCACTAAAGTCTTATATTGCTTTGCCAGGTGTTATTTGCCACTAAAGTCTTATATTGCTTTGCCAGGTGTGAACCCAGCTAGCTCATCAGTCCAGAAATATCCCATCCAGTCACTGTGAAAGTGGCTTAGCATTGCTTTAATCCATTTTGGGGTTTTCTTTTCTGTTGTCATGTTCTGACGTAGTATTTTAATTGTTTTTTTTTTTAAGTTTATTTTTCAAGTTAGCTGCATTCATTCCTAGGAGCTATCAAAGGTCATAATTCCCACTTTCACTGGGAGGTGCTTTATATCTGTATGTACAGTGTATGTGTTTGTTTGTGCATGTATGTGTGTATATACACACATATACACATATATATATATATATATATATATATATATATATATATATATATATATATATATATATATATATATATATTAAATGATTTCTGTTTTAACAAAAATATTTCATAGTTATATATATATATATATATATATATATATATATATATATATATATATATATATATATATATATATATATATATGATGTTACAAACTGTCGTTGTTACACATTTAATGTTATGCTTGTAACTAATTTTCGGTTTTTCTTCTAGATACTATTATGATACGAATTGCTTAATACTAGTGAGTAATGTAGGTGACGAAGTTTGGAGCACAGAACTCTTGGACACAGACGGTGCTTCTGGGTCTGATCTTTCTTTTGCAATTAAATGCATTAATAGAGAATCTTGTTTTCCTTCCTGTACTTCCGATCTCCACATAAAGTTCTTCTAGTTGTTAGTGTTTCAGCTTGATTCTTTTGGGGGGAGGGAGGGAAACCCTGTTGTTGAGATTTAGAATGTCCATTTCTTTTTTGCAGTTCTGGTGCAAGTTTCCACGAAAACACTGTTGTATATCTTGACTCGATCGTTATTTGACAGTTTTTCGTTAAATGTCATTCTTTGAATCTATACGCGTTTTGCAAATACCTCTGTAAATTGCAGCAGTAGGCTGTTTTAGATCTCTCCAAGAGGCGAGATTGAATCTTTTTATTTTCGTGTTGTAAAGTTTCCTTTGCAGAGCGGGGTTCGTCGTGTAACGTTTTCCAAATGACTCTTTCTTTATATTTGCGAGTGAGATGCATTTTTAATGTGATCTCTGTCTGGGTCATATTGTGATAGTTTTCTCCAAAAGCATGTTGACTTGAAATATGATGAAATATTATCCAGAAAATTAATAGAAACCTTTGTCTTTTCAAAATACACAAATGACTGCTGTAGTCTTTCTTGACGTGATTTCATATTAGTATTGTTCCCAATAAACTTCTCTTTGCCCATTATAATGGCTATAAACCTATCAGATATTTTGTGAATGAGTGAATCTACTGTAAGCATATCTATTTACTAAAAGATGTCAAAGGAAGTTTTCTTTTTACCGAAAAGATGATAGAGAATTTTTTTTTATCTTGCTATCTTTTATGCAAAATGTAAATGCTTACTTCTACCAGTATTGTTGGCGGTCACTTTCCTGTGTCAAAACAATTTTTGAATGAGTATATCTGTATTAGGAGCCATGGATATGAAGATCTCCAAGAATTTTAGCTTGTCAGCTGTCACGCGCTGTTATTTGAAAAGAAACCACCATTGGATCCTGTGATTTCTCTGCAGTGGCACGTGCATTTGGACGTGCTGAAAGTTGCATGCTGAGGGATTTTTCTGTAGAAAGTGATGCAGTGCTTATATGGATTCTGATTTTTAACTATAAGTTATGCACGCTTACATACGTATAAATACGACTAAGCCGTTGTAATTATAGATACTCAGATTTTGGATATGTTCAGACGCAAGAAGATGTCTTGCTTTTAACCTAAACAGTCTAATTATGCGTTGGTCAATTTTGTTGGTCATTTTTTTTATATTTTATCATTATTCATACTGCGTAATTCGGAATAAAAATGAGCGATATCATTTTCTTTCGAACATGCAGTAACAATAATTTGCTTTGCCAAAGGCGAAAAATGTATTTGATTTTCTTTTGTTGGCTGTCGTATTCAACTGATATAGCTAAATTTGTTTCATCGCCTTTTTAAAGCCTGAGGGACTCATGGGAGGTGTGTTTCCGGGGCTTAAAGCGAACTTTTAAAGAGACAGTCCGGATGGCTACTTGCACACTCGGATGTTAAGGAATTGACGTAGCGGTCACTTCTGGTTGCCATTATAAGTTGAAACAGTACGTTTATGTATGTACTGTACAGTATGTATTTATGTATGTACGGTATGTGTGTATTGATGTATATATATATACATTCATTCATACATATATATATATATATATATATATGTACTGTATATATATATACATATGTTTGTATTTAATATATATTTGTGTATGTATGTATGTATGTATGTATGCATATATATGTATATATATTATAAATACTGTTTTTGTATTTTTACACAACAAAATTTTTAGTATCGGCACATACCGGAGTACGGCCGGAATGGTTTGAATTAATTTTGGAATTATTTTTTTATTCAAACATTTCTATTTCAATAAGTGCCTTTATCAGTGTTTGTGTAATTTTCTATATTAAAAAAAGTAAGAATAATTACGAACAGTAATTAGATTTTATAAGCCCTCTACCGACAGAGTCAAGAGATGGGACAATAGTTTCTCCTATCTGTCCGCCTTGGTTACGGTTCAATTATTTTCAATCAGGCTTATGAGGAAGGTTGACCGTCATGTACAGATGTTCCTGGAAGGAGATCTTCAGTCTGTTCCGTTTGTCTGCGCGTCACTTTGCGCGTGTTTTTTGTTTGTGTGTCCGTCACGCTTACTTTGGCGTCGCTACTCATACACGGTTTCCCTGAACTTCCAAACATCACACCCTTTTTGGGAGGAAATTTTCGTAGTAAGCTCAGAACAGCTATAATTAGCAAGTCCGCAAAGATCTCTTCATTTCTCGATATTCTCGCACTCCCGGTCACGAATACGCTCACATAAAGATTGAATGCGAAGGGCGAAATACATATGAGAAAATTCGAACTTTGTAGGTGGGATTCGAACCAGTGGAAGTTAGCTTAGAGTTGGTCTGTAGCAAACCGCAACACCAGGGAGAAGGATATCAATACATTTAATTCTAACATGTTCCTGTCGAATTGAGTTGCGTTTTACCTGAAATGAAGTCGACTCATTCTCGCAGTCATGACATTTCTTCGGTTTTTGCATGCAAGCTGAGGCATATGTTAATCTGATAGTCACATTCACTAGATGCATGTTGTTTTTTTTTTTGCTTTTTCTTTTTTCTTTTTTTCGATTGCCTCACATTAGGATACGCTTACATCTGTAAAAAATTGGGTTCATCCATTTGGCCATCTCATAAGAATTCTTTGGTACGAGTTGCAGTTAGGGAATCGTGTACAATCCTTCACGATTGCATGTTGGCGTAACTTATTCCCAGGGTACTGTGAAATCTATATTAGCCGGTTATGTATGACTTTAGGCTTTATAATATATAATACACACACACACACACACACACATATATATATATATATATATATATATATATATATATATATATATATACATATATATTATATATATGTATATTATATATATATATATATATATATATATATATATATATATATATATATATATATATATATATATAATATATATGTATATATAAATTTGTGAGTTTGCTTGTAATCTTATTGTTTTACTTTATCCTTTAAGCCCATATTCGGTAACTTAAGCAGTCTAAGTTAAACAAGTGATGAGACCTTGTAGACACAACGTTTAGTATTTTAATGCCAACATCACACTCGCTTCAACAGTGTCATGAGTGATACGTATTGGAATTCTTCACAGTTTCTGGAAAAGCTCTAGAATTACAGTATCACCAACAGGCCATTCGTGCGTGCGTGCCATCTACTGGCGACCTCCACGAGAACTTTGATTCGTTGGTGGTCGTGTCCGCTCGTGCACGAAATTGCTCAGGCACGCATTCACATGTATACGTGAAATCCCCGGAAATGCCTAATGCATCAGGGAGTCTCAATGGATACTTCAATATACAGCATTAAGGGTAAGGTATGACTTGGCTACTGTAAAGCAAATATTTATGCATTCGGGAACGAACCTTACCGTACTCTCTCTCTCTTTCTTCTCTCTCTCTCTCTCTTTTTAGTGTGTGTCTTGATGCGTTGGTCTTGACCAGAATTTTATTGCATATGTGACAATGGATGCAAAGCTCCCCAAATTCACATTTGCACCTGCAGGGAAAAATAGTAACGTTAATTGCCTTGCCTCAGTGTTTTACCTCCGATGCAATTGAAGAGTGTCTTTTTGGGTTTTGTGAGGGACAAGGAGATGAAAAAACACTTTTTAAAGTTACATGGATCTTCATTTTATCAGTAGAGAGTTTGATGATATTATTTCCCCGCCCGTGTACAAAGTTGGAAGAATGCACTGTTTGCAATCCTACCTTAGTGCTTCAATCGGATATCTCAAGAATGGATGAACCGCTACAGGTGGGCGTGGGTGAAAACATTCCTTGGATCCTTCCAGATGGCTAACTCAATGTATACTTCGATGAGGAAATGACTGGCGCCATGGAAGTCATTTATCCCGGTATTAGAATTACCTGCCACGAGTTCTGTGTGTTTACTAGTCTTTCTTTCTGTTCGTTGGCTGGATTACACAAAAAGTTAAGGTGTAGTTCTACATGAAAATGTTAGAAAATTGTGGGCAAAGACAAAAGACACTGAAGTGCAGATACCTTTTACTTGACTCACCGAAGATGTTTTTGCATGAGCTGTATCTTGCGACAGGATTGGACACAACGCTTTTGTCAGGGCAAGTGGAGCTGATTCTGCTGGTTATAAGATTTACTTTGATAAAAATTGGAATGTTGGGTTTACTTCTTCAACATTCAAAATGAGGATAGAAAGAGCAGAGAGTATGGTACCTTTAAAAGGTCACTGAGGATGAACTCACACATTTAATAACTCGTTAAGCGTCTCTTGCCAAAGAAGGTAGCCTCCAAGTCTGTCTTGTGGCTGGCAGTTGAATAACTGTGTCTGCGGTCGTTTTGCAGTTGGGAATGTCACTGAAATTGTCTGGGTATGGTATTCCAGTGATCCAGTATGAAAATGGCCACATGAAACAAATCTCTTAGAAAGTTTTACAAAGGGTTAGTTGTTGTTTTCCTAAGTCGTTAAAGTGTAGTGGAGGCAGGCCTAACTCAAGGCAACAGTTATTATCCAGTGATTAAAAAATATGGCCAGATTTATGGCCAAATAAATTGTTTACTGTGTATGTCTACTTTCGGTTTATTTTTAGCAAGTGCCTATGATTTATCAGTAAAACCACAAGGCGCATCTTTTGCACAACAGGACCGAGGCACAGATGCAAGCAGTTTGAAGAATTCATAAAACATTCACAAAAGTGATATCTCGAAGGGAAAGTATATTTCTGTAACAATAAGTGGGGAAGTCCAGATGATTCAAAAGTAGCGTAAATCTCGATAGTGTTATATCGGGGAGAAAACAACTTATACTTATGATAGTGACTCTGCGTTATTTATCAGGGGGATTGTATATTAGATATTACAACGGTAGGCAGAACCGTAGGTTTTTTGTAAAGGTGACAGTAATAATTACCATACATTCGTCATTACAGGTCATTTATTTCCTGTGCCTTTCTGGTTGACTTTAACTCTGAAATTTATACATTCAGTTTTATCGTCTCTTATATGATCAAAGGAATGTATCGTTTAGTTTAACCGTTATGTACTTTAAGACTAATTGTAAAAACATAACCATTAAAGGCTTCGGTTCCAGTTATGCTTGCCAAACGGTGATGGACTGGACAACCCGAAGTTCGAGCAACGGGAATCTCCAGACTGCCTTGATACCAGTACGGCTTGCTTTCACTGTTTCTGCCTTGCTCAGGCAAATAATGCTCACGCGCCAGGACATTGTTTTTCTATATAATTTTCTCCTCACGGTCTGAAGCTCCGCTTTTCGTTGGGGAAACCGGTTAATATTACAGGCCATCCCGTTTCCCTGTCCCAGCCTTTTTTATGACATTTTCAGTATCATACTCTTGCTTGACGAGTTGACATAATTATTGACTGTGGTAACGGTTTGAGAACACAATGTTAGCATTTGAGACTCAGTGCAATTCTTAGTAAGTTTCTTAAATCATACTTGACGTTATGTTATTGTTCTCTTGTGGTAATGTACTATTTTAATATAGCTTAAAATCTGCTTATTTGTAAGCTCGTGTTGCTTGTTTATATATTGCTAATTTATAGTTATCCCGTTTTTGTGTTAATTCATATTAATTGCCTGCTTTTTTTTATTTTGACCATACTCCACTATAAATGCCTAGGTATTTTATTCCGTAGAATCATTATATTACTTCAAGAATGAATGACGGAATATCACATGTGGCCTCTGTTGATATGTAGTCAGACACTCTGCGCCAAGTAGCCAGTATCGGTGGCAGAATTAAAGTTGCACGTGTCGGCTACCTTCCCGACGGTTCTAGCACCTGTTTTCCTCGGAAGGAAAAGCGAGTGAAGGAATTCCGTTAATTTTGCTTGATGACATCAGTATGAGTTGAATAATCAATACCAGGTGTTTCAGCTTGAGTAACGCAATTCTGTAAGATGTTCAAAGAATTTACTCAAGTAACTTGTTGGACAGAAAATAAGTTTTTACAGTAAGATATTCACTCTTTACGTTTAATAGCAGATTTGCAGAAATTAGTAGTTATGCACGAATTGCAGTCAGTGGGAAAACTAAGGGACAGTGGGACATATGTGCCCATTGCATGTAACAGAAATTTATGGGAAAACTGGAAATTGTGCACGCTTTCGCTCACTATCCATTTCAGAAACCGTTTTCAGGGACCGCGAGTCATCGTTTTTCTCAAATATCTTTCAGACTAATTATTTGATCGAAATGTCACTTTGACACAGTGTACAAGACACCTCCCACAAATTTTTGGTAACATAGTGCATTGTCAAATGGTGATAGTTAAGGCGTTTATTCTTGACTTACATGGTGTTGCCAAGCTTCGCCAAACTTTGCAATGGAACGTCCTTTATCCCCATCCCGTCCCTCCCTCTCCCTTCCCTTTCTCATCCATCCCTCAGCCCACTTTCCTGGCCTCCCCATCTCCACCGCCCTTTCCTGTCTATGGGGATAGCGGACGTTCGATTGCGTAGATTAGCCCTGCTGACTCATGCGACTTTGCCTTTAAAACTCAAGAGTAAACGCCTTAACTTACACCATATGACAATGCACTATATTACCAAAAATTAGTGGGAGGTGTCTTGTACACTGTGTCAGAGTACCATTTCGATCAAATAATTAGTCTAAAAGATATTTGAGAAAATGATGACTCGTGGTCCCTGAAATGATAGTAGTAGGAAACTGTATATCTGGAAATCAAACGCCGTTTTCATTTAATAAGGGTTCTACGGAAAACTAGAAAATATGCACACATGGCATTTAGTAGAATTTCTACGGAAAACTAGAATTATGTACGCAAAGTATTTAGTAGAAATTCTGCGAAAAACCAGGAATTATTCACGCTTTGAATGTAGAAGGAAATTAAGGAAACTAGAAACTATATATTGCATTTAGCAGAAATTCTACGGAAAACGAGAAATTATGCAGTTTTTGTATTTAGTAGAAGTATATTAAAAACCAGATGTTATGCCTTACAGAAATTACAGAAAGGCAGAAATATTCCACGCATTGCATTCAACGAAGTCAACGAACAACTAGAAGATATCCACCGAACACAATTCGGAAATGCTCATCACCTGGACGAACGCCCATTCGACTGCCTTTTCAGTACTCAAGCACTTCTGCATAAAAAAAAAAAAAAAAATCGGTTTTCGTTGTCTTAGGTAAAATTACGACACCCAGTGCTGAAATAAAGTGGCTCGCGTGAAACTTGGAGGCGATTCCTTACATTTCCTGTCCTTCCTGGAATTTGTGTTTCGGGTTTCTCGTCCCTTTGGCTTTTCCTTAGAAAAAAAAATGTTGCATTACTTGTCCCTTCCCGTTGGTGGTTAGTGCCATCAGTGCATCGGATGCGGTCCACTGTAGGCATTGCTCCGGGTTCTTTACAGCGTCCCCTCGGCCCCTGGCTACAGCCCCTTTCATTTCTTTTACTGTACCTCCATTCGTATTCTCCTCCATCTTACTTTCCACTCTCTCCTGACAGTTGTTTCATAGTGCAGCTTGGAGGTTTTTCTCCTGTTGCACCTTTCATACTTTTCTACTATACTTCCTTTTCAGCGCTGATTGATCTCATAAGTCCTAGCGCTTGGCCTTTGACCTAAACTTTATATTCCATTCCATTCCTATTTGTTCTTTCTCTTGTTTAATGTATTTCTTATTTACTGGTACTTTTAATCAGAAAATAATTGAAAGTCGTCTTTATGTCATACCAAGTTCACCTTGCATTACGCGAAGGAGTAACTTGTTTTTGTGTCCTGGGTTGTTTACCGTGGAATGTTCTTTTAAAGTCTCAGCGTTTGTGCGTTTGTTTAGGCAGCACACAAATGCCGTGTCTGCAAACACCAGCTCTCACACAGGACTCCGCCATGCATAATAGAACGGCAGTCAGGGTTCGTGACTCGTTTAGCGAGAGAAATTATGTACTTCCCTGAATTATTAAACGCGTTCCTTAGGAAGTCGCCGAGGAACGCCCCTGAAAATCGCTTACCCGGCACTTCACCTGACAGCATTCGCTGGGAAATTTTCTCCTCAGAGATAAGAAGTGTGCTCAAATGTGTTTATTTTTTATATATTTAATTTTTTTTTTTTTTTTTTTTTTTTTTTTTTTTTTTTTTTTTTTTTTGCCATACGCTTTCCTCCTTAGATGATGTCCCTCCAGAGTGTGTTATCCATCGGGTTCCTGGAGAGTCTTTTGGGATGCGGTTGCTAGCCTTGTTGCTCTTATGAAACCATTTTTCTGCTCATCGCTTTCGAATAATCACCAGGCTCATAACTGAGTGCTTATGATAACAGAGGCACAAAGAAATGTAAAGGAACGTTCCCGAAGTGCTCAAGCACGCCGGGAATTCCAACCTGGAATCTCACACTGGTGTAGGATATTGTTGTTTTGTCGAATATGCTTCAGATCACTTACGTTTTGCGTGAGAGAGAAGGGGATGTGGTTTGAAATTGATTATGGGAGATCTCACAGAATGGAGAAGGATCTTCACTTCTTCTTCTTCTTCTTCTTCTTCTTCTTCTTCTTCTTCTTCTTCTTCTTCTTCTTCTTCTTCTTCTTCTTCTCAAAGGAACAGAAACGGTGAGATGGAAAGATTCGTATGCGACTCGACATTTTTATCACCCCGTTTACGTTGCGGGTAATATTTCTCCATTCGTTCGTATAGCGTTGTAGATGGAGGTGGTGTATGGGTTATAAAACAAGGATGCTTCAATTGGGTTATATTTAAAAAAAAAAGTGGTGTAATCGTTTGTGCCACTAGGATGGTTACATTTGAGAGGTGTAGCTGTGAAAGTAATGTATTTTATACCCCTTATAGGTCATGTTTTGGTTATATTGGAGAGGCATCGTTGTGAAATAATGTATTTTATACCCCTTAGGTCATACTTAAGTAAGACAAAGCCCAGGGTTCTAAAGAAATCTATAGATGTCTGGTTGAGAGATTTTATGTATTCACGCTTCAGTTCTTTATTTTTTAAGCAAAACCATAAACTCTTTTTGTGTGTTACAGTTCAAGTGTGTTTACAGCATGATGTTAAGTTTCCTTTTATATTTAGCGAGCCGTGTATTGAATGTGTGTGTGTGTGTGTGTGTAAGAGTGGGGAACTATTTACAACTAAGATTTGCAACAGAAAAAAACCGAACTTTGCGAACATATCCAGTTAAGTATGATAATTCTCTCTCTCTCTCTCTCTCTCTCTCTCTCTCTCTCTCTCTCTCTCTCTCTCTCTCTGTTGGGTTATTTCCTATGTAATTAATATTGCCCTCTCAGCTACAACGAGATATATTCATAAACTTATGTCCAAGTGAAGAAGACGACTTAAAAAAAAAATGTGAAAACTAATGGTACTCTTAACATTCGGGCTAAAAGAAGGGAAAATATCCACAGCGTTGAAAACCACATCATGAACCGGGCCAGCGACCTCCCTTACATTTTCTGTGGCCCTCACTGTCGTTCTTTTTTTATTTAATTTATCCTCTTCTTTTTAAAGCGTTAGTATACTTCGTGAGCTTGTTACTCGTTGTGTCGCTTTCTTCCTTGTTAAGATCGTCTTGCCATTTGAATCTGCTTTACCATTCTGTGGATCCGTGAATGAAACAGTCTCACTGACCTGTTCACGTTTACACCCGAGGCACATCTTGCTCCACATATATTTAAAAAAAGTACACCCTAATTTCTCGTTTTTCCTTTGCATATACAACTAGAAAAATGATACCTAGGTCATCAATTTCACTTGAGTTTTGTGGCGTCTCCGACCTGTTCTCTTGACGACTTTTGAAAAGTTCCTGATGTCTTTCGTAACTTCACCTACATTTTAACTTGATTATTTATTCACTGTGTGGTCGTCTGTAACGTATTCTTCAATTCAAGCTTATTAGTGCCCTTCTACCAACTCGCATCAACATTCTTTACGTCGCTGTCTTGGCTTTGGAATTTCACAGCACCGCAAGGTTGCTATTGTTCGTTTCCCACTTCCATTTTGTCACTTTCCTTCCAGTTTATGTAACTTAAGTTATCACCGTATATCGTCCTTTTTTTTTTTTTTTTTTTTTTTTTTTTTTTTTTTTTTTTTTTGCAAGGAAGAGCCTCTCCGCCTTTTACCCTTCCCATAGACATTATACACAACGCTATGGTTTTTTTTTTTTTTTTTTTTAGACTACGTACTTTTACGCAAGCTTCGCTTTGTTGAGCATTAATAATTGCCTGGAACACGCCACCATCATTTGCAGCGTTGAAAAATTTTCGTCAGTTCTGTCGGATTTGCTCCTGCCACACGCATGCACCCTACTCACGCGACGTGTTCCTGTACATGCCTTAGGAATTCACTATTTCTTTGTGAGCTTATATATATTAATATTTTTCACTAAGAGCCGAAGCTTGCAAAAATAATTCTTATATGTCTTGGAAAAATTAGGTGTCTTTCAAGAAGATACTTTGCCTTGAGCATAAATACCGAATTTACAAAACTGTTGAGGTTCAATTACTATCCTGTTCCTCGCTATTAGTCAGTCCATTCGTCTTGCTACCTTTATTTTTTAATTGCTTTTACCCTTTGCTGCGTCCACTCTTATCACCAGCTTGGTCTTCCCTCATTGTTTCATCATTTTCTAAGGGCTTATTTATACCAATACGTTGTTTCATATCAGAACTTACCTCCGGGTTCATTGTGCAGTGTCCTTAATTCTAATTCTAATTGTTCTTTATCTTGTGACTTTCAGAATTGTAATTAACCTTCTTCTACCTTATTTAGCTTGATTTTACTCAGTTTTAAATGTCTTGATTTCATATTAGTGTCATTTAAATGTTGTGTTTCTATTTTCCTGTGTTTAGGTCATGCAAGCCACCCAGGGACTTGATGCCGTCAGGAATGAATTCCTTCCGATTTTACACAGTCTCGGTGTAGTTCTTTTTGTATTTGTATGCGTGTGTGTGTGTGTGTGTGTGTGTGTTTCTTCTTCATTGCAGTTTCTAGTTGCGTCAACCGGGTTAGACGTGACCCATAACTTATTAATATTCGCGTTTCATGAAACACATGCGATCAGATATTTATATATTTGTACCATGTTCTGAGATCAGACTAAAGCTGGGATTTTTGTAGAGACAGATAAAAGATATTACAAACTGTTACGGATCTTTTGTCGACTATGTGGAGAGGCACATTGAGTAAGGATTGTTAGAAGTGGAATTAAAGTAGGAAAATCGATGACGCAAATGACAAAGTAAAGAATGCACAGCTGGTAAAATCTGGAATAGGAGTTTGGGGACAGTTTCCGATGTCATGCAAGGATTAGGTGTTGTACGACTCCGACGGTTGTTTTGAATGAATTTGATGGTAAACAGTGACAGTAAAAATTGCATGAGAAAATATATTGATGGATAAATTCTTTCGGTATTTGATGAGTTTCAAATTGAGTAAAGAAAGAAACCATTGTTACCTCTTACACGTTATTGATAAATTTGAGAGAATGTACGCTGTCTGGATCAGAACAAGGCAAATTGGTTGCTTCTACGAAATAACCCCCTCTAAAAAAAAAAAAAATGCTGACGCTAAGGATTTGAGAGAAAGATCGTGATGTGATGGTTATGCGCAAGACGAGAGTTGGTGGAAGTACGAATTAAAGATGCCTTTCCATAAACTAAAGTACCGTACCATCGGTGGTGTAGGGAATAAAAGTAGTATAATGGTGTGGCTTGCCGTATTTTAAAACTGCCAAATATTATCTGTTTCGGAAATCATGTTGTCTCAGTTCTTAGTTGTAGGTGGTAAAAGACCTGATGGAAACAGTTGTAGGTGGTAAAAGACCTGATGGAAACTAAAGTTATAATTTTTTTTTTTTTCATTGAAAGATACTGATACGAAATACAGTAATTCGGTCAGGAATCCACTTGAAATTTATCTTTTTGTATAATTTTATTCCGAGTTGTAATTAAGATGATAGTTATTGAGATGATAAAGATAATTATTGCATAAAGATGGAGCAGTATTAGTGAAAATAGTTAAGAAGGATTCCACTGACAACGTATGATCCGCCATGTAAGTATGCAAGGTAAAGTTGTGCATCGTTTTAAATAAATAACGTGCTTAACGTTTTAAATGAAGAAATAATGTGAAAATTATCTCTTGCGTGTGTGAACATTTCACCTGTGGTTAGTTCAGACGAATTGAATTTGAAAAAAGTACCAGTAAACATGAAAATTAAAAGAGGATTAGAAAACTATTTGCGGTGCTTCTAGGAGCGGATGGCTTTCCAAGAAGGATCCCGTCTGATGTCTGACAGTATGTCTGGCTCCGTTAATGGCTGACGAATACTTAATTGGTACTTTATATTAATTTATGTAATTTCAATTCCATGCATACCTGGAAACCCCACACGGATGTTTGAACTGGAATAAAGGACACGATGACAATAAAATTAATAATGGTAGTCGATGTGATAGCCGTGTTATGAAATTACATATCGATTATAGACTGTTGAATCACACTGCATTCTCTGCACGAGATCAGAAATAATGAGTGTACGCATAGCAAATGAGTTGCGTATATGAGAGTGTTGGAGAGATATGAATGTTGTATATCTCTCATATTTACCTTGCGTAAAAATTGATCTGTCGATGGCAGGTAATGTGACGTTTTTGAGTTGAGGCAGAGAAACTCTTTTCACCGGAGATGGAAACCTATGTGTTTTCAGAAGTAGGCTGGAATTGTTGATATACTTTTCCTTGGGTAGGTTGAAAAGTATTTTACATGTTAGTTGACTTGTTACTGTGGCGGGGGTCAGAAGTATATCCAACAGTCTGTTCCCTCATTTTTTTTTCTCGGAAGTCTTCATTATGACTTTGAGGATTGAGTGAGATATCAATTTTTTTTTTATAACTGCGTTACATGAACAAGCGTCGTGGTTGACCTCTAGAGTTCGTTGTTTTCTTGTTACAGTGAAATCTTCGTATGGTATTTATCCATCTTCCCTCTGTACTGAACTGATCATGCGATTTATAAATTTGCTTTACTTTATCTTATTACATTATATGTGTAGATATATATATATATATTATATATATATATAAATAAATATATATATAT
>NC_089783.1:48849124-48859124 GCF_040412425.1 Macrobrachium rosenbergii | reverse complement strand
TTTATGCTAAATGTATTGGGCAGCTTGTTTATTTTCCTGTGAGGAATTTTTTTTTATATGATAAGAGAGGATAAAATATCTTTCCCGCTCGCTTTTCATCTTCTATGGTTTTTTGGCGGAAACCCTGAACTGTTGTCTACATGATCTTATGACGGAAACTCTGAACTGTTGTCTGCAGTAGGGTGAGATTCGTGACTAATGTGATGAAGATACCGTCCCAAAAGAGGAAAAATCGGAGAGATCTGGTGCTCAGAAACTAATGAAAATGTATTAAGTCTCGAAGATAAAGGTGGAATAGTGTCGGCACAAGATGACAAGTGATAATAGCATTCAATATGAGAGTTGGAAGATAGGGAAGTGCCAACTCAGAATAGTGGGAACAACCACAAAACCTTAGAGAACTGGTATTGATGATGACCTGGGCCAGGTGGGAATTCGGGGCAAATTTCTCAAGGTAAAAGAATGGAAATAACGCATTAGACGCCCAACCACGTAGAGGAAGAATGTCATATAAAACCGTTTTATTATTTTCCTTATTGGTGAAACGCCGTAGGATTTTTTTTCCAAATTAAATAGTTTTGTGTGTAACATCGTAATGTATGCTAATGCAAATACAAATGCAAGGGTCTGTAATACTAAGTTTTAATTGTTATAAGATGCAAATATTTACGCGGTTTGAAGTGCAATTTTTTTTATGGACAAAGCTTACAAATGGATCTCTTCAAGGATACCTCAGTTTTTTAATTACAACTTGGTCAGCCACGTCTTAGGCTTTTAGTAATGCGTATTCAGATTTTCAAGTAGACGTAAATTGCCATACACAAACACTTTAAATCCCTTAAATCTGTCTTCAGTCCAGCTTCGATTTCGACGTAAAGATTTTGTTTTTCAAACATTCAATTTCAGCTCTTATTTAATCTTCATTGAAAATATTCTCACCCAACTTGACTGTATATCTGTATGTGAAGAACGTATCTTGTAGCCATTTAATATACGAAAAATAAATAACTTTTTTTTTATTTCTTTAACACTCACTGGAATATATCACCATATCTTGGTACAGCAATGGAACTTACAAGATCATTAAGTATTTTGGGGCCTCAAGTGGTCATTAACGTGGCTTAAAGGACCTTACCCCAAGTAGAGTATACAGCCACCTCCTCAGTGTCTTTTCAGAGCTCTTTCCCTATATTCTGAGTTCGTAAGATGCTTTTGTTTCCTGTATCCTTGAAGACTAGCAAGACAGGTGATGTGGATAGTATTCTTGAAATATTATTTTATGGAATTTTTCCTTATTAAAAATTACCTGCTCTCACCTCTTTGAATAAGCAGTGGCTCATCGTGACCCAAAGAAAAGTGACTGATCTAATCCTTTCAGTTTATTACCCTTTGCTAAGGGTAAATTATTTGTAATTGTTCTTACCGAATATTATCTCAGGTTGAATTCAAGGTCTTCTCAATATCTTCATTATTGTCTCTGCAACACTATCCGCTGGGGACCTCGGATTTTTGTGTGCACTGATGGAAGGTCACCTTCCCTGTGGAAGTTTTAAGAATGTTTTATTGCCGTAAGTAATATCCGTAGAGGTATTTGAGAGCTCGATTTACTATTCTCGTGTTCAAATTACAGCTCCCTATCGAGCCGCTTTATATTTGATGTTATTTATGACGCAATGTATCTTGCCATTTGTTTTCAGTGTATCTTTGGGTCTTCTTTCACGTACTCTTTTCGTCGTCATGTTTAGTGACCTTAAATCTACTCTTTTTACTCACCGGATTCGATGATAATTGCTGGTGTGCCATCAGAGTAACACTGAAAAAAAAAGAAGAAACAATAAATCTCATATTCATTCCTGTTTGTGATTCAACCGTGTGTCGTCCTTCCCCTCCCACCTATCCTCTGTCCCCTACACTTATTAATCTCTCATTGTTCTTTTTTCCATTAACTCTCTTGGGAACCTCTTCACAAGGATATCATATTCCTCTGTTAAGTTCAACGTCTTCAAGATACAGTTCAGATCGTTTTTTCTGTCTCCTCTTTCATCCAGTTCTTTAATTCTGAGCGATGGAAATGAAATTCAACCTCTCACTTTATTCAGCTGTTGGGTGTTCAGGTTTACCTAAGTGTTTGGTTTCAAGATGGAAAGTTATTTTCTTCGTGCCTCTGCTAAAGCTGTAAATTGCTCTTATTCTTCCTTGTCTGAAGTATTTCTTAGTTATTTGGTGTGCTTCTTTTTTTTTTTATCCAATTTTAAGTTGAGTCACAACCAGCAAGTAGTTAATGGCCCCGTCTGTACCTCTGTTTGCCGTCTAATATCCGTAGGAATTACATCTCTGTTTCGCTCTCAAACAAGCTCGAAACATCGGATTCTTCGACCCGGTAACTGTTCTTTCTGTTATGCCAAGTATTTAAGATTTCTTGTTACATCAGCTTATAATCGTCTGCCTTTTAATTGGCAGAGTTAAAGCATCTTTTTCAGGAGGAACAGCCCCATTTTCCTTTTCTTTTCCCCCTGAATTTTTATCATTTGGCATCGCTAGATAAGAGTCCCTTTTCCTTAAGATGCCCCTTTTCACTGCTCTTCAAAGTGGAAATAAAAGACTTTCATTCTAGCATTCCATTTCTTTGACCCCCTTTGCCTTAAGTCGTATAAGGCTACTTATGTCCTTTATTGGCAGATACTAGTTTGAACGTAAATCTCAAAAGCTGCTAGGTTGAGTCGTTCGCATCAGGCCCTACGTCCTTGTTAATAGGAGGGTTAACCCCCCTCCTCTTCTAACTTGGTTTTTTCCTTTTTCTCAGAGCTCGTTTAAAAAACACCTGGTTCAAGAGAGATTTCTTCCGTATCCTTAGGAGAGTTCTTGGAACTTATTCTATATTCATATATTCATTTCTTTTCCAGAACCGTGCCGGGCTATGAGTGATTTGCTCTTTTCATTTTAGATGAGATTAGGTTGCATACATACTTAAGTACTGAGGATCTGTGTATGAACACACACACACTTGTTTTGTGTCTATATATATATATATATATATATATATATATATATATATATATATATATATATATATATATATATATATATATATATATATATATATATATATATATATATATATATATATATATATATATACATATACAGTATGTGTGTGTGTGTGGTTCACAGGGCTCGCCTCAAAAGGGAGACTTGAGATCGATCCCAGCGGCAGGATATGATTTAAACCCGCTTCCTTTTTACCACTGCGCTGTAGACCTAAGCAGACACTGGTAGTTATTTGACTGTAGTGTGTCACAACCTGGGTGAAGGAGGGCATGGTGTTGATAACTGTATTCTAAAGGACTTACTGAGGAGGCAGAATCAGAGTTTGTGATGTGATTAGTTGTTTTGATGTATTACAGGCAATCCCTTACTATTTGGTGAATTATTGTTAGGTAGGACTTGCTTCTTAGTAGTCATGTTTATTATTTGAGAAGAGGATGGAGAAAAATTGTAGTAGATCAGACCAGATGTCAGTTCATTTAACTGGGAATCTTCCACAAACAACTCTACTTATGTCTGTGTTTTACACACTTTACGTTTGATTATTGCAACCGGATTCCTCATCAGTAAAACGGAAATCATTTGCTCTTACACTTTCATGTAAATTGTGACTATATTTTACTTCATTAATTTTTTTAAAATTTGTATTTACGTGTTTTTTCCATTTCAGGTGAGTGTTATGCTTCGTAGGAGCTTCGGCAAAGGTGTTCGAACTGGTGTGAGTAGACGCTTATAATCGTCTTTTATTTATTTATATATTTTTATTTGTGTATCTATTCATTCATTTATTTATTGCGGCGACAATATGTTTTGCTGGTTAAGATACAGATGTCAATGTGCCTACTTTTTTTTTTATCTTATTGCTATGCACGATAGTCCTTGCAAAGTTTTTGAAAACCCTGGTCATGCTTTTTATTTTGGTTTTTGTATGAAAATTACGTGTCAGTCTATTTTCAATTTTACCTCTCTCTCTCTCTCTCTCTCTCTCTCTCTCTCTCTCTCTCTCTCTCTCTCTCTCTCTCTCTCTCCACTTCTGCGTAGGTAGTGAAGGATGGAAAAAGTGAGTCACAAGATGAGTAGAATTGCGTCGTCGCGCGTGGGTGTGTTGCCAGAAAACTAAAGGCGAGAAAATAGTACCGAAACAGAAAGTGGGCGGGGGTACGAGCTGGTGTGGGTGTTTGTGGCGTGGGATCGGGGGAAAAAAAAAAAAGAGGTTGATAAATGACTGGATGGCTATCGACCCTTTCGATTCATCCTTTCTCCCACCGGTAACACCTTTCACCAGTGAAGGTTTTCAGCTATTTCACGGCTGAAAAAGGCTTTCACTTGGTTGTCCGGCATTTTTCACCTTCGGTTAATGGTCTCTATTTTTTTTAACGCTCTTTGAATGGATATGTGCGTTAGAGCATTTATGTGCGTAGAAACTTGCGCCGTAGATGTGCTTGTGTTTTCCTATTGCGGACATGTCTTTAACAGCGTAAAATTTGTTCCTTTTACTTGTCGCCTTTCTTTCAAACTTTTAGGGGAAAAATTGTTTAAAGGGTCAGTGGAATTTTTTTTAATATTTATGATTAGCTTATCTATTTTTGGTTATTATGAGTCATTATAGTTTTTTTTGGGATCTGCCAGATTTTTATTTTTAATAAAGGCCACAGATTAATCTTTTCTCTTTATATATATATTACATTTATATATATTTACACATATATATATACATACATATATATATATATATATATATATATATATATATATATATATATATATATATATATATATATATATATATATATATATATATATATATATTATATATATATATGTGTGTGTGTGTGTGTGTTGGAGGGAGACTGCTGTATATATGTGTATGTTTACGTTCACTGTTCAAGCATTTTTATATCAATACCTGTTTGTATGCAATTTACCCATGTATATCTTGCATGGAGAAATGTGTGCGCATAAGCACCATTCAAAGGTCTCAAGTTGTAAGACATTCACCCAACGGTTCCACGAAAACTAATTATATTTTCTCCGCCTAGAAAAAGAACCAGTAAGGTAAATGTCTTGGAATTCTTGAAAAGAGCCATTAAGCTGGATATTCGTTGGGATAATTGGTTCGGGGAATGCGCAGATGAGGTCTGGTCTTAGAGAGGAAATCGATACTTTTACAGTTGTCATTGTTTTTTTTTTTTTTTTTGCTCGCTTGAGTTTGCATGCACAGCGTGCATGTCTTTAAATACTCCACTTTTAATAAACCTCGTTGCATGACGACTGCTGAGTGTGGCTCTTGATATATTTTTCCAGTAAAACGGATCATGCACCACCTTAGCATTCATATCGTGACGTGTGTGCTTCTGATTGAAAATTGATCAGGAGTAATATTATATGAGAAAAGTCGTTGTAGATATCCAATAAGGATCCTATTTTATCCTGAAATGTGGAATTATTCCACTTGTTCCTCTGAACGAAATCCTTCTCGTTTTATCTTCACTGCTCATTCCCGGAGTAGGTTCCTTAAGAAGCGACTCCTTTGTTTTGATAAAGAATGCCTCTTTCTTAATACAGTACTCCGATATTTGATATCGATATCAGTCTGCTTCGTACTGAAATATGCGTTTGGTGAAATTGTGCTTGCCTTTTTTAAATAGTGGCATTGGGATATTGTTGCTTTTAGATTATACTTGTCGAGTATTGGGAAACATTAGTGCGGCGGTTGTGTTTCTTTTATGGCGAGTCTCTTGATGTTGTAACGCTGAATGGATTCTACTGTAATTACCTTTCGATTTGACTTTTGAAGACTGGTCAAGGTAATTTCTAATAATACATTAAGAAGTTAGAACGTTAATCAATGGTACTCCTCCCTCAACCCATCCTCCCCCTCCATCTCAGGGGGTCGGTTGGCTTGAATGTCCCGAGGTCCACACCGGGCCTTTCAAACCCATTAACATATTACCACAATGCCTGTTCGCCCTAAGCCGTAGTCCGGTGCCGGCACGAAGCCAGTTTAATTTAAGGGCAACCAAACAAGTGATGTTATTGAAATCTGGTGCTTGATGTCCGCAGATATCATTGCTATCGTCCGACATTCCTTACTGCTATGCAAGTAGGAATGAACTTGAAAATGACTGAATCAAACGTTATTTATGTTTATTTAGGTATCTAAGGCTATTTGACAAGGATCAGTTTTCTCCGCCTAAATCAACACCGTAAGGCACCCTGTTGATTTATTTGCCTTAGTGGTAAAGACACCACACTGACTAGTGAAACCATTTGTTCGGTCGAAGAGAAAGATCCAGGTTTGTCAAGAAAGAAACTCAGCCGGTCTTTCAGTTAAGAAAACATCGGAAATACTTTATGATTGTGAAATAAATCACAACCCATCTACATATCTTTCTCGGATTTTACAAAAATAAAATTTTTTCCCCTAACATAAACCAGCATCGAGATTGGCAATTTACATTGGAGTAGGATATGACAGTAAGTTTTTCACGGGGGCGTAGAATTCCAGTTACATATTTCTCACAGTATTCATCACTTCTTGTCAAGGCGTCGATATATCTGACATGAAACGAACTTCATTTTATTCTGGATTTCTCTCCGCTTTTTCGTACCTATTCGCCGAACTGTTTTTTCCACCAATTCTGGCACATAAGAAACTTGGATCTTTTATCGTAGTTCTTTCTCCTGTCCTTTTTTCCACTTCGGCGTATTACATCTGCTCTCTCTCTCTCTCTCTCTCTCTCTCTCTCTCTCTCTCTCTCTCTCTAATGAATATTTGATTATTACAACGTTTTCATTGATTGAGAGTAACAAGGTTTGTAAAGGACATTTGTTTTTGAACGTAAAGGATAAGGGTGCATCCACGCTACAATAGAGCAAGTCACAAACCCAGGTCGGCAACTTATTGCATGCTTGTGATAAACAGGTTGAAAACAGGTTAACGACCGTAAGAGGCGAACGAGCATTTTGCAGATGTTGGATAACCATACGATGCAGTGGTTTGAATTACCAATAAGTCGTTTATGACATGTATTACTGCAGGATGGATGCACCCTAAGACCACCGGAGTAATAGTTTATACATTAGCACACATCCATGTGCTGTAAGCATGTGTGTGTGTGTGTGTGTTGGAATTTTGTATTATATAATGAGGTGAGCACTCTTCGGGTGTAGGATTTCTGAAACGAACCCTGCTACTTATCCTTTACATATCCCAAAGGTTGAAAGTAAGTCCGAAGTCGTAAGTGGAGAACGAGCCTTTGACCAGTGCTGGATAATCTTATGAAGCTGTGGTAGAAGTACCAGCAAGTCATTACCCTCTGTTCAACCTGTTTGTAAAGTCTATGTGATAAGATACCGACGTGTGTTTATGGTACGTTTTGCTGAATTGTGGACGCTTCTTCAGTGTTACTTGAGTTGCAATGCAATTCTCCCTAGATTTCTGTGAAAAGATATGTGATATCTTGAAAGGTCTCTGCTGTCTGTTGCCCAAGTTTCTAATCTTTTTTGTAATGTTTAGACCCCAGGTAATAATGTAACGTCCTTATTTTGGTTTAGTTAGAATGTAAAAAGATAGCTTTCAGTATTCATGACCTCTTTGCTGCTTTAAAAGTATTTGCTGATCTTAGTAAGAATCCTGTTCCATTGCCTTTTGGGTCTTATTGATTTATATGTTGGTTTTTCTGTTATGGAGATATGGAAAATGGTTTGTTGTGAAAGATGTAGAATTCGGCAGTTTTGGGAAGAAGGCGGCTAGGAAGATGTAGAAATTAGCTAGATAGAAGGCGGCCGGAAGCTGTTGGACAAGAATATCCTTATTATCTAGGAAATGACAGAATGCGTGCAAAATAGAGATGTGTATGCTCCAGTTTGTGAAGTGACTTTGGCCTGTCTGCGGATGAGCATATTGTGTAGCTCTGTGAAGCTGCTAGTCATGAAGACATTTTCTGCGCTGGTGGTCCATCCTTATATGCAGTAGGTGAAGGGTGGGGAGGGCAGTGACTACGGATCATTTTTCTGTGGAGTCACCCCTATCAGAGAACATGTCACGCAACTCTCTCTCTCTCTCTCTCTCTCTCTCTCTCTCTCTCTCTCTCTCTCTCTCTCTCTCTCTCTCTCTCTCACACACACACACACACATATATATATATATATATATATATATATATATATATATATATATATATATATATATATATATATATATACACGTGTATGTATATATATATATGTATGTTTGTATGTATATAATGTATGCTTTTTGGCTCAGCATTTCTGTATTTTCATCAAGTGTTAATGCACATGTGGCATCTGTAACTCTCAAGGAACACTTCTTATTTTCAGTTCTGAAGTTATGAAGGGATGAACCAAAATCACTACTGTGCTGCCCATTTGAATTTTTCTTAAGATGAGAGTAGTTTCATCCAATAACTTTAAATCTATCTAAAGGGATATACTGAATTACACCATTATAGAGGCGAGTACAGTAAAAGAATTATAAAAACAAGAATCCTAAATGAAAGTTAACACAAAGTTCACAATTCGTAAAAAATGAAGGTGAACGAATATTACAGAATCCTGCTGGTCCTGAGAGAATGCTAATGGCCTGGTGTCGTTTGTGTTCAGCGGTGTTCATATCGAGAGGCTAACCTGTGGGTACTTGCATACATACATGTGTGTGCAAACCACGGGAACCAGTGATGTCAAGATTCGAAGTAATGGAAGGGAAAGTGAAAAAAATGCTCAACAATCCAGATCGATTTCACCACATTTGGTTATTAAGTCCTTATGTAAAACCACACTCTCCAAATTTCCAAAATCGACTCACGGGTGCCATAAACAAATTGAAAAGCAATACGACCGACATGGTCCATTGGTAATTTTAAACCCATAAAAATAGTTAGAAAATAAACGAAAAATCTATAAATGGTGAAAATTCGTATAAAGGGTTAAATAGAAATGCCACAGACAAAAGTAATGTAATTTCAACAAAAAAAAATTAAATAATTACAAAAGGAAATGTAAACTTGATGAAAGGTTTTATGACCTCGCCAACTGTAGCGTATTTTATGGCCTCATAAAAACGCAAAAAAGTAAATTTTCTCTCTAGCCTCGTAATTAACTTTGTTGAATCTGCTTTATTCAACTTAGCAAAACGCTTTGTTGATATTCTAAGCCTATTGGTTGGTACCACGACTGATGCCATTATACCTTATCGAAGAACGTGTTGGTAGAATTGAATCAAATATGCATAAAATTTGTAAATTTAAATTAACATGAAATAGTACCCTCGGAATTTTGGCATGGCCATGAAAAATCCTCTTTCTACCTCCACGTTTTAGCAATTTTGCTTGGAATTTTTTGAAAGCAGGATGTTAAGCAAAATTATTTGACGCTGTGTAACTTGGTAATAATTTTCAGAAATCTACACCGAAAACCTACCAGTGTTTCTGACTATATTCATTTTTATTTTGGTCACAGCTTTCAAGTAAAGAAATGGCTGTTTATATCCATTGCCCGCATATAACTGAATACATTGTTGAGGAGATAGATGCAAGCAGGAATACCGACAAGAAATTGAAATATCCTGGTATTGTATTTGGCAGTGCAGCAAGTGCTTCAAAAAATACTTTTTTATGATAATAACAGCAGAGACACCTATTACGCTAAAGCCCTGCCTCTGCTACCATAATATATCAGTTTTAAAGATAATCTCCTGAACTAGAAACCTTCAGGGTTAATGTGTCATTAGGGAACAATATAGTGGAAAAACAATTATGAAGAACCAGTCTGAAAGCACTAATGGATATTTTTATTGAAACTCATGTAAATACTTTACAACTTTTATGTTGATCAGACTGGAAAATTTCTGGCAAAGGGAATAGAACTGCATAAAATATTTGTAAGATATGCACAGATAGCAGTGCAAGTGTTTGTTCATGTTAGTGAAACCACT
>NC_089783.1:48831624-48846624 GCF_040412425.1 Macrobrachium rosenbergii | reverse complement strand
TTAAGCGGTAATTCAGCGGCAGGATCTAACCATTTCCCAGCAGTGTTATTAAAAACATCCCAAAAAGAATTGTAAATTTTAACCCTTCTGTATTATATGGCTAGAAACCTCAACTAAAATCAACGTTGCAGGAAGCCTTTGTATAACCAATATTGAAATCTTTCTCTGAAATCGTACCGACCCCTATCACAAACACCCTGAAGAAAATCCCACGAAAATCAGTTGTCGATTGTCAAACAAATAAAGGCCATCTCCCAGCTATCAACTTTCTGACGTGATTTATTTGAGGCGAGATCCTTGTCAGAATCCAAGAATCAGGTCGTGAAGTTGACGCTACCTACCTTAAAAAGCCGTGTGCACAATATTTTTCAAAGTGGACGCTTCAAGTGCCGTCTGTGGGGCACTATCCAAGCCAGCATCATTCAAATCAGATGTGCCTCAGGGAAGAGTCTCGTCTAATGATATTGATAACTTGAAAAGTTCTGTATAAATATCTACTCGTTGCGATCCTTGTTTTTCAATCGTCATATTAGAGAAACATGAAGTTTCAAAATGAGCTAAGGCTTAGTTTATCCTTGGCTTAGAAAAAAAAATGTAACTTCCAGCGGGAACAAATTCGAACCCAAAGTTTGGTAAGAAATACATTAAATTTGCACACTGTCTTAATCCACACAGAAACACACACACATACCTAAAAACGTATAATCTTTGCCTAACCTTCCCAGTCGTGCTAGACTGAAAACGATCAAACTAAGTACCACCGAGCCTAGGGATGATTGCTATAAAATATTGTACATGTACAGAATCTAGGAGACTCTGGTTCCGGAACTACTAGAACGCCCTTTAAAGCCAGAAGCCTTTGCTCTTCCATTCGCTGCACTCGTAGATCCGCCACCCTGTCATATTCCAATTGAGATTGTTCATATCTCATCATTCACACTCACGGCCTCTTACCTGTGGAATTCTCTCCTAGTTGCATTTCGATCATCACTGATCAACCAGTGACAAACTTCTAGATATTCTTCTGGATGAGCAGAGATACGGTGCCAGTATAGAGCGAGATTTTAACGTGCTGTGGCGCCTATAAACCATTAAGATGTTGCAAATATTTACCAGATCTGCGTAGAAAAGAATCCCTGCCAGGCAGTTCCAACCTTTAAGGGGCTGGATGCTGTCTGGAGGCAAACTCTCTCTCTCTCTCTCTCTCTCTCTCTCTCTCTCTCTCTCTCTCTCTCTCTCTCTCTCTCTCTCTCTCTCATTTTATAGTCTGCATGAATATTTCTTCAGCAGAATCCGTTATAGAGTTCAAGATGTTCATATGTATATTGATGCTTAGTTACGTGATTTTATTAAATATATCGACCCAAATATAGACAGATATTTATAATATAGGAACCCGAAAAAAATTGAGTGTCCCATTTTTCCTTTTTTATTTGAAGGCCATTACTTGCCCCGAAGCAATACTTTCATTTTACAGTCTGCATGAAAATTTGTTCAGAGGAATCCGTTATAGAGTTCAAGATGTTCGTATGTATATTGATGCTTAGTAACGTAATTTTATTAAAAATATCAACCCACATATAGACAGATATTTATAATAAAGGAACCCGAAAAAAAAATTGAGTTTCCCATTTTCCCCTTTTTATTTGAAGGCCATTACTTGCCCCGAAGCAATAAATCACCAGCAGCTCCCTCTTCTAAGTAGAAATGTCGGTCACTTGGCCCTTAGTGGTAGACGTTGAAAAATAGACCTTTTGGGATTCTCTCTCTCTCTCTCTCTCTCTCTCTCTCTCTCTCTCTCTCTCTCTCTCTCTCTCTCTCTCTCTCTCTCTCTCTGCAGACGTTCTAGCCAAAGGAAGCAAGAGCAGATGTGAAGCTTTTTATTTTCACAAACTCTTCCGTGTATGGTTTAGTGAGTTAGAAGATTGTTGAATTTGCAGTTAGGGAAATGTGACACTATTGAAAAGCGTCAGTTATAACAGGAAATGTTTCTGGGTTTGACGTCCGGGTACATAAATTGGGGTATTTTGTTTTAAGTATATAAAAGGTCTTGTTACTTTATATGAAAACGTTTTTGTTAGAGGATAACTGAGTAATTTTCAAATGCCATTTGCAGCCAATATGACACGTGATTTTTTAACCCCATGGCCACTCTCCGATAAGTACATAAACTGCCGTTGCTTTTTGACTGTAAGAATGCGTATTTCAGTCATAGGAATAAATTTTAAAGAATTTTACAGCAATTGCTGTCGTAATTGGTTGTTTTGCTCCAGATTTGTAGGAAATGTGCAGCATAGACCTCCATAAACATCAGTATTTAGTCAGGTTGTCATAAATTAAAATTGTACTCTCATATAAAAATCTCAGAACACCTTCAAAAAACGTTATAAATGCAGACATATTTTATACATCCAAGTCACTTATTATTTTAGAACAGTGACACATATTTATTGCTCTTAGATGTTATTCGTTGTAGTTTAGATGTTATTTGTTGTAGATTCCTTGAACATTGGAAAGAATCGAGTAAATAGCCTACGATTATAATGCTTTATTGAGTCAGGTCGTCTTGGGAAATGTTCTGCAAACGTATTTTGAGCGGTTGATTGAAAACCAGAAGCGTGAAGCAATAAGTCACAGGACTTTCACGAACTGCATTTTTTTGTAGTTGCCATTATGAATCGTCAAGAATTACTGTCGATGAAAATTTTACCACTAGAAAATTATGAGAGTGAAAGCACAAAATCTCTTGGTATCGGTATTTTGTTTGTTTTTCTAGGAAGTAGTAGTTAATATATCTACGTTTAAGAACTGCATTCAAAGGCATGTTTGCTAATCCTCCTGAAAAAGAATTTCACGTAAAGCTTATATATCTCATTTATTTATCCACTTGTAAAATTCTCTGAACTTAATACGGTCACTGCAATTTAAAGTTTTCTCACCCTAGGATCTGTCATATTACTCGTAAAAAGATTAAAGAATTTGACATTCACTGAAGACTCAGAGTTTCATGTTTTTAAGGTGATTGAAAGTAATCCTTTTAAGTAAAAAGATTTGCAAGAAAGCGGCGTAAAAATTTGGACGTTCCGTGGTTACGGCAACAGCTTACAGATAAGTCAGGATGCACTGCAAAGTCGATCTTTTGCTTGAATTCATGATTAAAATAAGTTTTAAGTTGGGAGCAAGAGATGGTGTGTCAGATGAGGTGGAAATCTTTTAAGGAAAGTGAAGAATCATCCAAGTGGAATTTACGAGTAACATCCAGGATATATTTGGCGTCTTCCCAAGAACACATTTACTGAGACTGGTGATACGACTCCTGCCATATGTTACTTATTAATTATTTGAATTACCGATAAATTTGAAAAATCGTTTGTCCAAAGTCTAATATTTTTGGAAATTCCTCCATTGTACTCAGAGGTAGGATTGAAAATTTTCACAGATGCATTGTCACAACAGTTTCGTTTGCAACAATCAAACATGCTGTTTAGATATGTCACATGAGAACTTCTGACTAGCCTGAGAAAGACTGACAACTACCATTGGAGCGGGGTTGAGGCAGAAAAGATATTGATAACTGTATTGAGAGTAATATTGAAAATGGAGTAGGTCACTGGGGGAAAGAAGACAGGAGTTAAAAGTTAAGTGTACCTTAGTTTAACCAGACTACTGAGCTGATTAACAGCTCTCCTAGGGCTGGCCCGAAGGATTAGATTTATTTTACGTGGCTAAGAACCATTTGGTTACCTAGCAAAGGGACCTACAGCTTATTGTGGAATCCGAACCACATCATAGAGAGAAATGAATTTATATCACCAGAAATAAATTCCTCTAATTCTTCATTGGCCAGTCGGAGAATCGAACGCTGGGCCAGCTGAGAACGGTACCCACCCGTCCAATGAGGAACTAGGAACGGAGGTTACCACATTCTTAAAGGGTGAAAGTTAGAGGTCAAGAGAGTGTCAGATGTGGCTACAGTGATTACCTCTTAATTAAGAGTTGTGACAAGAGAATGTAAGTTTTTAACCAGGGAGGCGTGGTAGCAAAATTTTACGCTATAGTAGGTGTCGCCATTGTTTACGTAATCGGTTTGTGTGCCCCATACCAGAATCTTATTTGAAATCGATGTGTGAATAGTTCAGAAGCATAATAAAATATTGTTGTGAAATGAATTTTTAGTCATTTAGGGCGAAGTGATAGCCCGGTGAATAGTGGGAACCAGTGGGCAATTCCAGCAAAAATGCCGAATACTGCTGCTATGGTGGCCAATCATCTGAAAATTTTGATTCCTGTTGGTACGGCAGTAATTATTGTGGCAGAAGAAATAAAAGAGTGTAGTGAGTGAAAAATCGTAGACAGGAAACGATCAAGTTGAAAGCCATTTGTAAGATAGGGCACGATTCACCGTGATTGTTCAATAATTGCAAGCAGCGAGAAATCATTTAGAGTATAGAGGAGAGAAAGCTTTTACGACTCACATTTGACAGTTATGTTGCTGATTAGCGATAAGGAAAAGCATAAAAGCATCGATGTAGTTATGTTGGAAGAATGAAGTAAAAATGAATGATGTCGGAAATGCCATTCGTGTGAAAAGTGAAGGGAGTTCACTGACAAAGTAATGTATTAGTGGTTTCTTTCCTCTTTCTTTCTTTTAAATCTTCAGCTGGAAACCCTTCTGGACAGAATCAACAGACAATTAAACCTAAAAGGGCTCCAAAGGTAAATCAGCATTCTGACAGCGACACGTTATAGGAATAGGTGATTTATAGATAAATATGAGAGAATAGAAATGAAACCGACACGTTTGAATTCAGGGGACGTCAGCAGAAAGCAGGAATGAATTTCCTCGTCTGTTAAACATTTGGAGGTCAGAAGATTCCACAACCGCACCAGGCAAATTTTTCCCCGTTTCATCTGTAGCCAAGATAAAACTCCAAGCAAACTGAGCAGTATTAAAACCTGATACTAGAAAACAACAAACCATATCATGAGGAATTGTGAAGAATAAAGTTGCGAGGCAGAATATTGAAATTTTTATGGCAGTTATGGAATAGAATGAATGTTTATCAAATTTCCTTTATAAGTGAAACAAGAATGAAATGTAAAAGTTTCAAAAAAAATTAGAAAGGTGAGTTATATTGTACCAACTTTCTAAGATGGTATGGAGAGACTGAGAGAAGATATAATGAAAGATATCTTCGGTTTTTGCGAATAATAAGAATAAGGATATATTTGTAATATAAAAAAAAAAATGGGACCAAAAAATACTAAATTCTCTCAATGAAGCATTACTATGGGAACAGACTGCGCTCTATGCTATACCCAGCTCAGTATATATGAAGACTGTTAATCTACTGATGATTTGTAGGTTTATCAAGTTTACATATACTCTTTGTTTTCACGTGCCTTAAGAATAACTGTAATTCAGATCTGTAACTCGTAGTGTAATGTCATGACGTGTGTCCAAAATTCTGATGAATGAGGTATTAAAGTTCTTATGAATGGTTTATTTAAAACACAAAAATAGAGAAGAATTCGAAATAGACCAGCTGCAGATTAGGCTCCTATCAGGCACGTGATTAGAGTATTATAAAAAAGAGGAAAGAAGAAAAGGTGGCCTCCATAATTTGTGAATTAAGCAGGGTGTAATTATACCTGTATTGTACCGTCATCATCACGAGATCTAAATCCACCATTCCACATGCTATTTTTTATTTTGTTTATGTCGCTGTTTTGTTCGGCTTGGGAGCATAAACTATTTATGTTAAGATCTTGCGCTATTTTGAGAGAATATTGTCAATTTTTCATGTTAATACTTTTGCATTATCATTTTCATGTTGATATAAAAATTTCAGTTTTCATACTTGGTCCTTGTTTGGTGATGTAGAGGTTGCAAGTATTTTAACATTAAGACCATCTTTGGTTAGTTTAATGAAGCATACAGTCAGCGTATATAACATTATCATCTAAGACCATCTTCAAGAAAAAAGGTTAACTGCATGTTTCATAGACAAATTAACTTGGCGTCAGTGAAGCAAGCTTCATCAAACTAACAAAGCTAGTCGTAATGTTAAAATGCTTGCAACCTCTAATCACCAAAAAGGATCAAGTATGAAAATTGACATTTTTATGTGGACATGGAAATGATAATGCAAAAATATTAACATGAAAAATTTATAAATATTCATCCAAAATAGCGCAAGATCTTGACGTAAATAGTTGATGCTCCAAAGCCGAATCTCTATTACTTGGAAACACGCATACAAATAAAACAACGGCATAAACAAAATAAGAAATATAGCATGTGGAAGTTTGGGTTTAGATCTAGTGATGACGGTACAATACAGTCTAAAAAAAAAAAACTTGTTAAAAAATATATTTTAGTGTATAATCATTTTGAAACAGAACACCCTTCAAAGCAAAGTGAAGAACATTGCCGTTTTGTTAAGGAGCCGAATGATACTGAAATGCGCCCTTTATTATAATAGAGAACTAAATAAAAAAAAAACTCCCATCCAAGCGTTCAGTAGTAAATTAATTATACTTTTTCTCCTGTTTTTTATGGTAACATTATTGCTATATTTCTCTTATTATTATTATGGTCATTCTTTCCACAAAGTAATGGAGCGATCAATTGTGCTTGCGTGTCGCTTATGTTCCTGTCAGTTTGCATGACGTCCTGAAGAAAGAGGAGGACTGAAGGTCATATATATATATATATATATATATATATATATATATATATATATATATATATATATATATATATATATATATATATATATATATATATATATATATATACATACATATACAGTATATAGGTTTTGCATGAAATTCACTAATAATCAAAAGGTAAAAAGATAATTAACTTTTAATCCCCTTCTCCTGAAATATACGGAAGCAAAGCACTATTATAATTTTTCCATAGCGTGACTTCTCGAGACTTGTGCTCTTCTCTGTCTGCATTTCTGACGCATGCCCTTGCTGCTGGGGATTTTTTTTTTTCTTTTTTCTTTTTTCTTTTTACACTGCACCAGTGTTGTTTCCTTGAATATCACCAGTAAACAGTTAACAGTTATTTTATTTTGTTTAAAGGCGAAGGTGAGGACTTTGGGTTCTTCGCAGAAAAAATAATTGCGCGATATATATATATTGTGTATGTATGTATGTATGTATGTGTATGTATGTATATATATATATATATATATATATATATATATATATATATATATATATATATATATATATATATTTATATATATATATAAAGTATGTGTATATTTATACACGTATGTACAGTATGCGTATGTATATTGTATGGCTAATATACGAGATGATCATGAACAAATTCACAAGAAGCTGGATAAGATAATCAAGATATAAGCAAAAAAAAAAAGACTGCAGAAACATTAGTGAGAATGAGATATTATTTTACACGGCAGTAAGTGCAGAGAAAGGCTAATGAACAAATGGAGAGATGCTGCTTGAAGTGAAAGCAATTGTGAATCGATGAAGTGAACATTTATGGATTGTAGAAGATGGAAAAAAAGCAGTGCTGAGTGACACAATAGTGGAAGGAACTACTGTAAGGTTGAGAATGCTTGTGGTAGTGAATGTTTAGGATGTAAGAACGCCAATAAAGAGGTTGAAAAATGGGAAGAGACCCGGAGTTGAGGAGATCACAAGTATGAAAAAAAAGATTGGGATGAATCTTGGAGTTTTCTTGGAAGTGAGTTGGGACTGTATGAAAAAATGTTGAACTAATTTTCTTTTAGTGAATTGAAGTTTGGATGTTGAGTATGAATTAGAGATGACAGGTTGAACTTGAGATGAACTATGTGCAGTGCATACGGTGTAAGAGGAGTTGATAGATGAGGAATGAGGAGATACGTCTTGGGGGTAAAACGCTTAGTGTAAACAAAAGGATGGATCAGTGTTTTGACATGATTTGGTAACACTGAAAGAATGGTGAACAATAGATTGGTGAAAAGCTTGTAAGATTGGTAAGTGTTAGGAAATAAGAGGAGTGGAATAACTAGAGAGCACTGAACAGATGGTGTGAAAGAAATAAGCTGAAGAGTGCGTGCAAGATAGAGGTGAATAACTCGGCAATGCTTAGGGGGCTCAGTGGGCTGCTGATGTGCCCTCTGGGTAGTTGTATGGAGCTTCTAATCGCGTGGAAGTTTTCTGCACAAGGGTTCATCCACAGTTCACAAGTATGAACATTGTTGGGATACCTGTGCTGTTAATCTTATTTAGAGCCACTGAATGTTGTACGAGCTGAGGTAGTTATGCAGAAAGATATATTTTAACGACTGACAGTTTGTATGCGTGTGGCGAGTCATCTCATGGTATAGTGGGGCAGAAGCTTGATGACATAATAAGATAATTGCTTCCTTGCTTTCTTTTTATCTGCGACATATTCCTGTGAAACATGTAACAGAAACCGCCACCGTTGAATAATGTGACTTTCAAGTCCTTGGCAATTATTTGTTTTATATAGCTCAGTCCAGCAGTACGGAGCCGCATAAGATTGTTAATGTCCTTCAGTCGTTTCAGCCAAGGCCGCTGAAGTGTCCATTCCCCCCCCCCACGATGTGAACCAGTATTTTCTGGATAGTGACCTTCAGCTTTTTTTTCTGGAACCAGTGGGATGGACAAATCGATATCGTTGGTTTAGGAAAGAAAAACCCATGAAAATGAATTTTGCTAATATTCTGTAAACATTCTAGCTAATTTTTTTTTATCCTCGGGCGTTTTTGTTTTTTTTTTTATTCTCGGCCATTTCTTGTTATGTACGTCACTGGTATGCATTTTGTTACTTAATGTGATTCATATCTTTACTTGAAAATACCGGTTCTTCATGTTTCATTTATCACTTTTGTTGTTTTATGGGAAGTTTTTATGTAGGTTAAGTGTTTTTTTTTTTTTTTTTTTTTTTTTTTTTTTTGCGTCCCATATATATTTTATAGGGGTTCGTAAATCTCTCTCTCTCTCTCTCTCTCTCTCTCTCTCTCTCTCTCTCTCTCTCTCTCTCTCTCTCTCTCTCTCTCTCTCTCTCGATGTAGAATAAAAATCGCTTTTCCTATGTTTTCGTTAATTATGGATGGTCGTCTCGTCTCAATCATACATTTTTTATTTTGAATATTCACTACTGCTTCTCATGTTTAAATGGAACCATGTATGACAAAAACCCTGTAAGATATTCCTCAATTTTCTTGAATGAATGGGAAATATTTTCTTTACACTTTTACCCATGTTGCTGTGACATCTCTTAGCGGGGAAATAGAGACCCAAACGCAATCTCATAAGATATTTACATTGCAACGAGAAAACTATGGATTATGATATATACTCATTATCTCGTCAGAATGTGATTGATCACTTCTCTAAACGTGTCCAGTATGAGTTGCACCTGAGAGTCACACCCAAAGTAAAAACTTACCTCATATCCATTCGGATATTTTAGCAACTTGGGATATGCAGACTCCATGGCAGTTGATGATAGTTATTTTTCCTTTTCTTTTGGAGTAACAAAGGGATAAACATCTCCTTCTGTATAGCTACTGTCCTTCATCAAGGAAGCCACCAATTTTTACTGTGGGCTCCACTGACTTTGGACACGTTATTCGAGTATCCCACATCAACTGCACCTCTTTGGGCAGTGACATTATTTTTGTTCGTTTATGTTCGAGGGAAGCCGGGTGGAGGTGGGGAGGGGGATGGTTTGGACCATTAGCGTTTTTGTGGGCAGCAATCAAGATCACTTTTTAACGTATCTCCGTGTGAGACAGTCTCCGCGTGGTTAACTTTGAAACCGTCTCCTTTAAGAGACAAGGATAATGAGAATCGATCCGTCCGTTTTGTAATTTCCAGAGGCCATAAACTCGTCGTCCTTACTATTTGAGTGATTTGGTTCTGTTCGGTATACCGATCCCCAAGGTCTACAAAATGTGTCTTTTAGAATTTGTGTATAAATGCAGAAATTCACAATGAATTTTCCTAAGAGGTTCAGTAACCGTGATAAATTATGCGTTGTTGGTAAAGTTTAATAATATCGAAACTTCCAAAATTACTTATAGAGGTATCATTAATGGAGGTGGTGACTAGATAGAAGGAAACAGTTTGTTTTATTTATTGTGTTAGTGTGTTACTTTTTTCAGTGTTTCTATTACCTAATGTTCCCTTCGCATGCAAGTAAAATCCAGGAGCAAAGATATGAATTTCCAGAAATAAACTCCGTGCATAAACTAGTTTTTATTGTTCGTAAAAATATGCCACGATATGTAGGTGTGAGATTTTAACTAAAGTGTCTCTCGTGTTGCAATAATGGAGATCCTAGTAAAAATGTTATAATCTAGATATATGTGGTGGATGTAGCTGGTTTAGGATGATTTATTACGACAATAACTAAAGTGGAGTTTGTGTTGTCATTAGCGGTGATTAATAACTCTCCTCCAAATCCCCATGTGCTCTCTCTCTCTCTCTCTCTCTCTCTCTCTCTCTCTCTCTCTCTCTCTCTCTCTCTCTCTCTCTCTCTCGGTGATCGCATAATTTTTTTTTTACAGTATTGTTGGTCTTTTCTTGTAAGATTTTATTTTTTTTTTTTTTTTTTTTTTTGCCTACTGGAAGTGTACGACCATTCAGTGTTTAGTCTCCATTTATTTGGTTAATTATTGCATTTGGTTTTCAATATTTTGGTTAATTATTGTATTTGATTTTCAATCATTTGGTTAATTTTTTGTATTTGATTTTCAGTCATTTGGTTAATTATTGTATTTGATTTTCAATCATCTGGTTAATTATTGTATTTGATTTTCAATTTTTTTTTTTTTACGAAACAAACAGATTGCTGACACTACCACATGATTTTTCTTCCTCCTAAGATAAGTTGATGATTTGGTATTTAGGCTTTAATATTTTTTGTGTGTGTGTGTGTGTGTGTTTAGACCTCCTCTCTGCATATCGAAATGCAAATAAAAGCGAGTGCAATAACTAAGCATGTGTCTGATACGACATTTGTAACGGAACGCACGGCGTTGACTCACCAATGAAGCACTGGTGATTCACCACCTGTGATTCAGCGGGTCGCCTGAATCAGCGCTAGGTGAGGTGTCAGAGAGAGGCCTGAATGGCGAAGGAAGAAAATGAGGGGAGACATGGGAACGCAGCAGCAACAGCAGCAGTATCAGCAACAGCAGAAGAGACGTGGCACGTTAATTCTCTATGCACAGCACCAACAGCCCCCGGTGTCGATGTAATTGTTTTTCCTGGAACTTTGTCCAACTTCCACATCACAAGGTAAACAAGCCTCCGCAGCTCTCTCTCTCTCTCTCTCTCTCTCTCTCTCTCTCTCTCTCTCTCTCTCTCTCTCTCTCTCTCTCACGAATATATTGCTTATGTATGATTGTATTCTGCTTTTGATTGCCGAATATTTACGAAGTTTTTTTGATTGCCGAATATATACGAAGTTTTTGATTGCCGAATATATACGAAGTTTTTTTGATTGCCGAATATATACAGAAGTTTTTTTTTATATTTTACGTTTTCGAGCTTTTATTAGTTGTTATCTTTATTGACTTCGTATTGATATAAAAGTGTTTTGCCGTAATTCATTATTCCAGAGAGGTTTCCATATAACTTTTAAGGAAGTTACGGTAGTTATAATATTGTACTAGAAGTTTTATTATCATAATTCTTCTCTGGTGGTTGTTATGCTTAGTTGCACTATAAATTTAATTATTTTGTTAGCGTTCCGGAAAGCGTCAGGAATTTTGCCGTGGAATACGACCGTTAACAAATATTTTCGTCATCGACTACTTTTTTTTGCTGGTGTACGCCGCGTTGCTTTAAACGGGTTAATCAGTCATATTTCTCTTTCCTTTTGATTTCAATCGGTTTGGTGTCGCTTCGTGTCAACTAGGTAACTGAAGCTTCGACACGCTGATTGTTGTCCTTGCTGGCGTAGAGTTCCGAATTGCCAATCGAATTAGTTAACATTTGATGCCAGTTAGTTGACATTTGATGACCCATTAGAAATGAAGACGGTTGAGTTATATATTTATTAAAATTTGACAATTTTTTTTTCCTTTTCAATAATTGATCTCCTTTTTGGATTTCCCATTGCCCTCTATTACTTTTTTACTAAGGAACACCACATTCTTTGGAAGCTTGAATTTCAAGCCTGTGGGCTAGTATTATATGAATAGGGTTCATCTTCTGAAGTATAATAAGTATAATATTAATGAACATGGTTGAACTAGTGGATCATGTAGTAATTTTCATTATTATCAGGAATATGAGCAAATTTAGATTATTCTATATTATTCTATCTCTCAGTGCGTGTATGTGTTTGTGGAGCAAGGACACACACACACACACACACACACACACACACACACACACACACACTCGCGTTGGCACTGTTTTCATGAATTAAACATCGAGATATGAATTCCGGGTTCCGAATAATCAACAGCGATGGTAATTAAAAGGTGAATTTTTTTGCAGCGCGGGCTCGGTTTCATTAAAAACATCATAATGTTGCAGAGGGCGAATTTTTTTCGACTGGGCATTATTCATTTGTTTACAAAATTACCGTGGCGCAGTGATTAATCATCGGACGCATCACCTTCCCTGTGTACTGCTGAAATTTCCAAACAACATGAAACATTCCAAAAGAGATGATCTCGACAGAATCGTTTTAGAATCTGTTTAAAGGTGGGGTTTCTTTTGTCTGCAAAAGAATGTCAGTCTTTTGAGGGGGGCGGGGGCGGGTGGGGCACCATGCTGGAATATTGCTAAAATTCAGAAAAGGAAAGGGTGCCAGAAACTGAAAAAACTGATCAATTTTGATTAGTACGTGCGTAAGTGGAGTTGCTCTTCTTGAATAACTGGAATGTGTCGCATTATTTTTGGTTTGCTTGGAGCTAAATTTAGGTTCCTGACACCGAGTGACTCACCGAGTGATGGTCATACAACTACTGTACAGTTCTCAGATCTGTGGCATTGCCCGAGACTCTGTGTGAACTGTGGCCATCGATTCTTTTGGGTTCGAGTTCTTACGTGTAAAGATACACTAAATTTTATTATTTTTTTTTTTGTCTTTTACTCTTCATTATATATATATATATATATATATATATATATATATATATATATATATATACTTTATATACATACATACATACATACATACATACATACATACATACATACACACACAACCCATTCTTAGTATGGGTGAATGCACATTTTTGTGCACCTACTCCACCATGACTGCAGCCCTCCACTGTCGACAGCTACCGGGTGCATAATTCACAACAAAATTCAGGAGAGGTACACTGGGTTTTAAGGGAAATGCTTGTAATTTGTTTTTTCATTTGGCTTGCTGGGGAATTGAAACCTGGCCTTTCACTAGTGAGGTCCAAATCATACATTCTCCTATATTGGGTATGTGTTTGCAATACCGATACTGAATTATCTCGAAGTAAAGAATGGTGTGGAGATTTAAGTGTTTGTAAATTGTAAGAATAATAAATGAATGAGTGCAGGAAAGATGGGTTGTCTCATTTGCTCAGCATAGGAACAAAATCACGAGCAAGTCTCAGAATCAAGGAGAAAACGGTGAGGAAAAAATACATGGGATGGAGTGCAGTGGTTTGTTAGTGAAAAGACCCTAATAGCCCTGAAATGTTTGTTTCTGGTGTAGAAGGGATAAAAGCCTTAGTTCCTTGTCCGGCCCTCGCATCCCATGGGGAGGTATGCCTCCTTAAGGAATAGGTGCATCCTCTATTCAGAAGAATCTTAGATTACTGGTTTGTATTTTCTAATTTTATATAATCAGTGTTTTGTATATTAATCTTCTTATTTTGTGACCCACTGTCACTAAATCTTTACATGCTTTTAAAGTTTTAGGCTTTGCAAAGGAAATCGTAATTCATTTCTTTAAATCCTTTTTTGTGTGACTGCATTTGAAGTTACAATAGACAATATCATATCACCTTAAATTTGCATGAGATTGAATTTACTGATTGAGCATCTCTTTACTGCATTTCGAATTTTCTTGTTGTGAAGGGAAGGTCACGTCTGCGTTTAATTGGGTTTCTCTGGTGCATGTCACCCCCCGAATGTGCTTGCAAGCACTTCCGGAAAGCGAGAAAAAGAAAACTGCAATCTCTCTCTCTCTCTCTCTCTCTCTCTCTCTCTCTCTCTCTCTCTCTCTCTCTCTCTCTCTCTCTCTCTGATTAAAGGACACGGTATTAGGTTTATAGAATTAGCAGTTATGAGCACATTTTTTTGTATAAAAGTATATAAGGAACGTAAAATTAAAGCGTACCTCGCTTAAATTAGGAATCGGCGTTCATAGTTACATCTTTTTTTCCTTCACGTTTCTGTTTCACCAGTGAAGGTTTCCGTATCTTGTTTCGATTTCGCTACCTGCTTGGTAGACAGTCTTTCTGTCGAGTTGCTTTGTAGCTATTATAACCACCAAATCTTTCCTAGTTTTCCTCTTGTACCCTCCCCATCTCTCTCTTTTTTACGAGTGTTTCTCCCTCGCCATTTTTCTATTCTCCCCTACCTGTCTTTTGTTCGTCGTCGAAATCAGAAATTTGATGTGCATCAAGAGGCGCCGAGGACGCTCGTTCTCGAGAGACGTAACGTCTTTTGATTGAGATTCCTTCTGGGTTTAATTACAGTAATGGCAAAACCAGCCTTTTGAGGAGGAGCCTTTGCTGTTATACTTGTATACTTGTTGAAATTTTCTCCACATACACACACACACACACAGTTGCGTATATAGTGTGCGCGTTATTCTGTAGTGAAATGCGTATGGATCGGCATGAATCATGTTTTTGCCGTACTATACCGATTGTGTTTTCCTCCGGCAAAAGGGTTTATATATATTATATATATATATATATATATATATATATATATATATATATATATATATATATATATATATATATATATATATCATTGCAGTTATAAAAAATT
>NC_089783.1:48781624-48829124 GCF_040412425.1 Macrobrachium rosenbergii | reverse complement strand
TTCAAATTATGATTTATTGCCAGTAAAGAAAATGTTTTATTATTTGAGTTCACTGCCAGGTTGAGTTCATCGAGTGTTATTAAAGTTTTTTTTTTATTTTTTTTATTATTTTTTTTTTTTTTTTACCATTGTATCTCCTCGACACGATCCACGTGGCTTATTTGATTCTGTCCGGATTCAAGCTCGGTGGGATTATTCGACGCGACCTTGACGTCGGATACTGAACCTAAATCCAGTGTTACGTGTGGCTACGTGCATCGTCTCTGATTGAAATTCGGATTAAGGTGTCGTGATCTTCCCACTTTTCTTGCGAGAAATCTAACCCGTTTTTGACGTCAGTGCGTCTCGCTAGTTTTTAGTGTGGTGCTTTTATCAAATGCTAAGGTTAGACGAATGTAATGTCCTTTTCCTTGAAAGTGACAGTAAAAAAGGCAGTATTTTTTTTCTCCCCATAAGGGGATAGTGCCGTCAGTGCACCCCATGCGGTGCAATGTAGGCGTTACTTGAGGTTCTTTGCAGCTTCCCTTCGGCTGCAACCCCTAGCTGCAGCCCCTTTCGTTCCTTTCACTGTATCTCCGTTCATGTTCGCTTTCTTCCAGCTTACTCTCGTAGTGCAACTGCGAGGTTTTCCTCCTGTTACACCTTTCAAACCATCTTACTGTCAATTTCCCGTTCAGTGCTGAATGACCTCATAGGCACAAGCGCTTGGCGTTAGGCCTAAACTGTATATTCTATTCTTTTCTAGCATTTTCTTTCTAGCTTCGACATGCTGTTTCGGGGGTATTTCAAAGAGAGATTATTTTGGTAACTCAGAATGAGATACAGGAAAGTTGTTGCAGTGATATTAGAACAATCGATATGTTAGCCTGCGTTAACAAGACACACCCTTGGATCCCTTAACCTAAGCCAAGCAGACGAGACAAATGATAAGTCTGATTTTTTTCCCCCCCGTTTTTTAAGCGCTGTCTGTTTTGGCTCTCATGGTCAACCTTGGGACGTGTTTAGAAAACACGGAAAAATGTTTGCCTTATTCCAGATGTTGTGTGTTAGGAGTCACGAACTTTTGCATGTCAAGTTTCTCTCTCTCTCTCTCTCTCTCTCTCTCTCTCTCTCTCTCTCTCTCTCTCTCTCTCTCTCTTCCTCTTCTTTCTTCCTTCAATCATGACACGAACAAACTAGAACCATTCAGTTTGAGTGGTAAAAGGTATGTTTGATGAAGATCTAGTTTTTCAAGTGGTGAAATCGAAACTTATATTTGAAATTTCAATTAGGTTTTCAAACACCGGGTAGGTGGCATGATAAGTACAAGCCACGCACGCGCGTTGCGGCGACTGCGGTGTTATATGTAAGTCGTGGCCTGCGGTTGTAATAAATAATATGAATAGGCACTCTTCAAGACTCCATTTCCTGGCCAGATTTTATTCTTTTCGTTTCTCCCTCTTGTCCTCCCGTAGCAAAAAATGAATTAGATCATTTGACCTTTGAAGATGCTTCCATGTGTTGTCGCTGCGGTTACTGCAGAACTACTGGGGAAAATTGTGAACTGTGAAGACACTCTTGGTTGAACAGCTCCAAGATCACTTGTTTGTTGGATTTTCTAGTAAGAAAGTCATTGATTTAAAAATACGGTTTTTGATATCAAAAGGTCCATGATGTACGTTCTTCCTTTGAGAAGTACAGTATCATTACAATATATATATTATATCATTTATTCATATCCAACTGTTTTCTTTTATTATTTTCATTCTCGTTAGCATATATTACCCTAATACTATTCTTTCATTTTAATACAGTTTTATCTATTTATCTATTTATTAAATTAATTTGTTTTTATTATTTTCATTCTCGTTAGCATATGCTACCCTAATACTATTCTTGCATTTTAATACATTTTTTCTGTATCTATTTATTAATTTATTTTTTCTTTTGTAATAAGTGGAATCTCTTCGTTCTGTATTTCCTTTTACTTCCTCTCGCTTCTTCCTAATGAACACCATATTCTTTGGAAGCTTGAATTTCAAGTCAGTGGCTCATGAGGGCTTGTTCCATACGAATGGGTTTCATCCACTGAATAATAATAATAATAGTTTTCTTTATTTGTACGACAATTCTTTTGTTATCTGTCTGTGTAATAAGTACTGGTTTGAAGATCTTTGATAGAATGCTTTACGAAATGCTCGAATTAGTGCTGTTCGGGTACTGAAAAATTCTCCTTCTTGTCACAGTTAGTCCATGGAATAGATGGTAAATAATAATTCTTTAATCCTTGATTATTAGTCACTCTTTTCACGAATTTCTTATTGTCAACAGCAGTTGTCGAGAGGCACTATTGTATTTGTGGTACCTTGGACTTAATAGCTTTGATCCTTTTTTTTTTTTTATAACAAGCAATGCTATCTGCATTTATATATATATATATATATATATATATATATATATATATATATATATATATATATATATATATATATATATATATATATATATATATATATTATATATATATATATATATATATATATATATATATATATATATATGTGTGTGTGTGTGTTTTTGTGTGGGTGTTTGTATACCTATATATATATATATATATATATATATATATATATATATATATATATATATATATATATATATATATATATATATATATATATATATATATATATATATTATATTGTTTGTGTAAATATTTCTTTACATTCTGATCAATTTTTTTTCAAACTTAGGAGCAAAAAACATAAAAATTGTTAAATCTCCTACACAGTGTTCACATTTTTTTAGAGCTATACTTTGTGATCAGAGACGAGCCGCTTCTGACTGTTGGGAAAAGGAAAGATTTCCACCCCGTTCCTTCCTGATTTTTTTTTTTTTTTTTTCAGGCAGATATCTGGTGGCACACTTTTCTTTGACATGTAAATTTTTCCTCTCTTCTATAAAAACAAAGTTGACCAGAGGGTATTTGAATGGGGTTATTTTTGTAAGCGCTTATTAACTTTCTCAGCGAAATTGAATTTTTTTTTATGCAAACTTTGCCTGACTGAGTTTGTGCATGTGTTGACAAAATAGGTAGAGGACTGTTGAAGGCATTTTCTTGACCTTTAGTGGTCAAATCATGTGGCTGAAAGACTGACAAATGTAGATGACATTAAACCAGCAAAGTAGAGATGAATGGGTCATACCCTAAAGATTTGCCGTATAGTGTAGGCTGTGGCAGTGGCTAAGAGGACTTGGGAACTCTAGGAAATACTTAATGACGACTTTATGCAGTATAACTGCTGTTATTAACTTACTTGATTTAAAAAGAGTGCACAAGGAAGATAAAGTGGCTCGAAGTCACTGATTCTCCAATACATCCGTCGGCTGCCAGTGGATAGGATTATAACAAATGACCTGGACTTGAACAGAGGCAAATTTTTTATACGTTAGTTTATTTATTTATATATTTATATTTGCCTTTTACCGTAATTCAGTTTATTTTAAACTTTCTACTCCTCCGGGCCTTCTATAACAGTTAATTACCGAATTTGAATTAGTGTAGGCAATAACAGCATTTTTTTAAATCTTTGTTTTATTACCGGAGTTTGTGAATTGTTTTGAAATTATGTGAATTGTTTTGAAATTTATGGTCGACACTGTAATGTAAGTTTTACAAGAGCGTTTTCGTTAGCCGGGAGTCTTATGATAAACAACTTTCGACTTTTCTTTCGCCTATCTGGTGGTAAAATTTATTTTCTGTATGATAATTTTTGAGAAATTTAAGCCTCCTGCAGGAATTAGTTTTTTATTCATGGCTGTATCTGTGGATGTTTATAGTTCTTTATTGTGGTATTGTGGCCGCCTATTTTGATGGTGAATTCAAGATTGTCGCATGAGAAGTGCATGGGTATGTTGATGTCATTATGATATGTTGCATAAGAAGAACGTTGTTAACTATATTAATACAGTATCCAGAACTTATTTTTTCTTATTAAAATTGATGCTATGATTAATAAAAATGAGTTTCAGTGGAAGACATCCCTTGATTGATCTTATGCACGGTGTAAATATGTGCAATTGCTCACAAGTCTAACATATTACTTCAGAATTGCTAATCAAGCCCTTCTGATTTGCTGCAGTTGCTTGTCCCCTAGATTCTAAAGCACTTGCTGGTCGAGTGTCCTTATCTTGGAGGAATGGGAATACATTTGTTTTGGATAAGGATAGAAATTCTCTTTTTTTTTGTGTGTTTTTTTTCCAGAGGTATGAGTTAGTAATCATTTTAAGATAGCGTGGAATTTTCTGATATATTGAAGAAAGTGGTCTTGTTTAAAAAGTGTAATTGTATAACATTAGTTGTGATCAATTTGTAAGTACGATTTAGCAGATGTTTGTAGTAGAAGTATTTATCATCATGTTTGCAGTGAATGAGCGTTTTGTGAAAAATAAATTTATTAGCAGGAAAGACAGAAATGTGTTCATATGAAATGTGCACACTAGAGAAAACAAAGCCTACCTAGAAATCATTGGAACCGACATAATGTCATAAGGTGTTTTGTTAGCTAATGTAAGTGGCATGTATGGCATTTGTCACATTGTAAATTTCTTCTGGTATAATCGTGGAATTGAGTCCACAAAAGGGAGAGAGTGTTGCGCAGCTTGGCCGAAGTATTTTTGTCCAATGAACGTCTTTGTTCTTTGTGTGAGCTGCCTCTGGGTCCACCTCATCATTAATGAGTAATGGATAATCCCATGCCAAATTTTATGAATGGATACGGGAAATTGTACAAAATCCGTCACTAGAACATGCACGTGATAAAGAGAAAATGCAAAAATCCTTTATATGTACTTCCACATGGATTGTTGGTATTAGATAGTGACATTGGTACAATTTTAGGGAGATTTGTGTTCAGTCGTTTCCCTTGCAGTTCGCCGATCCAAGTTTGCAAACACTCTGTACTGGCCCAATATCATTAAATCATGCGGGAAATCTCTTGTGTGCAATAATTGCTGGGGCTGAATGTTGAACAGCAATGTATACAAAACACACCAGAAATATAACATAAATACATGCACCCACACACAAATATGTGTGTGTATATATATATATATATATATATATATATATATATATATATATATATATATATATATATATATATATATATACATACATAGTATATATATATATATATATATATATATATATATATATATATATATATATATATATATATATATATATCTTATATAAAGTCTTCTCTTACTAAAGCATTACATTCCCAGTCTCAAACACGTTTTGCAATGCTAATGTTGCATATCGGACGTTGGCTTTAACTCCCACATAAAAAAAAGGATGGAATTCGTTAACTGCAACGGCGACGAGAAGTGCATTATGTGTGTTTCTGTATCATATTTGGTGATTTCAGAAGTAACAATCAATCAATATATATATATATTATATATATATATATATATATATATATATATATATATATATATATATATATATATATATATATATATACACACATAATATATGTATATATATATGTATAGTGTATATATATATATATATATATATATATATATATAATATATATATATATATATATATATATATATATATATATATATATATATATATATATATATATATATATATATATATATATATATATATATACACATATATATATTTATGTTTGTGGGTGCATGTATGTATGCTATATTTAGTGCAAAAGTGGGCCTGGGTTATGGGTGTGTTTTGTATACATTGCTGTTTAATATCTGTATGGATGCATTTATGAGATAAGCTGGAAAACGCACCGGAGATACAGGTAAAAAATTATGAGATAAGAAAATGAGTTGTGCATAGTGTGTAGTCATAGATTCTAGTAAATTGCACAGTAATGACTGGGAACAGTGAAAAGAAAAGCAGAGACCTATGAAAAAATAGAGTGAATGTGAACTAGGGTAAGATTCGGGGGTGAGTGGAAGTCAGGAAGATAAGCATAAGTGTTGATATGTATTATGGAAAATGAAATTCATTAATTCTTCTACATTGTTGAGAGGAACTATTAATTTATATTGCAAAGTTGACGCAAGGAAGATAGTTGGTAATTTGCAAATGATTTGGAAGAGTCATGGAGAGGCCATGTATGGTGCAAGTAAAGTGGGGATGTCGAATGTGAATGAAACAAAAATGGCGAAGCTGAAAAGATATTCAGCATGCACGGTCTTCTTGTCATTAGAAGAATTAAAATATGAATTATATAGAAGAAATAAAATGGTTAGCGCAAGTGAAAGTATAGTCAGGAGTGTTCTGAGATGGAAAATTGTAACAACAATTAGGAATTTTCAGTACTTGAAAAGTGTGGGATAGATGACTTCAAGGAATTATAGAAAGGTTTTTATTATTGAGGAAGTGCGTAAGTTTAAGAAAAGTAGGTGGTTTGGAAGTTTCTCCAGAGGCTTGGCTTGAAGTTGAAATATATATTTTTATATATAAAAGTGGATGTTTGTATGTTTGTGCACTATAGAAATCCGAACTGCTTGACAGACCCAGACAGAATTTAGCACGCGGCCCCAATGTGACCCCAGGAAACTCACAATTCAAAATCAAACCCCTACCCCCGTGACAAACATCCAACACAGACAAATTGTATGAAATTGTGGTTTTTACCAATTCCGTCAGGCTTTCCTTCAGGTGCTGTATGGGTTAATAGTCATTTTTCGCCTGAGTGCTCCAGGTTTTCTTCCAGTCGCTGTCAGATGTATGATCAACCTGCAACAATAAATCCCTAATAAAATAAATTTTTGATCAGAATTTGACATGAATTTTTATCATAATTTTTTATAATTATTAATATAGGTTATTGTTAAAGTCAACATTGAAAACCTACTGTATATCAATAATTTCTATAAGTAGAGATATGCGTTCGATAATTTCTATAAGTAGAGGTCTGTTTTCTGTGATAACGGAATCCAAGATGGAAGAACAATCTTCCTTAACTGCATATGAATAGTATCTACTGGCTAAGCCCAACATGCAAGGTGTAAGGTATTTCCATTTTTTTTTATTCATTCAAATGAGATTTTCCTCATTAAATCGTTCGTTCCTTCTTCGTTTTTCCCTTCTGAATTTGTTATAACGACTGCTTTGTAACGTTATGGTGACGTATTTCATAATGGAGTCGGTTTAATTGAGGTTTGGAATTAACTATCAGGCAGTTTGACAATAACATTTCACTACCTACTTTGTATCCAAGATCACCTTTGATACGGACGGGGTAGGTAGGGGATTGGGAGGGTAGGGGATACCTTTGTCATATGGATTTCCTCACGTTTGATTAAGAACATTGTACAGTTACTTGTATGACATGGCTAATAATAATAATAAAAAATAATGAATAATGAAAATAGTATCATCAGTAATTTCAGCTCAATACATATAAGAAAACTGTACAGTAATAATAATAATAATGTGACAATAATAATGATGGTAATAATAATAAATGATAATATAAGAATGGTGAAACATTTGTTTTTACAGTAACTCATAAGGTGAAGAACTGTAACACTAATGGTGGTAGTCTGTGAAAAGGAAATTTATTGATGATACGATTCCTTCAAAGTTTTTCCAGGCAGCTCTGCAATGGTCAGCTAGTGTTATATATATATATATATATATATATATATATATATATATATATATATATATATATATATATATATATATATATATATATATATATATATATATTGTATGTATGCACTACACCTCGGGAATAACATACACCCAAGGAGAATTATGATTTATAAGTAAATCGTTGCTAAAAAGATTTGAACTGCTGCCTGGTTTGGGAAAACGACGACGTACAGTGGCCTTTGGACATTGAGCCACCAAGAGTTATGTGTACTTGTGCCATTTCCCTAACAGAGGATGGCTTCAGATAAAGCTAAGCAACAGTTACTGTGCCGCTTGTCCTCGTAACTTGTTGGAAACAAGGATAAATTCTCTGTGCAGAAAATTCCCACGTAATTAACCCCTTCCATTGTGCAAGTAAAAGACACGTTCAGAATCTGCATGTCGACCACCTTTCCCCTTACCCACTGCTGTTACTTAGCTGTTGGCCCCTATTTCGCGAACACTTTCACGCATCCAAGACATTAAGGCCCCTACATTCTAACACTTCCACACATATGATGATTTGGTCTTCCTAAAACTTCTGCATTAAACATACTCTTTCGGCAGCTCACCGTCTTTCCACGCCTTGTGATCGAAACATTTTTTCATCTCAGTTAACATTCTTAACATTCTTGCCAGACCTTTGTCATATCGCTTAAACCTCTCATCTCTTTCAACCTTTATCACTTCATCTCGTACTACACAAACAGTTAATCTAGTCAATTTCTAAATTCTTTTTTTTTTTTTCATTTCAGTTGTTCTGTACCTTCACATTTTTATGAAAGGACAGTTTGCTCAACAATCCCTTCAGACATCATAACAGTGGCTTCCATGAACCCTTCTCATCCAAATATATGAGATCCTACTTACTTCCTTGCGTTGCCTATTCAGTGATTTATCTCTGCTCTCATACGACTATAGTTATGTTTGCTCCGTCTTCACAGGTTCTCTGTACAGTCACCCTTGCTCTTGCTCAAATTCATTGTCAGCTCGCTCGCCTGATAGTCACTTTCAAACATACATCTGCCACGGTCATGCTCGTCGACACGCAGACATAACCATTCACGACCCGAGTTCGTTTCTCTTCAGTTTTTCTGATCTCGTATCCTCTTCTTCACTCCGTCTGTTAAATATTGAACAGTCTAGGAGACAACACTCCCTTGTTCCGGATTACCTCTGCACCAAACTTCGAGCGTGCATGTGATAATCCTCACTTTCATTATCACCTGTATTTTCTGTCCGTTTTGTCAGTCTCTTTTGTTGTATTACCTAAATTAATGATTGATGATTACATTTAATGTAAAATATGTAACGTAGCTTCAACCTTGTGCACTGCGTTTTGAAAACATACGAACATAAAGAATAGTGTATGTATATATACATTTATATATACATACATGCATATGTATATATATAAATTATATATACATATATATATATTATATACACACACGCACATACGTACATGGATACATCTACTTGAACATGATTATAGACTTACGGTGTACTCTCTATCTTGGTTCAGTGTTAAAGATCACAGTTCATCAACCATGATCCAACTTTAATTGACGCGTTTATCGTAAAATTGCTTACATGTAAATATGGATATGAGCAATATTTATTCACTTTCCAACTTAAAAATCTGCGTTAGTTTAGGATACAAACCTTAAGATTCATTCATGTGAATATTAATATAATTTTAAGTGATGATATATTTTTTTATCATCTGTTGTATGTCAGTTACATAATACTTTTAGTAGGTTAATTTAACATATACCAAATGGAAATTGTCTTCCCCCTGCTTCTCTCTCTCTCTCTCTCTCTCTCTCTCTCTCTCTCTCTCTCTCTCTCTCTCTCTCTCTCTCTCTCTCTCTCTGTGCGTAACTCAGCAGAGGTTTTGCAAAAATATTGATTTTGTTCAGACTCCTTCCGGTTAAGCTGCAGCCCTCCCACCCTCTTCTGCTTCTTCCCTTTCACCTCCCCCATTCATCCTCCCAACCATCTACTTATCTGTGTCCCCATCTGCTTCCCCTTCTACACACCCGCCGCCGAAAGTCAGCCCACAGCGTGGTTCGCCTGATCGATATTTCGCGTTCCTTTCGAAAGAGTAACAGCCGTTCCAGAGATAAAGGTCTTTGTGAGGGGGAAGAGCAAATCGCGTAGGTCGTACTTTCGGCTCTCTCTCTCTCTCTCTCTCTCTCTCTCTCTCTCTCTCTCTCTCTGTTAGGATGCAGTTGCGCTGCTTGACTGCAGTTATTGCGACCGCTTTGGTGCACGGGTCTTGGGTCTACGTCACAGTGTTTGTTTATTCTAGAATTATGTGCATTCATTTTGGGCGCGCTCACTTTCGATAGAATAACAATTACACCTTAGTGTATGTGTGCATGAAGGCGAGAAAGACTTCACTATTGTACTTTCATTGCTGTTATCAAACATCTATTAAAGTTTAGCTTGATGTTTTCTTTGATTTTATACCAAGAGTGTAGATTTTTTATTGTTTCGCTTTCATATTTACCAGTTCTCTCAAAATCCCTTTTTCGAGAAATACCCAGTGTAAGATTAAAATTTATTTCCTTTCCCCTCTTCAGCCCTCGTTTACGGAGGTGAGGTCAGTTCTCATTGAGTGCGGGGATTCGACGCGCAAAGGGTACCGTGGTCACATAATTATGATGTATAATGTTGTTTAATAAAGGGATTGCTGTTCACCCAAAACGCCGATATTTACCAGGAAATTGTATTCGTCTTTGGACTTGGAAAGGATGGTACTAAGTCTCGTATGCCCCAGTTTACCGTGCAGGGACACCTATTCATTAACTCGTATGTCAGTCTCTCTGTTGGTCTCCTTGTTCTGCCATGTTAAAGCCGTTCGTCCGCTAGGGTTAAGATTTTTAAGCTTTAATTTATTATCATATATCAGTCATGGGGATAACTTGACCAAATTGAGGTAGAGGCTTCAAAATCATATGTGAAAGTTTAGGTTAAAATAGGAATGCAACCGTGGCCATTACTTGATCAGGAAAGACACTGACTCCATAGTAGGCTTGCATACTCCATTAATAAAGCTGATGAGGGGAAATGAAGAAAGGTCGTCCTCGAAGGTTCCTCAGCCAAATCGGAAGTTATGCATTTAAGCACACTACTCGACAGTGCATTTATACTCAACATCTCCGCCCGATAATTGATGAGGGTTTTCTGTAAAGAAAACTTATAAAAATATTTGTTAGTGCTTTAGAACTATTCAGGTTCTTTTTGTATGGTAAAAGTGCTGATTTGAGTATAAAAGGAAAGATTATATAAATACGTAATAGCCGTCCTTTGTGAATAAATATTGAAGGCTGCTTGCCTTAACTGCCTATACCATCGCATAGTTATAGTTGGTGGGATTCTTTTATTGAAAGTTATTAGTAGAGATTCGGTAAATGCTGCTTGCTGTCTCAACACCCAATGGTTTTGACAGTTCGAACGAGTTCAAATATAATTTCAAGTTCTGTTATTTTCTCGAAAGTGTTAAGGCATGGCATGGATAAAATCCAGTGCAACACTCTATTGTGGTTGAATATCATGGCACTGGAAGTTCTACTTACAAAACGGTATTGTGCATGCCAGCAGTCTAATGAAGTTTTTGGAAATTCATAAAGTTTTTTCTGAATATTGTAAAGTGAAAAAATAATGTTTCTTTATCCATCCGATTGAAACCTGCCTTACTGTACATACCTTCCCATCACAAACTTCCTGTCCCATCTCTTCCCTTCCTCCCCATTTCTTCCTCCCCTTCCCCATTTCTTCCTCCCCGTTCATTTCACGTATTTGTATGCTGCAGCATTTTTAACCTTAAAAAACCAATCATATCACCCAAATCATCAGTTAACGGTGACATGACATGATTCCTAATTGGTTACTAGCTGTTAATGGTGACATACAATACCCAGCCAATTATGGTGTGACGTTTGGCACATCCTGATTGGTTACATAGTGTTAATGAAGACGTCTCGATCTTTCTATGGCGGTGCTTGTCTGTCACCTGCTTCTTATTGCAACGATTGTTTTTTAATTTTTAATCGAGAGCATTTATACTAAGAATATCAGTTATTCCAGTGAACTGAGGTGGCATTGTAAGATGCAAACCATAATTTTAGCGGAATTAGCCTTGTGAACTTTTCAAGTGTTATTCAGACTTTGTTACAAAATATATAATGATTTCCATGAAGATTATCTCATAGTATCCGCATTTTTAGTAAGGAATTTCCAGTTTTGTTTTCGTTTCTGAGACGCTACAAGGAATAAAACATTCTACGATAAATAGATTTTTGGACGAGTGTATCTCGATTTTATTATGCCGTTTTAATTACGTAAAATTATTCATTATATGTAAAAATTTTACATTTTAAAAATGTTTTCATAATGCTGTCGTAAATTTGGATAATTAAATGAATTATGAAGTCCAAAAAACGTGTAAAAAGTATTAATTGAATTTTCTATATTTACTAGAACATGTCACAGAAAATTTGATATATATATATATATATATATATATATATATGTGTGTGTGTGTGTGTGTGTGTGTGTGTGTGTTTGAGTTCATATACAAGTATGTACACATTTACATATACACTGTATAAATGCAAAAGGTCATTTCTGCAGATGTGAGAAGTCATTACTTACGCAGTGTATTGTATACGTATTTATATGGATATAATATTCTCTACACCTTCGGTGGAACAGCTGACGACAGAAGCGATGGATGTTAGAGTAATGAATGTCGGGTGTTCCCCTCTCGCTTTATTATTTTACCTCCGATATATTGCAGCCTCGTCTTCCAGAATGGACGCACTCTCCCCTCCTTACCTTTGTGTTAGGAAATAGATTGCATTTCGCTCCGCATCCTCCCTCTTAGGTGCTTCGTTCCCCAGGGATTCCAGTCATAATGGCGGCCATATAATTATGAGAGCCGTGATTAACTGTTTTGTCGGCGCGGAAGAACCCTTACTAGTGTTGTTTACGTGGACGCAATTTGCTGTGTTTATAGCTTCATCTGAACCAGCCACCCATTTTAGGCGAGAGGCGAGTGGCGAAGAACTGCCAAGAGTTTCATATTGATGCAGGTCCAGGGTGACGCTTTTTTGGACGCGCTCGATACAAATGTTTAGAAGCGACGTTGTTGAGTTTGAGTGATGTTCCTTTGTAACTGAGTTGAATGTACACGAGTAAGCCCAAGTAAAGGAATGAATTTTGGGTATTGCAAAGAAAAATCATAATGATTATCGCATTAGTCTGCCATTAAAGTAATCTTTAAGTCCCATAGACATATGATACGATAATTAAAGAAAACATTGTGCTCTGTAAAATAGAACTGCGCCGCAGTGGTAGAGAATGATAAACTGAACCAAGGAATTAGGTGCCACACTTGATGGGGATATTATTTACTTCAGTTTTTAAATAGTAAAGCTTACATGAATAAAAGAGACTAACAGAAATATGGGAACGTTATAAATTTGTCAGAGTACTTCGTAAAAATCTCTTTCTGTTCTAGTGGCCCAAGTGGTAGCATGTTCAGGTCTAGAACCAGGAATGACCAGCTTATGATCCCCAAACCTGACGGGAATGTAAACGAAATGGTTGCGTTTACTAAAAATTAACTATACTTTCAATCCAACATGAGAATTACGTACCTTTATGTTATTCAACTGTTGTGGGTTGGGGACGACGGGAGGGAAGTCTATTGAGAACATCTGGTATATTACTAGTTTTGTCGTAATTTTGTTTGTCTTTTCTCCTTACAAGCTGTTCTGTTCAAAAGAATAGAAGAAAATAAACGAAAAAATTAAACTTTTTATTAATAATCCCCAGTTGTATATTATGCCATCATGCAGTTGCAAGCAGGAAGGCTTTGAATGGGTAATCTTCAACCACTCAGAAATGAAACCACTCGCAACATTCTTTCGAGTTTCCTTAAATAATAATTTCCCCCTTTTTTATGTTTCCTGTTTTTTAATCTAGTTTTAATTTAAGAATTTCTCCTTAACGAGATTATTAATGGTCGTCCCACTTTTAAAAAGAGCTTAGCTTCATGAGAGCTGTCCCTGAAAGTATTCTTCAGCGCTCCTCAGGTGGCAGAGTTTCTCGCCTCTCCAATTTTGCTGACGCAATAGCACTCTTAAAATACAAGTGAATTTCGCCTGGATGGTGTAATGCGCAAGAGATTCCCCCTTTGTTTTCAGACAATCCACGGTAATGTAGAAGTAGTCCCGAGGTCCCTATATTCCCTCAGTATTTATGTTTTAATATTTGAGTGCCTTTGATTTTGTAGCGTATATCTGCCATTGTCAGGATGTGGTTTTATATATATTTCCGGTAACTTAGTTTGACATTCCTAGGGCGAGACATATCCGTATTTAGGTCTGTATTTCAGTCTTCTTGAAGTACTTGTTGATTCTGAAATGATATATTTGTATCTGACAGTTTTCCTACTAATGTTTTTAATACTTTGCAGTGCTTGAGTTTTCAAATTTTATTTTAACCTGAGGGCTCTCTCATAGGTTTTACAAGCTGAAGGGAATTTATAATTCTTGCATCCTCACTAAATAACAGTGTCTGCCTGGCTTTTTGTGAGAATTGTTACGCTCAAGAGCCAGCTGTCATCCCTCGGTGGTTGCGATTATTATATCGTGTGGAATGCTCGATTGCCGAGAGCATAATTATGCTTCATTATTATTTAAAATACTGTCTTCATTATCTTTCTTGCCATTAATGTTCTTTCGTCTTTTTTTTTTTTTGTTAATTTTGTAAAGTTTTGATGACTTGCAACTATCAGTTTTTTTTCTTGAATGAAATTTGCTTGCAGTCATTAGGGCATGCAATTCTGTTGTTAGTTTTGGTGTACCTGCGACTGTCCCTCTACATTGTGTCATTATGATTTCGCCTCTCTCTCTCTCTCTCTCTCTCTCTCTCTCTCTCTCTCTCTCTATATATATATATATATATATATATATATATATATATATATATATATATATATATTACATTATATATATACATGTATATCTATAATACATATATATGTATGGTGTATGTGAGTAGCCTTGAACTTTTTATGCACATACCGTTCAACTCCAGTGCACCCTCTTAACCGAGCACTGAGTTATGAATCAGATATTTGAATGCTGGTTGATTGTGGTGGGTTGCAGCCATGGAAGAGAAAAGCATGTGCTAACAACCTCATCATAACACTTACGGAGAGCTAAAATATATAATTTTGGAGCCACTCCCTTCAAGGTAAAAAGGCCTATTTTGAAGTGTATGTATGTATAGATAAATATATGTATGTATAGATATATATATATATATATATATATATATATATATATATATATATATATATATATATATATATATATATATATATGTGTGTGTGTGCTTTATATATGTGTATATATATAACTGAATCACGGAAATATGGAACGTGATGAATATATAAATAAAGGCAATGCCACGACTGCTAAGTAAAGGACAATAAGTCGAAAGGCCTAGCACCACTCCATTGTTTCACTTTCCTTCGAGGTATTGCCTATATATATATATATATATATATATATATATATATATATATATATATATATGTGTGTGTATGTGTGTGTGTGTGTGTATGCATATATATTATATGTGCTTGGGTATTATGTGAAATGTAAAGAGATTGGCTACCTTTAAACGCAGAAAAGTGAGAGGTAAGTCCGACATTTAATCTGAGATGTCCTTTGCGAAAATAGCCAGAGGTAGAAAGTCATCCCAATCCGATTAAGCCGACGTCAATCGCATTACGGTAGCGGGGTATTAAATGTAGGGAACAGGGTTTCGAGGGGTGAAGGGGAACAGCCAGAAAGTATCCTAATATTTCAGTAGTATTGATTTTTTTTCCCCCCTGGCTTTTTGCCCAGGTTTATTCGGTCAGTTTTTAAAGCATGCAACTTCTTTTCGTTTGCGTATAATTTGTGTATTTATATATCGTCAGCTATATTAAATAAATATTTACTGTTTGTTTTATCGCTTGATGACAGTATTCCATAGTCTGTCCCATCAGCAAGGATATGTCACTTTTGAATGGTAGGGTATTGTTTAATGCCAGTAAATAATTTTGTGTCTGTTTCATTGATCAACTTTCTGACCTCTTGGTAAGGATCAGAGTTCATTATTAGTTCCTTGAAAGGTTATTTCACTGTTTTTACCAAACGGAACATTGGTGATTAGTCTTGCGGACTCTGCACCTTCCTCAGGAATAAAGAGAACTTAATTTGGCCTATTGGCGTACGATCAACAACACCCTCAGTTGCCAGGGTACTTTTAAGGCAGTAGTCTGAGTAATGCAATATCGAAAAAATAAATCAGTTTTAAGTAGAAAAATCCAGTTGGGGACACGCGCATGCTTCAGTCACAGAAGATATCTTCCTTGCCCTTTTATCTTGTCTGACTGGCAGTGTCGTTTCTGGCTTAAAGGGTCACAGAGTACTTGGTATAAGGGATGTGTCGTGAGTCCTGTTTCAGTTGCGCAGTTTCTTTGGTAGCCCGTTTAATGCTTAGCAATTTGTCTTTATTATATCAACGTGGCAGATCCTTCTTTTTTCTGGTTTCCGTCGCAAACTCTGGTTTGTCTTGTGTAAAAGAATGACACGTTTTCAGTATTGTTTTAGCTATGTTCAACTTTTTCATGATAAAACACATTGTTTAGGCTATATGTATATATATATATATATATATATATATATATATATATATATATGTGTGTGTGTGTGTGTGTGTGTGTGTGTGTGTGTGTGTGTGTGCGCGCGCGTGTCCTATGTAAGTTTAATCTCCAGATAAATAATTGTGAGCAACCAAAACAAACAAGACTAAACTTGACACGAAGATAACTTCAGAGAAAAGAAATAATGAGTAAAGTAGCGTCGAGACTCGAACATGTATGTTCATAGATGATTTAATGAGGAAGACATACACAAATTCCCTTAGATTTAAGCAATTGCGAGTGTTTGTGTTTTATTACGATCGTCAGTTGCCATGAAGTTTTTATAACTGAAAATGTTTTTCATATTCATTGCGTTGGGGTTGCCATTTCCCAAAGGATATTGTTATTATAATTGTTTTATGTATAATTCAGGAATTTGTAGGGTTGTCGTATAATTCTAGAATGGTGTAAATTTTTATTTTTTGTATGTCAAATATGTTGCTTCATATGATGTGCGTTTAAAGGGACCCTAATATGAAGGGACAATTGAAAGGGAAAATATGTTTGTTTGCACGCAACGATTAATGTTATTGCTATTGTGTTGGTGAAGGGTGATCCACAAAAAATAAAACATTGATGTATAGGATGCGTAAACAATCAATCTAGAAATAAAGAGAGAGAGAGAGAGAGAGAGAGAGAGAGAGTTCTTTTTAATGTAGTGTGGCTTTGATGAAAAGGAAAGTGAAACGGGAGAAGTGGTTTATGGATGCAAGGAGTCACATCCAACCTCTCCCGTTGAGAATGCGAGACTGCCTCCGTGGGCCAAGCTCGAATTATTGTCTTGGCTAATTGGGCGTGGGCGAGTCTGTTGTGCTAAGCATATAGACCCGGCTGGAAGAAAGGAGTTGATAATCCTTATTGATCCGGGCGCTCACAAACATTAAATGTTGCTACACTGACTTCGCTGTACTTTCCCTGCCCATTTTCTGCCCTTGCGATTATTAACCTATTACTTTTTTTCTCGCTATTTGTTCCCTTTGCACTACTAGTACTAATTCTCTTCGGCGACTGGCAGTAGTAAGAGTGCGGGTGTATTAAATTACAGGAAGCCATTTCGTGCTAAGAAGTCTGAGCCTTGGCTAGAGCTAACGCCATTAGACTGGACCTGGTCGTGCTTTTGGATCCGAAGGCAGAGTTGGTAATTGGGATAGGATACAACGTGCTTGTTCACGTGCCCAGAGACTCGCACAAGCACTTGTAAGTTCTCTCGGGTGTACCGTACTGGTTGTACTTTCTACTTACACTTGTTGCTGTGCAAACTGATGAACTAAGAAGCGGAATGCGTTTGTGATTCCTTCAATAGAATTTCGTGTACACTAGTATGACTGTGTTCCTAGAAATTGATCAAATTTGATCAGTTATATTTCTGGGGTTTATTTTGAAAATTTTAGTCATTGGGAACTAAGCGTTCTCGAACATACTTGGTGTCGGCTGGGAAAAAGATGCAGATGGTAGCTAAATAAAATTATACAGGACCAAGTGTATTAGGAGTAGAATTTTGGAGCTGGGAACATGTCTGGAATTCGAGGCAGGAGAGATTAGTAGTCTGGCAGATGGACTCCGCATAGCGATAAGTATACAATACTTTAGATTTTTCTCAAGGGGGCCAGGATATTGGCTGCATCGTCATACTTGTGGTTCTTTATCGCTGAGTTACATAGATAATATTTGAAGTCCATATAGGTGGTGTCTATATACTGTCCTCAGAAGTGTCTTGGAAATGTTATCGTAACCTTATTTACTGTATATTTCGTTGTGTGTCTTTCAACGTGGGAAGAATTCATTTAATATAGGAGAAATAATAAATCTGTAAGTAATCACAATATAGTTACGAGAAGCAACTAAGGATTGATGAACATTTTTACCTCGAAGATGCACGGAAGAGGGCATTAATTGTGCATTTTAAAAATTAGATATGATAAGCGAATGTGAAGAAAATAAATGCCTGATAATATTGAAATACAGAAACAACAGAGGTAGGAGGAAATCAGGTTATGAAACAGCGGGCCCTGCCAGATTTCGTTGCGAACACATGTTGTAGCATCCAAAAATATGAAAGGTATAACACGAAGATTCCAAGACATCTACGGAGGACGGGAAACCATGGTTAGGATAGCTTTTAGTTACCCTGAAACAGATGAAGTTAGTCTCAAAAGCCATTTATGAAAAAGAAACGAGAACGGGACAGAAATAAGAATGAAATGGTGAGGAAAGAGTTATAGGTTTAACACTGACAAAAACTGAACGATCAGCTAGATTAATTGTGATTCGACGAAGGTGAGGTCAAGATAGTCAGTGGGTTAATACCTTGACAATAACGATATAATGAGTATAAAATTCTGGTTAAATTGTAAAAGTTTCTGGTCTGTGTAGTTTTAGCCACCTGAAAAATGAGCATTTATGGTGAAAGATAAACTTTATTATTGGAGGAAAAGATATAATAATTATTCAGTAGACATTGTTGTTAAGAAAATTATAAAATACCTATATAAAGCAAGCACTAAAGGAAATAGGGTTTGAATTACAAGCTCCTAAGAAATTATGAGTACATCAAATGCTGGTTAAGGAAGGAAATGCGCTCTATTTAGGAAAGCTGTTAGCTACAGAAATTGGAAGTGACAGTCCAGAAAGCAAGACCGAAAGCCTGGATGAATGATTTAGTCATCTTGATTGGGTAAAAGGACAGGGGAGACTTTATAGTACAATGTACTAAGTTAAAAGTTAAGTATACCTTAGTTTTACCAGACCGCAGAGCTGATTAACAACTCTCCCAGGGCTGGCCCAAAGAATGGATAAAATTAATTGCCTCAACATCCTAAATCTATAGACAGAGCCTATGAGTTCCACTACACTCCATTGGGAATATAAACCAAAAGTCACAGTGACCTTTAGTAGTAATCTTTTCTAGCCTCTTGGGGAAGAGGATGTTTTGACTTTACCTGGAACGCTTCTCCCACGCGTCCGTTGTTCCCAAGCCAATGCTTGCTAAATATCAGAGGCAGATTAAAATGATTATTTTCCAGATATTGACATCACCTATAACAAGAGTTTTAAATTAGCTGTGTAAAACGTAAGGCTTTTTCTATTGATATTGGAACTTCTCAAGATAGGAAATAACAAGGGATATTTTCTTCTTTTTATTGAGCTTCTCAAGATATGAAATAACAAGGTTTATTTTTTTCCTTTTAGTGACCTTTTAAGTTTACTCAAAGGTTAAACCGTACTTCATGTGAGTTTATTTACAATTAAGGAAAACGTTAAGATATTTAAAATTAAATGTGGGAGATTTAAACAGTTTCTAAAGATTGTAAATAACCTCTCACGTTTGAATATGACAGGAACTCTGTGAGGGACTTTGGCCATCCCTAACGAAAAAGCGTTTGCGGTTCTTTTGTAACAGAAGCGGATCATTAAATGCCCATCCTTGACCTGAGATAGGCGATCAACGCGTATACCAGTTTTTTGTATCTCTGCATTGAGATTTAAGAATTATTTAAGACAATAGCCATTAGAAACTGGTAATAGTGATTACAAATTGGTTTTTTGAAAGAGTCGTTTTGCTTAGTCATCAGATAACTTCCCTTTTCTAAGTACACTTTCCGTTAGAATGATAATTTTCGCACCGCTCGTAGAGTAGCCAGAGTTACTGTAGGTTACTAGGCAAAGGGCCAGGTCCATATAAGAACGGAAAAAGAGCGCATTGAAGGTGCCGAGATGCGGTTTGATGGAAGTACAGGTAGGTACAAAACGTGGGGAAGTTTGAAAAAATGTAGTTCTCTGATTGATTGTCACCAGTATTAAGAAGGGTTTTGGATGAAATTTAGAACCCGAAATGACATATTGAAATCTATAGATTAAAAAGAGGAGTCTGATGAGAAGTGGGTGGCTTAGATCGAACCGTTGTGAAAGGCGACAAAGCAGAGCATTTGGGAAAGTTGAGTATTGTTTTCGAGATCTGGGGATGTGAATTTTTACTGTTATAGTAGAAATGTAGCCAGTATATTCTAGTTAGGTCAAACAGCAGATGTTTCTTCCAAAGGGAGTGAATTTCAGCTTTTCGAAAGTATTTGTATATTTCCGCTAGTACATTATATATATAATATATATACATGTACATATGTATGTACAGTATGTATAAAATATATATACATATATATATATATATTTTTTTTATAAAAAATATTCAAAGTATTTTCGAGGAGCTAAAAGTCACCCTATATATCTGCGGTTTAACTTAAACATCATGTAGTAACTCCAGTTCTACTATAACTTGATAAAAATTACCAATTGACAAATGAGAGCTGTAATCAGCTGTAATTTTCATTCTTGTTTTCATTGCTTTTATTTGGAAATTTATTCATAGTGTTATTAATGACAGCCCAGTAGTTTACAATCATGCACACAGTGATTACGTTGCCGCTGCAATAAAGAAGGCCTTATGCATTTTCCAGACTAGAAATAAAACACTTTAGTGTTTTATATCTGTCACGTTAAGTGATGGTTTTGCGGGAACTGCTGGTTCCCCGCTCGTTCCCTTTTGTGGATTGCTGCCTCCTTACCTTCAAGTTTTTTTTTGTTTTGATGTTTTCGTGGTGAGCTGCCGTTTTTCTGTCTGCAGTCGGGTCTGGTAGGGCAGCGAGAGTAGCGGCAGTGGCAGCAGCAGCAGGCAGTTTTTTGGAGTCGACGTTGGTCGAGTTTTTGAGCAGCAAATTGGAGCACGCCTACGAAGTGGAGCACGACGTAGAGGTGGAGTGTGACCATGAGTAGTCGTGTGACCACGAGCTGCTCATCTTTGATGACAGCGTGAGGCTGTCCTGACGTCTCCATCGGGGTATTCTGGTTTGTGGGGTCTTGTCCCTGTCGTGCAGCTGAGGGCTGTCATGGTGCCCCGATGGAGGACGTATGTTTGGTATTTTTTTTCCTGCCTGCTGTTGTTTATTTTTGCCTTTTTTTTTGTTTAAAGCTACTTTTTGTTTAACTTGCTTTTGTTTAGTGCTGCCTTTTGGCTTATTTTTGTATTTATGGTTTTTTTTAACTTTTTACCAGACCTGTCTCACTTGTAAATATTTTTAAAAATAAATTAATATTCTCATTTTATTGTTTTGTTGTCCTCCTTTGTTTGTTGCATCTTTCATGACAGCCCTGTCCTGAAATGTTAAAGTCGCATAACGACCCACAGTCATTGGCGACCGTGACAGGATGGCTCTGTTTTGGCTGGCGGGGTTGGGCATTGGAGGGAGCTTGAGTGTAAAAAAAAAAATAAAATTTTTTTTTTTTTCTTTAGGTGGGGAGGTGTCACGTTAATGAATGCGGGAACTGCTGGTTTGTCGCCTTTGTGGATTGCTGCCTCCTTACCTTCAAGTTTTTTTTGTTTTGATGTTTTTCGTGGTGAGCTGCCGTTTTTCTGTCTGCAGTCGGGTCTGGTAGGGCAGCGAGAGAAGCGGCAGTGGCAGCAGCAGCAGGCAGTTTTTGGAGTCGACGTTGGTCGAGTTTTTGAGCAGCAAATTGGAGCACGCCTACGGTGGAGAAGAGGTGGAGTGACCATGAGTAGTCGTCGTGACCACGAGCTGCTCATCTTTGATGACAGCGTGAGGCTGTCCTGACGTCTCCATCGGGTATTCTGGTTTGTGGGGTCTTGTCCCTGTCGCGCAGCTGAGGGCTGTCATGGTGCCCTGATGGAGGACGTATGGTATTTTTTTTCCTGCCTGCTGTTGTTTTATTTTTGCCTTTTTTGTTTAAAGCTACTTTTTGTTTAACTTAATTTTTGTTTAGTGCTGCCTTTTGGCTTATTTTTGTATTTATGGTTTTTTTAACTTTTACCAGACCTGTCTCACTTGTAAATATTTTTAAAAATAAATTAATATTCTCATTTTATTGTTTTTGTTGTTTTCTCCTCCTTTGTTTGTTGCATCTGCCGTCAGTCATGACAGCCCCGTCCTGAGTATGTTAAAGAACCTGCATAACGACCCACTCGGGTCGTTACAATATCCCTTTACTAATTCTCTCTCTCTCTCTCTCTCTCTCTCTCTCTCTCTCTCTCTCTCTCTCTCTCTCTCTCTCTCTCTCTCTCTATTCTCTCTCTCTCTCTCTCTTCTCTCTCTCTCTCTATATATATATATATATATATATATATATATATATATAGAGGAAAGATATATATATATATATATATATATATATATATATATATGTTATATATATATATAATATATATATATATATATATATATATAGAAAGAATATATATAGAACTATATATATATATATATATAATATATATATATATAGACAAAATGGTCGAATGTAAAAATCAATATTTAAAAAAATGTAAAATGGTCTCTTTAAACGTCGTAATCCTACAGTCATTATGCGGGTTGAGAACGCTAGGTCCGAAATGCCTTTGTCGCCCGGCACTTAATGATTTAAGAGGTTCAGAAAACATTGGACTTTGCCCGAGTGGCGACTGATAACTTCAATATTAATATAGGGATGAGGTGAGAGCCTGGAGGAGAATGGAAAAGGTGAAACGAGCAGACGATAATGCCAAGTGGAGCTCGGCCTGATGGGATGGGAGAGAGGAAAGAGTTGCGAGAAAGAAGAGAGAGAACTGGAATATGTGTTGTATTGGAGGGGGTAAGATGCCATCTACTTGTTCAAGGGTTGAATGCGAGGTGTTATGAAGATCTCTTTCAGGGAAGATATGGATTCGGAATTTTCCCTTTTCTTTGCTACCTCTTGGTAATGTAGACGTTTGTGTGCGTTGTGTTTGTGTGTGTGTATAATAGGAATAGGGGTATTTGTGTAAGAAAGAGACTATATATATATATATATATATATATATATATATATATATATATATATATATATATATATATATATATATATATATAGTTAGTCTCTTTGTTACACAAATACCCCTATTCCTATTACACACACACATAATGTGTGTATATAACATATATTTATATATATTTATATTTTTTTGTACAAACATACATACACTGGTGTTTAAATAATAATATTTTTTCTGTGTTTCAACAGTTGGTTGAAAAATGTATTGAGCTTCCGAAATTCCAGTGGTCCGTGTTAGCTTGTTTAAAGGTGGTATATCATCCACTTGGTACGAAACCTTTCTCTCTGAGAGAGAGAGAGAGAGAGAGGCACTGCATTTTCTCCCTTTTCTTCCCTCGCCACTTCTGCAGTCACACTTATTGCTTTTCGCAATTCTCTCTGTTTGTTCATGCCTTGGAGTTTGGAATTATTTAAGATTGGTAAACGGAACGTTGTTTCGAAACATGGCTACATGTTGGAGCTCGGCGTTTCTTTCAGCTCTCGAGTTTTATTGCCTGCGAATATGGCTGAATTCGTTTCGTTTGCCTTGTCCCCTTGTGCAGTTTACATAGCAACGATTGATTTTTATCTTTTGTAACTGTTCCCTACTGGAGTAAACCTGCATGATTCTCGATATATATTCACTGAATAAATATTCACCATTAACGGCTTTAGTAACCTTTTTTCGTTTTTTATTGAAAAGGTTTTTTTGATACATATGAATACCAACGTCTCCTAGTGATGTATACGTAATTAAACTTGCCCTTGACTTAGAGGACCGCTGGTTTAATGTAGACACTGAACTACCAGACTGTTCAAGGTTATGTGAGACATTCACATGCCATTATGTGGCTTCTGTCATACATTTTGACAAATCTTGTTTTCCTTTTATGCAAAGAACTTCTCTCTACTGAGGATGGTATTTTCAGAATGTACATATTCATACGATATTTTTATTCTGTCTGCGGTTATTTAACGAGTTATGGAATGTAGAGATGGCTATAAAGTTGGTAATTAAAGGGATCATCTCATGCTTTTATAGCGGCAGTTCTAGTTATAGCCAGTCTGCGTTGTCTATGAAGTGATGTCATTATGGTAAAGCTCTCTCTCTCTCTCTCTCTCTCTCTCTCTCTCTCTCTCTCTCTCTCTCTCTCTCTCTCTCTCTCTCTCTCTCTGACTGACACACACACAAATCTAAAGCAGGATGAATTCTGTTTAACGTTTAACCCGCACTTTGCACATATCTTCATCAGGACATCGTCAGTGATTCTCTCTCTCTCTCTCTCTCTCTCTCTCTCTCTCTCTCTCTCTCTCTCTCTCTCTCTCTCTTTGATGAGATTACTAGGCGACCAAAGTTTTCCAGGTGATTATCCATTCCTACTGACATACCCTAAAGTCCTTCCTGAACTTGTGTTTCCTGCTCTTCTCCAGCTGAAGTGGTAAAATTGACATTGTTTATGCACAGGACAGCCGATCCCCTTGGCCTTGGTTGGGCTTGCTAACTCTTCCTAGACCACTTTTCGTGACAACAAATATTTACTTGCTTATTCATAATTTATATCCCATGTTTTCTTCAGTGGCTGTTCTTTTTTTTTTTTTTTTTTTTTTTTTGTTTCTAAGATAACTTTTTTACTAAAGCAAATATCTTGTAATGTTTTCAACAGCGTTTATTACTTAGTGGATATTTCAGAAATGTATATTGATGAATAGTCAATCCATGTGAATGAGCTAACTTTCTTAAGGGACCACCCTCAAAAGACCTTGAATATCCGAAGCAAGCTTTCACGCAATAGAATAATGTGAAATCAGATGAGAACATTATACACACACACACAAACATATATTACAGCTTATGTTAAATTTACGAACATCAACGTCAATAGTGCTGTAAGACGGCCATTCCTTAGTTCGATATAGAAAGGAATGGGCAACTTCTGATTTTAGGAAGTGTGGCAACGTAGCACCTCAGCAGTGTGTGAATAATAATTCCGTATTACTGTTTTCTTTTAATATTATTTTTTTATTGAGAATGATTGATGATGACTGCAAAATACTTCACTGTATTGAGACCAATCATTTAATGTTTGTAGTACAAATTATGAATTTTACATGACGCAAACAAAAATTTATTCATTCCTCCGGAGAAAATCACTGCGCATTATTTTAAAAATTTATTTATTTATTTCTTGTCAATCCGTCGTTAGATGCCTTGAATAGCTTGTTATGCAGATTATGGCAGAAGTCCAATCTAGTGTGCAGACCACTTGTCATCCACATACGCAGAATCTGGCATCCGGAAAGTGATCAGGTTAGATATTGGTTTGGCTGCGTTCTTCGAACACGGCATTGTGTTCTGACAGTTCCAATTCCCGGAAAAATGAAAAAAGATTTCCCCTCTTTTTTTTTATTTCACTATCCCCGTTTTCTGGGTTTATATTCGTATTGTGCAGATTCTTCGTGATAACCAACCCGTATTGATTTTTTCTGCTCTGTTTATTCAGGAGAAATTGAAGAATATGTTCTCGTGTTTTTGTATTTTGAATACTTTATTGGAATCTAATCACAGTTTTGAAATGTACATATTTCATTTGTGAAACAGATCACCGCATATTCTCACGCGCACGAAAACGATAGATTGTGCCTCATAGTATGTACTGCTCGCTAGCGAAGGAATCTGGGTTAGATTATCGAGCCATGAGGAATGCTGTCGGTCCATTACGTTAAAATCCATTTTTCAACTAGGTTGATTACAACCATGGTGGCGAAGGGCGGGGCTAGCAACTTCATCCCAAAATATTTTCTGAGAACCGGATTGCTGAGACCTGCAGCCACTCCCTCTAAGACAAAAATGCATAAAGGTAACATATATATATATTTATGTATATATATATATATATATATATATATATATATATATATATATATATATCGTATACCGTTGCTAGATACGATATATATATATATATATATATATATATATATATATATATATATATATATATATATATATATATATATATATATATACAGTATATATACATATATATATACATATATATATATACAGTGTGTGTGTGGGTTTAAATTGTATGGATTGAACAGGTTAAAGGCATTCCAACCGGACTTTTTTTTTCTTGCTGAATTTTCCTTGTGTGCTATTCTTGATAGGAGATGGATTTCAGCTATAATCTCCGGACCTTGGATTACATGGTTGACCTGGGATGTTGTTTAGCGTTGGATATCTGGTGCTTGGTCTGGCAGGATTATCTTTTTAATTAGAGGATTCAGGAGGGTGTTGTTTCCCTTCCAATAAGAAATAGAATTTTGAGCAAATTAGGTTGTAGAAAATAAATATATGTAATCATCCACTGGCGTTAGTACAGTCTTGAACCCGTGGATTTCGTTTCTCCCTAAGCCAGGACGGAAAAGCACCTTTTACGTTGTTGGTTTTTGGTAAACACTTTTCTTAAAAACAATTTTCATAAGGGGAAACCAGCCTTAAAGGTGTTTTACGGAATGCATTGGAACAAAATAATAAAATCCCTTCTCTAGAAGTTTTCTTTACGGAAACTTTATATTATTATCACTAAACTTGACAAAGACAAAAGGTCGTTATTCTTGATGAGGACATGTGTATTACCAAACCCCAGGCTCTTTAGAAGATGAGACCAAACATGAGAAGGTATGGAAAGATCCCCTTAACATTACACCAAAATTCTAGGAACCGGTGAGAAAAATAAGCAAAAATAAAAAAAGAGATCGAATTCTTAGAAACCAAACCGGTATATATTCCCTGATTTCTAATAAAGGCTCTTTTATGTTTAATCTTTCAAAATGAGTAGTAGATTTGTTGTCATCCTTTCTAGGTAATTCCTCTTCCCCCCCCACGTTAAGCTTTCAGAGGACTTATTCAGAAATTCAGTAAATTAAATCATTCTTAAAGCAATGCAAAGCTCCGCAGTCTGGACATGGAATCACGATGTCCTGAATTTCTTGAGGGGAAAAATGATCACATTACGGCCATTGAAAAACAATTAAATTAACCAAGCTCTGTGTAACGTGTTCTTCAGTTTCATTGTGGCCCACCATGGATTTGTAACTACCAGGTACATCTCTTGACTCGTTGGGGGTCCCGTAGGGGGTTAGTGACGTGAGGTGCACTGTAGGCATTACTTAAGGGTCTTTGCAGCGTCTCTTCGGCCCCTAGCTGCAACCTCTTTCATTCCTTTTACTTTACCTCCGTTCATATTTTCTTTCTTCCATCTGACAATTGTTTCATTGTGCAGCTGCGAGGTTTTCCTCCTGTTACACCCTTCAAAACCTTTTTACTGTCAATTTCCGATTCAGCGCTGAATGGCCTCATAGGTCCCAGTGCTTGGCCTTTGACCTAAATTCTTATTTCAGTTTAATTCAATTGACCTGTTGGGTCAATAGAGACAACTATGGATCTTAATAGGCTGCCTTTAAATCCATTCCAGCGTGGTTGGGAACTGATCTCGGTTCTTAATGGTGAGGGGAACGTATTAATTACAGCGCTCCAAAGAAACATTCGCAAAGACACCCAGACACATGTGGGCGCGCGCGCGTGTGAGTCGGAGACTGGGATTATGTAATATACAACCAGACATGCTGTGATCATTACGTACACAGCCGTGGTGTAACAATGATTACCGTTTTCCATGGGGGTCTTTCAGATAAATCCCCCCTGGAATATTCAGCTTAGTGCTGACAACACTTACGTAATTAAATTCAGTTGTGCTTCACTGTTGTAATTGAATTCAGTTGTGCTTCACTCATGTATTTAAATTCAGTTGTTCTTCACTGATGTGATTAAATTCAGTTGTGCTTCACTGATGTGATTAAATTCGGTTGTGCTTCACTGATGTGATTAAATTCGGTTGTGCTTCACTGATGTGATTAAATTCAGTTGTGCTTCACTGATGTGATTAAATTCATTTGTGCTTCCCTGTTGTAATTAAATTCAGTTGTGCTTCACTGATGTATTTAAATTCAGTTGTTCTTCACTGATGTGATTAAATTCAGTTGTGCTTCAGTGATGTAATTAAATTCGGTTGTGCTTCACTGATGTAATTAAATTCATTTGTGCTTCACTGATATGATTAAATTCAGTTGTGCTTCACTGATGTAATTAAATTCAGTTGTGCTGAATGAAGTAAATTAAATACAGCAGTCGTAGTTTAAGAAGATTTATGATTAATTTAGAATTTCTTTGAAACTCCGTTACCTTAAAGTGACTTTCTCGGGCGATAATTGATGCGAATTACTGCCTATGAATAAAGTTCGTGATCCCGTTCAATTTGTCCAACTTTCTGTGTAAAATGAAAATGTAAAAGAAGTTCATTTGATTTTAGATTGTTAATTGCAAGGGTGCAAAGATTGAATTAACGTCTTGTGAAGTGGATGTTGAAATTTCGCCTTTGATTTAGTTTCCGTGTCAAATTTTTTATGACACCCTTCCTTTTATTGAGTAATAGCAACGTACTCTTAGCATAAAAAATCTCCATTTCCATCTTTCATCCCGAGAGACATTTTGTCTCGAGCACCTTTCTCAACATTTACTTCTGTTTAATGGGACTTGTCTCACCAAACTCTTCTTAAGTTCTTGTCAGTTAATTTTTCCCTTCCAATTGTTTTCTTGTGCTTTCACATATCTCCGGTCTGTTTTATTCCTTGTAATTGCAATACAATTATTTTATTCTTGCACTAAAGATATTTCTGCGACTGATAACCATGATCAAGTTGCACTTGGAAATTTCAGAATTTCTGACAGGTTCAATTCTCCCTCTTCTGTTACATTCTTCCCCGAATTTGTTTTTGTTATTTATCGACCAAACTTGCGCTTGCTTTTGTCAACCCTTCTCTTCCCAGTCGAGCAACCTTCTATCTTGTGTTTGCCTGTGATGATCAGTAATCAAAGATACTATCGGCCAGTCCTTTTATAAGATGAAATTTTACAACCGAGCTCTTCATCCTTCTCTCTCTCTCTCTCTCTCTCTCTCTGTCTCTAATAATTCCTGAATCTTGTGCTAATTATCAATACGTACTTTTCCCTCATAATCTTGTAGCTCTGTAAGAAGTCGATTACTGCAGTACATATTTATGCCACGACAGACACAAAACGTTTTTTTTTTTTTTTAATATTTCCCACAGTCTTGCGTTCTTAGGTCTTCCGTACATTTTTGTTTGATTTTGTACTAAACATCCAGTTTTTATGTGCATGTCTTGCATGATTTCTTATGCCATCAAAACCACACATGACGCTCCTGGACTTGTAATGGTAGCCATATGGTTTGTGATATTTTGCATTTTAAAGGTGATTTTAAATAATTAGTTAGTTTCTGTGTACTTTGTTATTGTCGTTTTATTATCCTTTAGGCATACCTCGCTCTTTGTATTAGCATGAGTGATGTGTTTGGAGATGCGCTAGTTATTAGTCTGTTCGGACTCGTCCGTAATTGAAAGTAATCTTAACCATGACACAAAGATGAAGGATTTCCCTTATAAGAACAAAGCAACTAGTGGGACGTTATGACATTAGAAACCTTACGAATGGTGAAAATGAATGAAGCGTTTAAGAGCATTTCATTGGTGTTAAGAGGATGATTTCGCGTACCCTCTCCGTACCTAGAGTACTCTCCTCTTTTTCTTTTTCCTCTTTTTATTTTCATTTTGCAAACATGAAATGGCTTTGTTTTGTAAGTCTTCAGTTTCCGCGTCTCTTATTATCTTTGTGCCCACAATCGGAGTTCGTTGTTTCAGTAAACTGTGGAGTGTAAGTGTTTTGTCGCAAAGGTCATTTGGACGAGGAACTTAAGGGCCCTTTCTACTCCAGACCCGGCGAAAATTAGAAACAGAAAAAGGAAAAGAAGACGATAGCCTGCCTCTGCTGAAGAAGGTAATAGGAGGGCACAGGTTCCTCTGGTTTCCCCAAAATACGTTGTACAAAATTTGCAGATTACTGAAGATGGTTTAGAGGGAAAAACTCTTCTGCCTTTACGGTGTTCACTTGTCGCATCTTTTCTTTATTGGCAGTGTCAAAAATTATAACACCACGCTATAAATGACTCAGGTTTTACCAAAATGATTAAGGTTGTGTTTTATTTATTTGTGTAGATGCACGGTCTCATGGTTCCATTTTTGTGCATATTGTAGTTAGCACATATTCAGATTTTCCAGTTTAAATATTAATTAATTCACTTTTTCTTCTCTGAATGTTTTATGAACCACAAAGATGAGTTTCTTTTTCCCCTCTTTATTGAACGCTGCGGCAGACTTGGAACAAGAAAAGCATCATGTTTGATTCTTCAGAAGTGTATATTACATCGTATGTCTTGGTGCTCTTGCAATTTTATTCATGGCTTTCTGCAGTTACCCAATATGTGATATTAAGTGCAGTTATGCGCATTGTTGTGCCATGCTAAATTTCACACCAGGGATGTCAGCGTCGACATTGGCGACCTTTGTCGTCTTAACGCCAGGATATGATGTAAATCACTCAATTAAGTGTGAGAGAAGACCATATTTATACATGAATAGCAATTCCATTGTAGCTTGCACAGCATACGGTTAATAAATATAGGGTGCTTTGTGGAAAGAGGTAACCTGTAACTTTATTCTTTATGATGAATAATATTCTTTGTATATTATGCGTATAAATCGTTTTCTTTTGTAGTTTCTTTTGAGATTCATATTCCTTTTGTACCCTTAGGAATCGCAGCCTCTTGAGTTGTTTTACCATTTCTTTCGTGAACACAGAGTGTCAGAGGGAAAGCAGTCACAGCTGTTCTGATATTAATTTTTATTTTTATTTTTTTAATGTCGCCTCATCCCCCTCCCCAGGCAGGAAAAAACTTTTCTCTCTCTCTCTCTCTCTCTCTCTCTCTCCATTTCAACTTGAAATGTGTTGACAGTTCCTCATCTGGCTTCCATAGCACTGAAGTACTTCTACGTTTATGTTTGGCAAAATTTAATGTTGAGTGTACTGTATTTTTTTAGCAATTACTCTCTCTCTCTCTCTCTCTCTCTCTCTCTCTCTCTCTCTCTCTCTCTCTCTCTCTCTCTCTCTCTCTCTCTCTCCAAAGCTCAGTGACACACACATGAAATTCCATCTGGTCATGTTGTGTTTGCACCTAAGTTGAATTATTTATCATTTTTGGTCGTGCCAGTAATGTACAAATGAAATGTCATGCGAATAGATGGATTCATTTTACATGAATTTAGAGGAATTTATTTCTGTGGTTTGCATATATATATATATATATATATATATATATATATATATATATATATATAATATTATATATATATATATATACATACACACACACACACGCACACACACAAATTACACACATATCTTGATATTGAATTTATTTAGTTAACAAAAAGCAACCTATTCCAAAGCAAACTAAAGAAGAAATCTGAGCGTCTACAACTGAACAAATTGTAAAAGAGAGAGAGAGAGATAGAGAGAATAATATTAGCAATACTTTATCCCGATTTTTAAAACTGAAAAGCCAACAAGAAACGCTGCACTTATTTGAAAAAGTGTGTGGGAGAATAACCTAGCTTAGTGTGTATACATATATATATATATTATATATAATATATACTTATATATGTATATAAATACACCACACACATATGTATATATATATATATATATATATATATATATATATATATATATATATATATATATATATATATATATATATATTATTTATATATATATATATATATATATCATATAGCTAGGTCATTCTCCCACACGCACTTTTTTAAATAAGCACAGCGTTTTCTCGTTCTCAATATTGATTCTCTCTCTCTCTCTCTCTCTCTCTCTCTCTCTCTCTCTCTCTCTCTCTCTCTCTCTCTCTCTCTCGGCTCTTTCCACGTCATTATGTCTCTGTAGTGATGACAAACTGTACGAAGTTTTGACGCCAGGTAGATTAAACCAGTCAGTCATTCTAACTTGATAGTATGAAATATTTCACTTAGTAAATCTTGAGGGTTTGTTTAGAGGCAAAGGTTATACTGTGAAGTTCGCTTCAGTGAAAGAATAAATGGAATTGACAATAAGAACGTCCATCGTTATTCAAAAGGTTGAGGGTTCCTTACTACTGAAATATTTAGCCAGTGATGTCCTTTGTACCTTAATACAAGTGAGGTACTATTAAAGCAGTAATGGATCATGTAGCCAGTCATATTGAAATGACCAAGTAACGTCTGGGATTTGGTTTTACTAGGAATCAATTCCTGTGTTTAGATTGTATTTATTTGACGCTTGTTTAATTAGTATGCAAAAAGTATATTGTTTTCAGGCTATCAATTGTTTGTTCTCTCCACGTCCGTATTTGGATTTTTCACCCATAATGAAGCTGGTACTCTATCAATATTTAGGGCGTGTCAGTTGGTACCCGGTTTTACAAGAAAATTACACATTATACTAAGACATCCTTCAAAACTTAGCACTTTGGAAATTGAAAAGGAGTTATCTGAAGGTAGTGGGAAAATTTATTTTACATGAAGCTTTCGTTAGTAATCTGGGGATAACAGAAAAGAATCTGGAAAGTGGCATGATAAATGTCCCTCGGAAAGATATTCTGATCTTTTAACCACCAGCACTGAAGTGGCATTATTTTACATTTTGCTGAGAGACACCTATCTTGCATTGAATTCTTATTTATTTTGTCTTTCTTACAACATTTTGAGAATAGTATTGCTTGTGCTGTTTTCTCTCTTTTTCGCATTTGTATGAGTATATGCTGTGTTTTTGTTACGTTTGATGTGTTTGTAGAGTCATTGATAGTTTTAGATACACATGCGCCCGCTCGCAAAGTGGTATTGGGAAGGAAGAATATTGCAATCCAGTAAGCCCAAGATTTCGTGCAAGATACAGGCCTATGGTGTAATGTGGGTTTTTGCGGGGTATTGCGCGATGTTGGTGAGTTTTTTTTTTTTTTTTTAAGCGCTTAATGTTGTTGTTATTTGACTCAATAGTCAAGGTAAGAATGCGTCTGCGACCATTGTTTTGTCAGGATAAACAGCTTAATGTTGAAATGAATATATATACGAGTATGTGTACGTATATATATTATATATATATATGTATATATTTTTCTTTTTTTTAACGGGACGAGGATCATTTCTGCACACTCGTTATCGTTTCATTACCAATCATTTCGTCATTTCTCCATTACAATGGCAACTCACACGCGCATGTATTAGCTCTAGTCAGGGACCTTGGCTGTAATAAAAAGTTCGAGTCAGTATAACAAAAGAAAGCGCCTCACATAGAATCCTTTACACCTTATCCCGCATCCGCAATCACTGAAATCCTTCTGCTCAAGGATCTCTTCTGCGAAAAATCAACCCTGGCCGCGGGGGCTTTTTTTCTTGAGGAGATCTGTCGCTTAGAATTTTAGAGCAGATGAAGAGAACGCAACGAGGCAACTCTGCGAATTAACGTAATGGGAAGATGGAAGCAACTCTCTCTCTCTCTCTCTCTCTCTCTCTCTCTCTCTCTCTCTCTCTCTCTCTCTCTCTCTCTCTCTCTCATAAATTTTTATCCTCCCCCTCAAAGCGGTTGGAGGACAAAGCAAAGACCATGTCTGACTGTCCTGTCTCTTTCCGTCCAAGTCCATCACATTTTTTGTGTACTTAGTAACATTTGAAAAAGTGTTGGATTTTACTTTTTTCTTTTTAATCACTGGTGTCACCGGCCTTTGTGTAGCTACATATTTGTGTTTTTAAAATAAACGCCAGCATATTCAGAAAAATTAAATAAAAATACTTACTGTAAAACTCCGTTCACTTTGTAACTCATATATTTGGTTACTTGTACTGTTGTCTTTATCACTATTTAGTTCAAGTGTCCACAGAGTGACGCGCAGATACACTCAGAGATTTAGTATCGATATCTTTGACTAACGACTATGTTCATCGATATCTTTGACTAACGGCTATGTTCATTAGACTCGATGGAATTCAAAGATATTAGTCAAAGATAAGGAATACCTCTCTGGCCGTGAGATGTAACACGCCATCTGCTCGCAACATGGGCTCTTGAGTTTTTATATGTTGGAGAATTTCCTGCACATTCTTTTTCTCATTTGTATGTGTTGATTTAAGAGCGCATACAATGTTTCCGCTCATGAAATGTTGAGGTAGACTATATACATATGCTGAATTTATATTGCTTAAGCACGACTGAGGAAAACTTCTTATTGATGATTACAACAAGATATGTTAATGTCGATATGAGATAAATGTTTTATGACATGTGTGCACAGTTGGTAGTGGATCACAGCTGGTAACGTTTAGTGGTAATTGGCCAGATCTTACTAATGTAGGAATTTTCTAGGCGACAAAACACACACACTGTAAGAAGAGCAGAGCAAATATGTCGCATTGAGTGATCATGATTTCTCATTTCTGGCAATCAACATCCGACTCAATTGTCGATACATTTTGTTTGAGGTGGAAGAAACGAATGTTAATTCGGCTTCGTCCAGATATGTGGTCAGATTGCAATGAGAGCGAAAAACATTTCCCATTAAGATTAGTTTTGTTGTCGGTTGTTGGTAAGTATAAATTGCAACTAGACCGTGACTTATGAACTTAGATAATGATGCTCTGGGTGAACGTTCAACAGGTGTTGTGTGTCCTTTATAGTTTTGAATAACGGATTTGAAGTGTTTGGTTCTGATTGTAGCAGATTTTCATCTTCATGTCTCCTGTAAAGAAATTGTTTGGGCAGTTATTTTTATTCACTTTTATACTAGCTTTTTTCACAATTTGCATTTTATTTCTTTGTTTGATTTTTCTTTTGTTTATGCTATCCTTCTTTGTTTGTGTTAGGGAAGCCATCGTTTTGAAGTTGCGTTTTTGCAGATTAGTGTAATTTTATTGGTGTGTATACTGTATACATACATATATATATATATATGTGTGTGTGTGTGTGTTTGTATTCTTTTTTATGTGGAGTAGAATTTAATAGAACTTCCATGGCGCAAAACTTTGGAACTATGAAATAAGCAATGTTCTACGTATTTCCTTTAGAATTGTGTGTGTTTGTGTGTGAGAGAGATTCTTTTTAGAGAGAGAGAAGAGAGAGAGAACTTCCAGCAAAAGCTTTGAACTATGAAAAAAATTTCCAAGTTTTGACATTTTTAACTTGGGCCGAGAAACAGTCTTCAGCAGAGAGAGAGAGAGAGAGAGAATCTTCCTTATGCATATTCAGCGGAGAGAGAGAGAGAGAGAGAGAGAGAGAGAGAGAGAGAGAGAGAGAGAGAGAGAGCTGTACGTCACAGGCAGTGTGAAGGCGATAAGCTTTAATCAAGATAAAGGGGTAACTTATTGAAGAAGGTAAACGAAAAAGAAGTTCCGTCGACAGCTGATAACGGAATATTGACCAGGAGTATTTAAAGGATATCGGCTATTATGTGAAGTTAAGGGGGTGGGGTGGGTCGGGGAGTGGGGTTGGAAAATCGGGTAACGGATGCTCGAGGGCGTGGCTTATGGTGTGTGAAATTCTGACGACGGAGAAGATTGGGGCAAGACGTGTCCAAGGGAGTCAGAGGGCATATGGGGGGGGGGCGATAAAGGGGAAATTATCCAAAGCGACGTCATTGGTCTTATCCGTAGGAAATGATTCTTTATTTTTAATAGGTAGAAAAGGGACACACTTTTATATCCCTTGTAATCTCTCTCTCTCTCTCTCTCTCTCTCTCTCTCTCTCTCTCTCTCTCTCTCTGGCGTTGGGGAGGGGGAGGGGAGAGCAAAACCGTTTCGCCTGCATACACATCAGTCGATCTGCTTTAGTTATTGCGTTGTGTGTTGCTTGGGATGCAGCGTCCATACGAATAGCTTGCACCGATGGCGTCGACTTGTGCTTTTGTGCAACTCAACATGAGTGCCACCAACAACTGGCTCTCCAAGGGTAAGTCGGCCTTTTATTCCTTTCGTGAGAGGTTAACGTCAGTCCCTAATTTTTGCGTCGCTACTTGGTCATTTGTCGGGATGTGAAATGGCACCGTAATTGATTTTTAGTGATTGGGTGAACTGTGTGGTTTCTGTGAAACTGGAGCGACCACAGCAGGACCTGGTGCTTAAAGCGGATGATCCCAGTCGTGTTTTGGCGAAGGAACCACTTACAGGAGGTCGTTTATTTAAGTTTTTTATTTTGTTTTTTTTTTATTTCCTTTGAGGATGCCCGTCATATCTGGAAATCATTATCGTAAGGACATATATTTACAATCACTAGATATTTCTGTGTATTGCTGGACATCTGTCGTGGCAGCTGATGAAGAATTTTATTTAGAACTTGCTTTTTAATTGTCAGTTATGTGTCTATAAACTCCAGTTTAACCATATTTATTTACTTTTCATTTTTTCCTTCTAAGCTTGTGTGTCCGATAGCAAGACTGTCGGGATTTTTGGCGCCTAGTTTCCCCGGATTTGTTTAATTTTCTCATTCACGTGTTGGGATGATATCTGGACGAAGAAGTTGCGCTAGTCCACTTCATTCGCGTCTTTTTGAAACCAAGAAAAAGAACGAGGGTGCTTTTCTTATCTTGGGTTCGGGGCGGGGGCGGTCTCTTGCACTAAGTCGCGGGGCCAGATCTACTTTTAGAGGCTTGTGTCTGACCTTTTTCCTTGCGCCTACACATTTTTTTTTTTCGCTGGCAGCAATTTCTAAATAAATAGCTTATAGGTTTTCTGATAGCTTAATGCATTTAAGAGAACCTTCGGAGTAGTGTGGACGTAGAGATTAAGTATTATCTTGAAGAAGATTATTTATTGATTCTGTCCACGACAGGACGAGACAACCGATTGGCAGCCATGTTGTGAAAAGAGCTTTGCATGATTCCATGAATATGCCAGATGCCGGGGGATTACTTCTTAGTAATGTATTGTTTGCATACTGTAGTTTCGTATGTGTGTAAAACTGTTTTATAGCGCAGTTTGTATTTTTCATTGACCTGGTAGAATGTTTTCTCTTTGACATTTCCATCTATGACGTCAGATTCTCTCTCTCTCTCTCTCTCTCTCTCTCTCTCTCTCTCTCTCTCTCTCTCTCTCTCTCTCTCTCTCTCTCTCCAAGTTTGATCAGATTCCTAGAATCAGAAAGCGAAATCGCCAGTATCTGTCTTGGCTTCTCAAAGGCGTTAGATGAAGTTCATCAATTCATCCAATATTATAAGCCCAAAGAAAAGAGGGTTTTAGACCTTTAGGGACCTGGTTACTTAGTTTTCCACCAGATAGATTCAGTATCCAAACCAGCACCTCTCATATCAGGTGTTCCACAAGGAACGGTCATCTGCCCTGTTCTTTACAGTATCATGATAAATTAAATAGCCAGTGACGTAAAAATCTCTCTATCTTTTTTCTGATGAATCTGTTATCTCAGCCTTATCGGGCTCTCGAAAAGACTGCAAACAGTTTAAAATCGAGCCAGATTATATAGTTTATTTCTGGGCTTAGAGAAAAAGTGCTGCTTTTAATCAGCACCCGTGGTATGAACTCACGAGGTTTCATTCGCTATCGTGATCCAGACAGAGACGACATTACGGTAATGCGTTATAATTTGAGCTAACTGTTGTGACCATCTGCCTGGTTGCCATGCGCCAACCAAATAAACGTATTTGAGCTAGTGCTACGTAACTTCAAAAAAAAAAAATAATAATAATAATAAAAAAAAAACAAGCCTTGCGTGATCTTTGCTATCATACTAGATTGAGAGTGATGACACTTGATTAACATCCATGATAAGCATAAAAGCTGTGAAATATTGTATATCCACAAAATCAAGGAGGGCTTAGCTTCAAATTTACGTTTCAGCAATTAAAATGAGAAATTGCCCAGTTTTTGTTCGATGCGCTCTGCCCCGACCTGCATTATACCATAACGCAGCTGAAGTTTTTTTTGTGCCTCATCAACCGTGCTCAGTGGCCTTCGGCTACGAAACTGTCTCCCACGCATCAACCGGTGTACATTATTTACAATTAAGTTTGACAGGTTCATGGATATCGTGCTGGAGGAGCCAAGATGCGGCGCCATTAGTCATATCAGCGACTCGAGTAGAGGACACAGTTATTACTTGTATCGAATTCCAAAATCAGGTCTAATTTCGTTGTATCAGTGACTGATAAAATTGGTGTCCGAGTCCACATCCTCTAATGTGGAACCAGTCGACTGGTATAAAGCTCTCTCTCTCTCTCTCTCTCTCTCTCTCTCTCTCTCTCTCTCTCTCTCTCTCTCTCTCTCTCGTGGAACTCAAGGGGTAATATTTTTTGGAGTTATTTTCATTTTCATGTTCAGTTTTGCTTTTTCTCCCTTCATTGGAGGGGTGGGTAGAGCTTTCGGCTGGCACGCTGTTAGCCCAGCGTTCGACTCTCCGACCGGCCAATAAAGAATTAGAGGAATTTATTTCTGGTGATAGAAATTCATTTCTCGTCATAATGTTGTTCGGATTCCACAATAAGCTGTAGGTCCCGTTGCTAGGTAACCAGTTGGTTCTTAGCCACGTAAAAATAAATGTAATCCTTCGGGCCAGCCCTAGGAGAGCTGTTAACCAGCTCAGTGGTCTGGTTAAACTAAGATATACTTAAATTTTTCCCCCTTCCACCTGAGACGAACAAAATTTCATAATTAGACTGTTGAAATTCAGCTGTAAGAAGTTGAAAGTTTTGGTCTTTTCTCTGGAATATTTCAGAGTTAGTTCTTAAGTTTTCTGTGTCATATATATATATATATATATATATATATATATATATATATATATATATATTATGTATGTTATATATATATTATATATATATATATATATATATATATATATATATATATTATATATATATATATATATATTATATATATATATATATATATATATATATATATATATATATATATATATATATATATATATATATATATATATATATATATATATATATATATATGACATAGAGAACTTAAGAACTAACTCTGAAATATTCCAGACGAGAGGAAGAACAAAACTTTCAACTTCTTACAGATGAATTTCAACAGTCTAATAATATATATATATATATATATATATATATATATATATATATATATATATATATATATATGTGTGTGTGTGTGTGTGTGTGTGTGTGTTTGTATGTATGTATGTATGTATGTATGTATGTATGTATGTATACATTATACATGCATACCCGTACGCATAGTTCCGCGGTAGTAATTGGTAATGCTTTGACACTGCCACCATGAGAATTGCCAGTGGATTAGGATTCAGATGCTTGTATTCCAATGGAAGAAGAACTTATTGGAGGGCCATGAACCCTTTCTTGTAAGGAATCCTCCTCAGTGGTGGGTAAGCCTCCACCTGTTGATGGCAAAGGCAGCTACACTGAGAACTGCTTCTGTGATGTTTACAAGCGGTACAGCCTGGATGATGATACCGAAGGAACAGTTTGCTTTTAGGAATAAATGTAGGATGTATCCCAAGACAGAAGAATGCGTAGTAAAAGATTGTAGATCCTTTAGTGATAGATAGTACCCCCTAAATGGCAGATGACCCTCTTCTGGAGCCAGTGGCAGCCATACTTACTCCTGTGGAATGTCTGGAAATGAAAATGATTGAAATCTCCCTATTTAGTGTTGTGAAAATGTCCAAAAATGGCTAGGGGCTTAGGTTTATCGGTCCCCATGCTTTGTAATTGTATTAAAAAACTTTAAAAAATAAATTAACAAGTCTTTGGGTTGTGAATATGCATAAATGTATTGGAGAAGAGACAGGTATATTTGATTTTTAAGGAGAGAAGTTTGATATTTTGACACTTAGGCAAAGTGAAAGAGCACTATGTGCAGGATTGAAAAGGATGAAGAAAGGTTGTGTCAGAGGCTTGGTGAAAGGTGTAGCATTAGAAAATGGGTAGCACTTGTATTAGGACGACTGGTGATGGCTGAAAGTGTACAATGTGTTAGTTTTAGGAAATTTTAGGTAGAGTTAAGTATGGTAGGATAGTGTGTTGTGTAAGACAGACAGACAGACAGACAGACAGACAGACAGACAGACAGACAGACAGACAGACAGACAGACAGACAGACAGACAGACAGACAGACAGACAGACAGTGTGTGTGTGTTTTGTCCAGGAATGGAAAGTACTGGGGGATTTAAAGGCCAAGTTAGGTGACAGAAAGATGCATCGTTGGTAGACATAAAGCTTCTGGAGTGGATGAAAATTGAGAAAGTCTTGAAAAATGTCTTTGGAAATGTGCATGATTTTTTAAATATATGATTTTCAGACACTTGACATTTATAAGCATACTTGATATAGAAAAAATAAGAAAAAGTGTGTTAGATTATTTGTTAGTACAAAGTAGAAAGAAGAGCAAGTGAAGTATGGGATGGTGGATTGGCTGGAGGCATATCTGATCATGATTTGGAAGAAATAAGTTAAGAAAGACGAACATTCATGTTGGAGATTAAAGGTTGAGACTGTAGCTATGACTGTGACTCAAGCAAGTGAATTCGATGAGTTAAGGGAATATAAAGTAGATGAAAATTGGGCTAGGATAAATGGATACAGAAGTGGAAGGAGTAGGTGAGGAGTATGCAGAATTCCAGGATTGGCTTATGATTTCAGCCTGGTTTATTTTTGGTATTAAAAGGATAGGAAGAGAGAATAAGCACAGTAAGTGGTATGGTAAGGGAATGAAATGTTTAGGAAGGAAAAACAGAGATTAACGTGTACCGTAGTTGCAAGCCAGTAAACAAAGATTGTGTAAAGGAATATATATAGGAAGATAGAGTAGGTATTCAAGAGGGATTGAGAGAAAGGAAAGTGATAATAGAATGGGAAAAGGTGACTCAGTGATTTTGGGTGAAGAAAAAGTTGCTGTAACATCGAAGATGCAAACGGATAGATGCTGTGTGAAGTAAATGTAGTCCTAATTGGAAAGAATGATTTAAAGACATGTTAAATTTAGAAAACCGAAGAGAAGCAGAATTGGATTTTACAAGGGAGGAAGGGGTTAAAGAGTAAGTTTGAGATTGCTTGTGAAGTGACTGTCGAGGACGCAAGGATTGGTTAGTAACAAGATATTGGGCATCACAACTACTATTGTCATTAATGATGATAACTTAAGGAAGGATACCAAGGGTTTGTAGGATAGAAGGGAGGTGTACAAGTGGCTGATCAGGGTTTACTAGGTATGCCCAGGGAGGGATGTGTTAGAGTAATAAAATATTGTTTAGGTAAAGGTGAGAGAGGAAACTGGAAGAATAATAAGGGCATAAAATTACTTAGTATACCAGGCAAGCTTTTGGGAAGATTTTGATTGAGACAGTAAGACAATGAGAGAAGGATTGATTGGAGAAGAACAGTTAAGATTTAGACAAGGGAGATGGTGTTGTTAGTTGTGAAACAGGTAAGGGAGAAATATAAATATAAGAGGAAAAAGTTGTACATGTCATACATAAACATTGAAAAAAGATGTTGGAACTGATGGAATAACAGTGTGGAGGATGTATGGTGTATGTTGAAGGTAGGTTGTTTAAAGCAATTAAAAAGTTATCAGATGGGAGCAAAATGTGTGTTTGAATGCATAAAGTGATTATTCTGGTGTAAAAATGATGCCGAGACAAATGTTTTTATGTCCTCATGGCTCTTGGATATATTTATCAATAGAAGGATGCGAGGAGTTGGAGAAAAGTCCAGAGGTGTGGCATTAGAAAATAGTTCTTGAAATGAGTGTGCATAAGAAAGTTCATGAATTGAGTGTGAAATGGCTGATGTTTGCAGATGGTACAGTAACGATTGTGAATGCTGAAGAGAGACTATAAACCGTTTTGGAAGAGTTTGAATTTTTTTGCTAGAGGACAAAGTTGAAAGTAAATGTGAGCAAAAATAAAGTTACAAGGGTAAACGGAGACTAGGAGGATTGAGCATTGAATGGTAATATGGAAGTGAGAATCGAAGTTGTTCGCACAGATGTTCGGTAATCAGTGCAATAAATTATGATTGGATAAGAAAGGGGTTGGTTCATAAAATATGTGAAGCAAGGAAGTTAGCGTTGTGTGTTTGCAACAAAAGGTTGGGAAGAGACTTTTGAGTGTTTATGGAGCCCAGATGGGAATGTATGAAGGGACAGTTGAGCCAGCTCCCCTTTATGGAATCAAAATGTGTATGTTGAACGTGAATTAAGAATAAGAGGCTGGTGCTGTTGTAGTAAACTTTTCGTGGATTGTGGTGCAAGGAAAATTGTAAGAGTGACTAGTGTGGAGATACTTCGTACTAGTGGCAAAAGGGTTATCATAGGTAAAATGATGAATCTGTTTTTAGGTTGTTTGGTCATTTGAAAAAATGTAAGATGACTGGTAAAAGAGTGCGTAATTCGGAAATGTGGAGGAGCGAAATATCTAGAGAGTCCTAGACAAAGGGGATGGAAGAGTTGCTTGGAAAGAAGTAATCTCGAGAGGGGATGCAAAATGGAATAGGGTGTTTTGACACTGTGCATTTGTATGTAACAACTAGTTTTGTAAAAGCTTTGTGCGGAAGGGTTCATTCACGATTCATCTGTTAAGGAATGAATGTGACATGAATCCTTTGCATTGTTAGCACTTAGACGCAGTTATCGAAGTGGCCTCTTTTGATTTATATATATATATATGTGTGTGTGTTTGTGTGTGTGTGTCTGTGTGTGTTGAACGAAAGAATCACCCTATTAGAGTGCTTATGAAAACTTGATTATTTAGTCAGACTCTAATGCCGTCGGGTATTTTTTGCATGTAATGCTGGAAACGATTTTTGCTAGATAAGAATTTGGTTTCTGGAGAAAACTGAAGGTGATTTTGTTGAACGTTATTTTTCCGTCGTTTTCATATTTTTACCATTCTTTTATATCAGGCTTTGTTATTATGCTGAGCTAATTCTTTGCACTATTTAATATTTAGTTCTCACTCCCTATATTTTCCTTCTTTAACCGTTTATGCTTCGCCTCCACACACATACTGTCTTAAACGCAGCTCTTTGTTAATTCCTTTGACGGCGTTAAATCTCAGGCTATGAATAGTAATTTTTCCTGTCGTCCCTTTTGGGAGGGGCCCGCTTTTCTTTCCCCTCTGTGTTTCTTTGCTTGTATTGGGAAGGTTGTTTTGGATGTCCAACGGAGGCAAAATCGTTCTGTTGTGAATTTGATCGCGTGGGATGAACGTTCAAGATTATTCGATTTAATAGTCAAATGTGTGCGTTTTTGTTTTTTTTTTACAAGTTGACAATGTACGTGAACGAAAATCCATCGTAATGGTAAATGAGGATAAGAAGGAGGATAAATTGAATGACAGGAATAGAAGGAATGGGTGTCGTGGGAAAAGGTGTACAGTATTTGGACGATATGAGAAAGGCAGTAAATGAAGTAAAGCGTGTTATGCAATAGAAATCGTGGGTAACTGAGAATTTGCTAAATTTTATAACATGAGTTATCGATTGTAGTCTACATCTCTCAAGGCTAAAATGGCGTTAATTTTGTATCAAAATAAGGCGTATTAGGTTGGTCCAAGGTTACATCAAGCCATACGGTACTCCGCTTATAGTTAAATACGTTCTTTCCCGCTGTTGTTTGTTTTCAGGATGAGTGAGAAAAAAGACAGTTGTCTTCCGAAACATTTTAGGAGTGTGAATTCGGAAATTAGTAGGGGTAGGACTCAGTTAGCATAAGGGAATTGGATTATGATGGGATGGGTCTTTGCTTGAAAGACATTCATATCCAGTAATCAGGTAGCAGTGTTACAAGACATTGGAGAATGAGTAAAATATAATTTATGCTCTTCCGAGTAGGTATGTGAAATACATGTAAATAGAAAAACCATTCAGTCTGCCAATATACCTCGGTGGTTCGAGTATGTCGAGAGACCGGGTAAAGGCAGACAAAAGGATATATTGTTACGTTTCCCGAACGATCAGTATAAGTAAAGAAAGAAAAGGAATAAATGTTTGTTAGAATGGCGGCATTTTAAGCGAAAGAACATCCTTGCATCACGAGAGTACATGTAGGTCAGTTGAGAATATTGCATTATAGTTTTCTAAGTTGGAAACATAGGTTGCCAGGGGCTGGTGTTTCTGACAAGATTAGATAGACTCCTTCGGCTTAACGTTTCGAACCAGCTAACTATTTGGGCTAGTGTGTGTGTGTCTGCGCGAGCGCGCGTGAAGCGGCATTCAAGATGAAGTTATTACATTACATTCCTTAGGAGAAGCTGCAATTGAAATTGGGTGGCAGTCACTATTTTTTATTTATTTTTATTTATATGAGGGAATGGCCAAGAGTCTCCTTGTTATGCATGTAAGCCCTTCAGTTGATACGGCGGCTGGAAAAACTTTTCTTACGCATCCACTCCTAAGTTGTATCATCAACCCTTAGTTGGATAAGATATGGCTCTCTCTCTCTCTCTCTCTCTCTCTCTCTCTCTCTCTCTCTCTCTCTCTCTCTCTCTCTCTCTCACACACACACACACTTTTTCATGATTCAGTATCTCGTTCTATTTGAAGTGTCCTATTATTGTTAACCATTTGTTAACTGAAAACTCAATTAATATCAGTGGTGTCGCAGATCACGTTGGTGATGTAAACTGATGAAGCGACAGGAATGAAAGGACAAGAGGTGGAAAAAATGCCTCTTGAGAAGTATTCAAGTATATACCACTTGAGAGTTTAAGAAGAGTCGAGATGGTACTTGTCTGGTGATCATAAATAGCCCCCAGCACTACTCCTCCACCCCATTCTTATACTTGAGGTTACGGCCCCCCAATTTAGATACTTTTTGTGTTCGAAATATGTCCTGGTTAGTTTTGGATTTATCCGAGAAAACTGATCTTTTTTTATCGTACGATTTGATAGGTATAAAATGATTCAGCGCTAGTTTGGAAATAAGATAGATATCTTTTATCTTTCATCATAGCATAACAATACTCCCCCCCCCCCCCACACACACACACACCCCCACCCACCTTTTATGACTAGCAATCTCTCCACGAAAATTCTGTTGTATCGGCCATTATTTTCATGGACATCAAAGATTATTTTCCTAAGGCGGTTTAGAGTGGGGAAAGATTCTCCTTTGTCACGCGAGGTACAGGAAACAAGGCTAGAAAAACAACGTGATTGGTATGCTTAAAAGGCAGAATCTAGTGTAAAAATCTCTTCAGGAAGAAAAAAAATATTCTTCCTGAGGTGGGGAAAATATTCTTGATATATTTTTTCGAGCTGCCATATGATAATTTTTTTTTTTTTCTTTTACATACTTCAGCACGAAAGTGCACTTAACGGATAGGGGTCTCTTAGAAGTATTCCAAAAAATAACGTCAGTAATTTACGAAGCGCTTGGAAAAATGAACTGAAAAATAGCTAGAGGCCGTAGTGGTTCCTTCGTTCCGGTGAAAGAGAAGAAATTTCAAACAACATTCAGTTCACTTCCCTCAAATCCCGTGGGTCTACGTGGTAACAGGCGAATTATTGGACTTCAGACGAAAACATACCAGTTCTCTCGGCTCCACAAATCGGCCGGAGGAGACATGTCTGTGAAGAATATAAAATCTAACCCTTAATTTTTTGTGTGATATTGTTGCCTTCAAAGTTAATTGGCTCACCTAATTCCTTCCGAGAAGATAACTCTTGAGTGCATAATGTCAGCACGACATTCGACGCAGCATTTAACTTCGGACTAAGTAAAAATAGACGACCCAGTGATGTTTTTGGGTTGTGACAACTAGACTTCCTCGTGCTGAATGGCATCAAGTTCTCGAGGGAAATAATTGAAGACGGGTTTACATCAAAAACAACCCTGGAACGGTGCCTGGCCCTTGCCCAGTCACATTTTTGAGCAGCTGGAAAAAAAAAGAAAAACTTTTTCCAGGCAACAGTCACGTAGGTTAAGAAATTTTAACGTGGTCCCGTCTTTGCTTGGTTTTCATTATTGCCCACTAGCAAGAGCTGCTACTTCAAAATCATTCATACGTATGTCTTTAACAACACATCTAATAAGTTTTCAGGTACCTTTGTGGAAAACAAACGTAAATCACTAAATAGTTTCCCCCACCTTAACTAACATGCCTTTTTCTTCGAAGATATATGTCTCAGTTCATCAGTCGAGCTGAAACAATGATCTGACCTTCAGAATGGGACGCCGGAATTGAAATAGATTTCCCGACATCCCTAGAATAATTGACAGCGTTTATAATCTCACAGTGTATAACAAGCTTTTCATTTTCGTGAAAAGTGACAAATCCAACTAGCAAAGCGTACTTAATGGATATTCCCTGATAATTTATCTAGCCTCAACACTGTAAGACTCCCAGAACAGACGAGAGCATTTCAGAGTACACTAGTTCATCCCAGTCAAGGTGAGGACAAATACGATCACTGTTTCGATTTCGATTCCAAACTCAAGTAAACAGTGACATTCTTTATATGGTCGTCTATTGAGATATCGGATATGCTGTGGCTAAACAAAGTCTTACCAAGGTGAAGCCAAAAAAGTTCATTAATTTCCAAAAGGTGTTGTCACTCAAAATAAAATAGAATAAAGAAATAAAAGGGAATGCTCTCTTAAATCCAGAACAGAAAAAAATATTCATTTTGATATCTGCGTTGTACCTGTACCGCGAGCTTTTCACCGCATCATAAAATTTTTTATTACCTTCATAGTGTAGTATTCGGCTTGACGGTAGTGTAATTCTGCAAACCGTTAAGCTTTTAAGGTGTAACATCCTTTGGAGTGAAGCGCCGACTGCTTCAATATATTGTACGCAAGCAGTGGGTTATAACAAAGTAAAAATCATGAATAAACATTCGCATATTGTACAGAAGTGTCATGGGCCCTATGTACTTCCCACATGACGTGTTTCATTATCAAATTGAATATCATCTGCTCTCTCTCTCTCTCTCTCTCTCTCTCTCTCTCTCTCTCTCTCTCTCTCTCTCTCTCTCTCTGAATGGACCTTAGTGCCAGAGGTTTTAAGCTTTTGAAGTTCTCCTTTCCCGTAACGTCCCATTAACTCTGGCCGCCCCTCGGTCATTTTCCCTCGGTGCAGAGATTTGATAGGCGCCATGAATTGCCCATTTTATCTTTAGTTGGCATCCGTCGAGTGTGAAAGAAAACGGGGAGAGGAGTAAGTGAAAGATGTGGGAGTGGTGGACGGGTTTTATTT